>NW_009649570.1:6087205-6121619 GCF_000708025.1 Charadrius vociferus
CGGGGCGATTCTCGTTCCTCGGACTGCGGATGAGGGAAATCAAATGCACGTTAGTGGGAAAACAAGGTTTCTAGCCTCCTTTAGCTTGTGGCCATAGGCACGATTTGCAAAATGAAGTTAAACACAGTAAACGGAAAGGGAAAAAAAATAATAAAAAAAAGTGATAAAATTTTGTTCCAGCACAAACGGACACAAAGCAAACGCAACTCTAATGAGAACATAATTCTTTAGAAAAGAGTAGTAGTAGTGAAAGCAGGTATGTCTGTAAGCAAACACATGAAAAACAGGCACGGAGAAAGAGTGGACAAATGCTGGACCAGGCAGCAGAATTGGACCAGCAGCACAGGGCTGGCACCAGTTGCACCCTGCACCTGTACTTACCCCACACTAGTGACACGTTGGAACTCTGGTCTCCCAAGTTTTACCTTTAAACAAGGAATACTAGGCCTGACCCTAGAACAAGCTGGCATGCATGTAGCTGCAATATTTGGCTTTTAATAATTTCTTTCTACACTTTAAAATGCTTTTGTTGATTTCCTCCAAGGTGAGATAGGTCAACAGAATAATCATCTGTGTTCCTCAGGGGCCAAGACAGCTGCAACGTGAGGTGAAGAGAGTGAGGAACTTGTTTGCCACTGTGTGATGAGGAAAACATGCTACCATAGAGTAAACCAATAGGAAAAGGGGCTTCTGACTTTGTTTCTCTCTGTGGTAAGTCCATGTTCTGTCAGTTTTTACTCACTAGAATTGATGGAACAAAAGAAAAAAGACATGCTATGTGTATTGTGAAGATAACTGTGGTATCTAGAGTAATTTTTATTGTGACACCACCACTCTGCTCCTGTCTTAAAAGGTAAAAAGGATAAGCAGCAAACCAATACCTTCATAAATAACACTCTTTGCTCAAAGACAGCACACTAAAAGAGTGTGCTCTGGACTGAGTATTCACGGAATATCATTTGTCAGTAAGGCTTCCAGAATATACAGGTATCACAGTACCAGAATGACCATAATAAAAAGAAAGGAAAGGACTTTTCCATAGCTATGTATGAGTAAATTATGCACATACATGCACCAAAATAGATTTTTCTTTATTCTTGTAATTGAGCGCTCACAATATTTCCTTTTTTTGTACAAAAGTGGATGCAACTGTAACATAAAAAGCTGAAGAGCTACACAGAACGTAGTATGATTGTATCTCCTGTAGCAGCTTCTTTCCTAATCCTCTTCCAAATCCCTCACATAAAGATAAATTCTTGCAATCCTGACATTAGGATTATTCTTGAAGTAAAACATAAGCTGTAATCTTTCTGAAGCTGCCTGCTGCTCAGAATTAGGGCTGAGTATCTGAGCATATCCATATTGCAGGGACCCACTGGGGGTCGTCCTGTGCACGATGGACTGCAGACAGCAGCTGCGCAGATGCTTCTTGTAAATTGTCATTCACAATCACTTGATCAAAGAACTGACCAAACTGAGCTTCTATTTTCTTAGCCGAATCTTCCATCTCCTGTAAATCTTCTTCCTGTGAGACACAAAGTAAGAAGCTTTAGTGTAAAGGGAAACATACCTGCACAGCATCTGCAGAACACCTTGGGCCATGTAAATAAGAGGTGAATAGATAGTGCCAATGTACTTTATGTCATTTACAGTTTGTTATGGTCAATTAAGTCTGCTACAATCAGTTCCAAGTTTCTGAAACAGAGCTGACTGCCATATCCTTCCCAAGGAAATACCTTGTGTCTCGTATGCTGCATTTGACTCAAAAAGGTTATTCTGCTGATGAGTGCTAGCAGAGGATGTTAGGGACTGGAAAGCAAATCCATTAGCGCTTGTGTTCTCATTCTACATTTTAGTTTATTTCCCCAGTGTTCATGTCTTTCTGCCGTAGCAATCATGATTCATTCCCATATACAACTACAGACTGAGGTCTCCAAAATTTTAAGATGCTGAATTTGATTATGATTTGCATGGAAACAATTGTGACAATGCACTAGACACATTGTAAATACAAGATATGCATTTCCTACAAGCAGGATTTGTTTTTATCTATAAAACTTAGTATAGAATTGATATTGATGCTGTCATTAAGCTTACATGAAATAACAATACAGTCTTATAACTACACAGAAAAAATATTTGATTAAATTACTGAATGAAGCACACTCCAGATATTTCAGTGCAAACAGTTAATGTACGTGTTGACTCAAATGTTGCCAGAAGGTAGTTAATTAAACTGAAAATATACAAAATAGCCTCTGCTTTAGAGACATTTTGAAGCAAAATGCCTCGATCCCCCCGGTACAAATTACAACTCTTTTGCTTCAAAGTGAATCTGCAGGGGGAAAAAAATCCTAACAAACCAAACAGAAAAAGACAAGAATAACTTAGATTTGATCTGAGACACAATAATCTTTTAAAGAGTTAACACAATAATATAGTAGAATGCATTGGGTTCTAAACAGAGAATCCCAGAATAATAAACTGAGACCCAAATTTCACCTTGAATTTCATGTTCACATAATAATCCGTAATGATCCTGGCATTTTTACGAGTCTGCCTCATGCAGCTTATGCTGGATGGCTTGATGAATATAATGTAGGGCTTTAATTCATGAGTCCGGGCTACTTGTATGCCCTGCAAATTAAGAGTAAAAAAAAGTTAAACTATTTAAAGTGTATTCATCCCAGTTTTACTCCCATAAAAAGCCAGTTGTTATCTCCAGACCTAGCAGTAATCTTTTTCAGGAACACCTACTTTAAAATGACCTCGCTAATAATCCCTGGACCAGACACTGCTAAGCAACTATAGCATACCAATCCTTAATTCTGCTTAGTAACCCTATTAGGAGATGCTTTCAACTCCAGTGAGTGACTGGATGTTGTCATTAGCAGATCTCTACAATCAACAAAATTCAAGATGAATCTGAAAACTGTTTTTTTTTAACTCCTGGAAAGCTACCTTTGGAAAAAGTACACCATTATTGCTCCATATCGGAAGAAAGTATCCTGCTTTCAGAAATCTTTGTGCTGTGTAACATTCCCTGATGCTAATAAGCATTTTTAAACTAATGCAGAGCAGTGGAGGGAACTAGAAAAAATAAAAGAGAAAAAAAGAAAAAAGAAACACCAAAAAGCACAGCATGTAAAGTTGGCCAAGCCACCAGATGTAAAATACAAGTATGCAACTCGGCAATAATCTTCCTACCTCAGAGCAGTTACTGAAGAGTAGCTATGTTCCGTTACTTCATATACTTCCCAAAACTTGTCCTTTAAACTCACACCCTAAAAAACTGACAGTGGCACATCTATCCAAGTAGGAAGACTACATTTTTTTCCTCCTCCCTCTTGTTTAGGAGAAATGTAGCAGAAGAAACCCCAGGACATTTTTAGATGTGAAAAGAAGACTAAAGTGTGGCCTAATCTGCCCTTATAGCAGTTTGGATTTTGGGTAGTACCCCACAGGTCATGTTACTGAACTTTTATTTTAAAAAGCACAAACCAATGCTAACCTAAGGCTCTGACTACACTGGGTCTGCACAATTAGAGGGAAGTCTCTAAAAGTTACTGAGTGTCTCTCTTTACATTCAGACAGAAGAGATGCTGAAACCCAGAAGCTTGAACAGCTTCTAAGTACTAAATATGCAAGTTAACTTAGTGAGAAGTTTAGTCAGATTTTGCTGGACACAGCTTTAAGTCTCTTAGATATTTACAAACTCAGGCCTTTGTTAGCCTTTTCTTCATCGGCAAATTCAATGGAAAGATAGAAGGGAAAAAAAAAGTGAATAGTGTCTAAGTGAAAGATTAGCATGGTAAGTAGTTCTGAAGTGTTAAAGTTAATAAAACTAATTAGGAAGAAAATACAGAAGAATGCAAAGATTGCACTCAAAGTCTTTTTTACAATGCCCAGCATAGAAACATCTGGTAATTCCCCTAATATTTGAAGCACCTCTTGCCAATATCTGCTAGGGCATATGTGGAAGCTGTGCAAGCTCCCCTGACTCATATAGTAAACATTTGCAAACTGTGGTCCCTAGATGAATAGTGGTCTACACAGCAAGCACTGGCTGGAGGTTCTTGTAATACTGTTTGGTCGTGTGCAACAGCATCTTACTCCCAGCTGTTAAATTACTTCTGAAGAGAAATACATGTGTGATATAATTTCCCGCTTTTGCTTGATTACTTTAATAGTTGCTGGTTTTACCAAAGGGTGTTCAGAGATTGCTAGTGGAAGGACAGAAGTCTCAACTAAGAGGGCTTGGAGGAGGAGGAAATCCCATGCAACAGTCTCCATATGAAAGAATAATCCTTGTTTTAAGCAAGTATGAAAACTAATTTCTGCACCATTCTACCTCATAGTGCAGCTGCTGACTTGGAAACACGAACAAATGAACTACACTGATCTGTACATACTTGCCACTGTAGTATTCCCCCCCTTCCAAGACCCATGCAAAGAATAATCTATTATTAACAAGCTCCGTGAGCTAAAGTGAAAAACAAGACAAAGCAACTAACACTGTTCCAGTAGCTCAAGAAGGTACAGAGAATTATTTTTCCTTCCAGGAGATATGAACTGTAGCTTCCCTGCCCTTTTACAACTCACCTGTGGTTCTAAATCTATTACACAGATCTTCCCTTCATCAAGGACTGTTCGCACTGCATCAATACTGGTACCATACAAGTAACCTTTGTATTCCCCATATTCCAGCATTCTGCAACAGCGGTGAGGAAGGAAGAAAGAAAATGAAAGAGTACTTGAGTCTCAAGAAGGTTCCATTTAAGGGTGAAATCTTCAAATGTAATCCAGTGATCCAGACTGAATGATCATAAAACATAGTGAACACTGATGAACAACCTCCACCTTTGCTCTTTCCCACCACACTGGGCACAAATCAGAACCATTACAGTTCACATCTCCAAAGCACGCATTTTTTACTCATCTTGTTACAAATTAGGTGTTTAGAGGTTGTGATTCTAATGATAAAATGCTTGTCATTTATATAGTACTAAACGTCATAAATCAGAAGATATCAAAGCGCTTGGCACAGCTCAAGGAGTGTAGCTGTGTAGCTGTTGTGGTGCTGAGCTGGTCTGTCTTAGAGGGATTATTGATGCCTAGAAAGGAGCAGACACTTCTGAAAGTTTGGCCCTTACAGTTCAGCTGCTTACACGGAGATCTCATCACTGCAGAGATTCTGAGATGAAGTTGTAGATCAGGAACAGTTCTGACGCACTACTCAATTTTAGGAAGCAATCCAGTTTCCAGAAGAGTTAAACTCATAATTTACACATATATCAAATGAGCTCAGGACTGGAGATCCCACTTTCTTTTAGAAGGATTCTGAGATTAATTGTAGAGGAACTTATTTGCAACTGCACAAACACAATTTTTGAAGCAATGGGCTCAAGTAGTTTGACCAAAATTTACACCAAACATTCACAGTAAGTATGAGTGGAGGAGCCCAGACTTGAGACCTAACTACAAAACTGTCTTCTCTTGGATCATGCTGCATTTTAAGTAACAAAAGTGTAATTTGGCTCTCCTACTTACCTGTGGCTATACACCATGTTTTCAAAAGTTTCCTTTGATACATAGTGATATTCACGACCATTCATTTCATAACTCTTCTGAACACGAGTGGTGTCTGGAAGGAGATACAAGATACACACACACACAAAAATCAACTGCAAGTAAATTCTTGTAATTTTATAAATGAGAATGAGACAACTATGAGGACTATAAATCAGTATTTTCATAAGTAATAAAGTGAGTTGTTTCCATTTGCTAATCCAGAGCAAAAGCCTTGTCTAATCTACTTGTTGCTCAGTGGGAAGTCCTTGAAAATTAGCAAAGTGTGTATGTATTTCTTGGAATGGAAGGAGAGTGGTTTAATCCAAATATCTGTGACTCAAACCAATCAGGAACTCCTCTGGAACTGGCTGCACAACTGTTTTTACTCCTCTGAGGTAAAATGGATTAAAGTTCATTTGGAAACATCCCACAAGCCTTCCCACACTTGCACCTTTCCCATATCTGGGATCTTAAGCACAAAAGAATTCCTGAATTTTCAACCAGCTTCAGATTCATACACCTCCTGTTTGGTTATCCAAATCACAAGAACCACGTAAGCACAGGTAGAAACAGTTTCAGTTATTACGTCAGAAATTAAGCTGTGTAAGTCTCATCTGAGACTAGAAGGCTAATGAGGAAAGCTGCAAAGCCTATTAAGCACCAACTTCTGTTGCCTTCATTCTCATATCTGATCGCTTAAACACTATGAACTTACAATATCCTTAAGAAACATTCTTATTTTTAAATCTAGGAAAAGCAAACATCAAGATTAAACAAAATCATGCAGATAATCTAGTGCTACATAAAGCTTTAAGGGTTTCAGGAGCTGTAACTTGAAAATACCCTTGACTGATTTGCCAAAACAAGAACATAGTATTTTAAACTAACCCTTACAAAAGCAAATGAGTCTAGCTTGCTGTAGAATTGAAAAAAACAGCCATACAGCAAAGAGTGTATGAATACACAAAGGCAAGAGGGAGGTAACTTGAAATTTCCTGATCATGCTTGAACGAGGCAGTGGGGGAAAGAGGAAGAACATTACATACGAGGTACGGCGCTTTGAAACTCTCGTGGGTTACTTGCAATAAGCCTTCGCCTTAGTTCATTCACACCAACTCCTGCAGGACCTAAAAAGTTGGAAAAGCAAATAATATTACTGACAGTGGCACTTTTCACATACACTCCCCCCATTTTCTAACACATTGCACACACATAAATAAAATGTATGTAAGTTCCCCAAAAATGTACCAGAAGTGACCAAAGGATCTTGATTGATTCAGGGTACAAATCACCTCCTAGAAATACAGCCATACCCAGCCAGCAACTGAGCAATACCATTTAAAAAAATATCAAATACTTCCAGATTTAGAAAGGACAATGGATTTGCCTTTACTCAGTTTGCCTTATCAGGATCATGGAACACTGCAGAACAGCAGCTTCCTTTCAGTCACTATCATGAAAGACTATTTGAGAGCCTGCAGACCACTTAATACAGTATTTCCTATAGTAAGCACTATTAAAAGCATTTTTTTAGCTTTCCCTACTGCCCATGATTGAGATTTTTCTAGTTTGGAGTTTAAATATTCTTACTATTGCCATATCCATGCATTTTGCACTGGCTGTAGAAATGCCTCAATGTAAAGATGTTTTCTAGTAACTTACAAATGTTTTCTCATCACTTTCTGTAACAGTCCCAACAGAATATAAACCGGAACCATTTCCATAATCAAATCCATTATCAACCAGCATTCCTAACTGTAGTGCTTTTTCTGAGGACTTCATTATTATCTTTTTTTTTTAAATATTCACTATCTCAAGCAAAGAAGATGATACATACATTAAACTTCAAAACAACAATGGGGTCAAATTACAGACAATCACTCTTGAAATGTTGCTTTGAGAGCTACTTGCACAGTCTGCAACCATTGCAATCAGCAGCAGGACACCTCAGTGGATCAGCCCATGACTGACTTCTTCCTCCCCTCTGTTATAGGTTGTGAGGTTTGCAGGAGAAAGTAATTAACCTCTTACCCACTAGTATGATTAGTCTGTTCCGGTCTGCTGGGTGCCGCTGGTACCTAACCACCTCTTCATATGGAGCTGCAAGAGCGCTGCAACAGCTGCTGGGGCACCGAGCGTAACATGACTGCTGGTTGGTCCGGGATTTCCTGCGACACAGACGCATACTTCTACGGAAACCAGCTGTAAGGGGCAAAGTCATCAGTACTAGAAAATACACCCAAGATGCAGGCAACTAGTGCTTTAGTCTAGAGTGTCTCTTTCTAAGCCACACAACGTACTGGTTTTTTGAGCTTTTTGCAAGGTGAAAATTAGTGTATTTCGATGCTGCACTTGGTATGACTGCTTGGTAGAACCTCTGAGCATTAAAATACAGCTAAAGAGGTCAAAGCTCACTGAAAGTCACCTGAAAATTAGCCCTGAATAAAGTCCCCCAAAAGATCCCCAAAACAAGCCGAAGCTGGTTCACTCTTCTAAAGCAAATCCGGAACATTTACTCCAGCCTCCAGAATGAATCCAAATATTTTAAAGGTCACTATGGTTTAGTAAAAGGGATAGGTTTGTTGCTCCACCTTACCATCCAACTCTGGGAACCTCACTTTTAGGTCTACTTTTCTAATGAAAACCCTCATGCTTATTCTCAGTGGGTGACAGACAACAGAACAACATTACGTTCTAGCAAAACTAATCATAAAGGGAAATCTTAACAGCCAGTTAAATTAAAATAGTGGTGGCCAGGTCTCAGTAGAAACCTAACAGGAAGAGAGATATAAATGGAGAGAACAAGCATTAGTGGGAGGAAAGTGACTTTTTGAAGTTTGGAAAACAGAGCAAGTAGAATTCAATTCATTAAGTCTTTAGGTGAAATAAACAAGGCACTTTATTTAACTTCAGACAAGCACTTAATCTAGATGAAGCCCCAAACATCTTACTTATCTTTAGTCATTGCGTACCAATAAATACTCGTTGACCAAATTCACCAAATTCTTCCTCTTCTAGAATAAGAAGAACAAATACTCATGAAATAAAAAAACAGTGAAATCTTAAGAGCTAGACAGCTAACAATTATTATGATCCCAAATGAAAAACAGTGTTTCAGTAAACATATGGAAGTACCATGCGTAATCTTGCACTCCAGAGGGACCTTGCCATCCAGAGGGATCTTGACAGACTTGAGAGGTGGGCCCGTGCAGACCTCATGAAGTTCAACAAGGCTAAGTGCAAGGTCCTGCATGTGAGGCAGGGCAATGCCAAGCACAAATACAGGCTGGGCAGAGAATGGATTCAGAGCAGCTCTCAGGAGAAGGGCTTGGGGTCTTGGTTGATGAGAAGCTCAACATGAGCTGACAAAGTACTCTTGCAGCCCAGAAAGCCAACTGTATCCTAGGCTGCATCAAAAGAAGCATGGCCAGCAGGTCAAGGGAGGTGATTCTCCCCCTTTAAGCCACTCTCGTGAGACCCCACCTGCAGTAATGCGTCAAGCCCTGGAGCCCACAACAAAAGGACATGGACCTGTTTGAGCGGGTCCAGAGGAAGGCCACCAAGGTGATCAGAGGGCTGGAGCACCTCTCCTATGAGGACAGGCTGAGAGAGTTGGGCTTGTTCAGCCTGGAGAAGAGAAGGCTCTGGCAAGACCTTATAGCAGCCTTCCAGTACTTAAAGGGGGCCTACAGGAAAGATGGGGAGGGACACTTTATCAGGGAGTGTAGTGATAGGATGAGGGGGAATCGTTTGAAATTGAAAGAGGGTAGATTTAGATTAGATATTAGGAAGAAATTCTTTACTGTGAGGGTGGTGAGGCACTGGAACAGGTTGCCCAGAGAAGTTGTGGATGCCCCATCCCTGGAGGTGTTCAAGGCCAGGCTGGATGGGGCTTTGAGCAACCTGGTCTAGTAGAAGGTTTCCCTGCGCATGGCTAATAAAAAAAAAGCACACTACTCCATAATATGAAATTTTCAAATATTTCATATGACCAATCACTAATTCAAAGGACCAATATTTCTGTAAGAGAAAAATTAAATTTAGAAAGTCTTGGAATTTTCTAAATTAGATTTGACACCCAACATTTTATTTGTTTCATTCCTAAGATAACTAGATGCCACACAATATTTTGAAATACTTACAGTGAAAAAACCTCCACATAATTTAAGCTTTTCAGGTGAAAATTAGCTTACAAGCATTCTTTAGTTATAACATTACAGTAACCACCAAGTCAGTAGCTCAAGATGAGAAATAAAAAAATTATAACTCAGTTTCTGCCCAATAGCATGGTTGGAAAATACAACATGCATCTGCTCAGATCTTTCTGGCAGAATGAAGACCTGATTTTATTATTTCTTTTTAATCATCTTTAGGTCAGTGATATCTGTACTGCAACATCCCAAACTAATCTGTTTCCTCCAATTCTTGTTCCCTGCGAAGGCTTAACCATTCAGGCGAGCCTCCTAAGTCTCTACATGTATTTTTTTAAATTAAATCTCTCCTATAAGGCTCAAAAATACCGATTTCCCAATAGATCAATGCTCTAAGAGTTTAGAAACTATTTTATAAAGGTGATCTGAAAACAAATAACTAAGGAAAAAAAATAGGGTCAGCAGTGTTTAGATTTCTCTTCAAAAAGGACTCCTAATTTTCTTCCAGTCATGCATGTAGTTATCCAAGCTGTGTATTCCCTTTATTTAGGCCTTGTTAAAGCATGAATAGATACAGAAGACACAGGCATATATTTAAAGGCAGTAATTGTTCCGCGGCAAGAACATGATTGTCATTTGCAAAGTATGAAATGTAATGTCTTTTAGCACTAGATTCTTTGATTGACAGTTATCTCATAAGCATGCAAGTATCAAAAAAGAATTAGATGCATCTTAGTTACTCTACTTTCACATCTATACAGTCTTCACTACTTGTACCTTTAAAAGACAGTTTTATTCCTACATTTCTATATGTACTAACAACTCCTTGTTTATGACTGTAGAAAAAACTACTTGGCACAAAACCGCTCATTCAGGGCAAAGTTCAGAGTACTGTTCAGCTGACATATGCCTGTATCATTTGTATCCTCAAGTCTTTTTAGCCATCATTCAAATCTTTTTGAACATCTCTGCTTCATCTACCCTCTGTTCTATAGTATGGAGTGCAGTATAGAATCCTACAGGGAACAAGCAATTCAGCTACTGTGTATTGTAAGAGGAGTGGTAGTTCCGGGTAATGCAATAAACACAGAAAAATTCTAATAGATTAGTGCTTACAGGAGACAGGGAGAAAAAAATTACTGTTACCTTCTTTAAGTTCCTCTGCACGTTCAGATAGAGACAGACATAAAACAAGTAGTTTTTACAAGACAGTTGGTACTAAGGTTAAAAAAAATCCAACCAGAATTGTCCAATGCATTTAGGAAATTTAGGAAACAGGTACTGCAGGCTTTAAATCTAAAATATTCCTGTTTGAGCATGAATCCTCAGTTCCCAAAGAATAAGAGACTCAGCCACAGCATCTCTGTCAGTATCGTGCTTGCAAAATACATCACACAGGTGCTCAACTACTGGTTAACTTAAAGTAAAATGTAGGATAGCAAATATTTGCACCTTTATTCCTGTGACTGTCTGGATACAGCAGAGAGCTGAGTCAGCACTGAGTAGTGAATAGGATTTGCAAGACTAATCCCCAGGTGCAGTTATCAGAAACATCCTAGCCTGAAAACAAAAGACTGCCCTGTAGACCTGCTGGTTCTGTCTTAAAAGGTTTGGGCATTGCTTGAAAGTTGGAAAAGAACAAACCACCCATGATATGAGAAGGTCTGACTGGCAAGTAGGAACCTTATGGAGAAGAGCAAGTGTAAGGTGGAATGACATTTTCTCCACAAGATTACCAAGCATCTCAAACAAGAAGTTTAGCAGTAGTAGATTTATTTTAGTGGAAAAATTATTCATGTTAGAATTAGTTTTTGCAGAACTCTGAAAATGCTGTAAATAGGTAGCTGGTCCCTAAAAAAAAACAACCCCCAAACCAGCTTCGTTAAAAAAAAAAAGCACTGATTGATTCTATGTGTTATACATAAGTCATTCATTTTATAAAAGCATTTGAGTTTCTTGTATGCCAACCATGCACACAATTAGGAACCCAGAACAGCTTTCCTCTTTACCACATCAACTCCTACAGGTGCTGGGGATTCAGGCCTCCGTTACCCTAAGGTAATCCAATTATCTACTGACATCAGTGCAGCCCCTGCTGTCACAGCTTGCACAGGTATAACTGATCAGGATTTGACAAAGAGATCTGATACTGATGCACGAGAAGAAACACTCACACTTGTGGGATAATGGGACAAAAACCTTACTACTAAGGTAATCAGAGAGCAAGAGGAAGACTTAAGGTAACAGGATTTTACATAATGGCTTTTCAAGACAGAATGACTTCTAAAGCTAGAATGGCATTCTGGTTTTTGTCACCTGCTTAAGACAAGTCTATGGACACCTGTCTCACAGCAGAACAATGCCAAGGAATTTGGAGTTAGGTCAGAGGAACTTACCAGACTCAAACGTTTCTTCATCTTGTTTAGTAATCCAGATAGCAAAGATATTAAAAAAAATTCAAAAGTTAATTCTTTTCCTCCTATAGAATTTCAGATCAGAAATCAATTTTCCAGCTGCTATCAGTCTGTCTCACACATACTTTCCCCACTTCCCTCTACAATGAGGTGGCAAAATACAGCTCACCACGCTTGAATTAACTGTCTGGTCTCTCTCCACCCAGTCCTACAGGATCACATCCCTCCATGACAGTTTTCTGAATTACTTCAGGAGAAGGAAGAATGAGGTGTGCTGCTTTAGGGAGCAAGTCAAGCCTACAGTCTGCACATGTACTATTTAAATGTAAAAACCTATATATTCAGTACCTAAAAACATATTCTCCTGAGATCAGTTTCTTGACAGTGAATTGTGTGGGTTCTCCAAGACTACAATCATCTGTGGCATTAAATATACGATAGACAAAAACTATGGTAACATTACAGCCACAGTCCAAAACCTGAATCAAAAAGTTTGGATCTCATTCAGGCAGGTAGTTTTAGGGTGGTCTCTCTTTTCGGCCCAACGCTTCACTATAAGAACTGTACACAAGAACTGCAAACAGCTCTTTTTAATACACTAATATATGATAAGGTTTCCAGGATATGAAACGTAGAATGAGTGTTTTTACTGGGAAAAAAAAAAATAGGCTTTAACTAGCTACTACCCTGAAGCAAATAGAATAATCTCAAGTGAATTTCAGTTACCTGTTTCCACACACTTCTCATCAATCTGCATGTCATCCTCTACAGATCAACACAAGGAAAAAAAATCATCTGAATCAGAAAAACACTGGGGAGGAAAAAAGCCTTACAGATCTTACAAGACTGAACTCAGACATCAGGAAGAAAACATTTGAAGCTCAGATCAGAATTAGACATCTTTAAGGATTTTAACACTGCTAAATCTAACTTACTGATGTTCCCTGTCTTTAGTGAGCAAAAGGCTCTTAAACTAGTGCTCTGAAGGGCTTGTGGTAGAGAGGGAAACACGTCTAACTTTAGTTCTCCTTTTGAAATAATAAAAGGTTTAACATGGCTGTCGCTCTGTTTATCCTGTAGGTATCCATTTATTAAGTATTACCATGACAGAATATAATTTTCCACTCACTCACTTCTCTCTTGTAGCTTTTATAAGTGTGTTTCTTTCCAATATGCTTCACTCAAGGAAAGTGTTTAGTTTGGTTGTTTTTATTATTACTTTTACAAGGAAGAAAAGGAAAAGATTGATTCAGCTCCCTCTCCATCCCCAGACCACATCAATTCATGTCCTTGAAATGCGATCTCATGGGCTTGCGCAATCCCATGGTATCACAACACTGCACTGTTTGCGTGTTCTGTGCTTGTGTGCCTCTCCAGATAGGCCCAGTAGGAGCTATTTTCCAGTTACAGGGTAATTGTCAGGGCATCTGTCAACCATATTCTGCCCATATGTATCCTTTAAAGAAATACTGTCTCGGAACTGCTCAGGTCAGCTGCTGAAGATGGAACAGAAAGAGGGAGAAGAAAAGAGAAAGAGGAAAAAGTAGTCTTTCCTTCCTCAAGGCAACCCATCCAAACTGTCAGTTCCCTACCAGATAATGCATAGCTTAACTTTCCACTTTAAGAGAATGTACGCTTCTACTATTTCAAGAGAAAGAAGACTTGATTTCAATTATGCTAAGCACACAAAATGCCAAGAACTTGGGTTTCTTTTGCATGTATTTACCAAACTGCTTATTTTCTGACAACTTTTTAAAAAGCCTATAAAACAACGTGCTATATTGATTCCAGGTACAGGAATGCAATATTGTCCAGATACTATCTCCTACCTTCTTCGACAGTGCTTACTGCCCACAGCATATCCATTGAAGCAGTTAAAATGCAATAAAATTATGGTGAAAGAGAGCTCCAGCTCTACCAAACAAAGCAATTAGTGCAAGAAGAATCCTAGGCAATGAAACACACTCAATCTGGGAGTTACCAAGAGATATACTGGTATAAGGAACCATAGAAGAAAATGGGGAGAGAGAAAACAGGAAGAATGTTCTTTGTATGGGAATAATTGCATGTTTACAGAAAGTTACAGTTGGCAGAGGATAATGTTTCTGGATTGTCACTACAAATAAACTCATGGGAAGCATAGCTTGTCTTACACCTCAGGGAAAACGTTCTATCTTTCTCTCAATAGTTTTGATGACAAAGAAACCTTCTCAACATATCACATGGCATCTTACAGTGC
This sequence comes from Charadrius vociferus, assembly GCF_000708025.1. NCBI lineage: Eukaryota > Metazoa > Chordata > Aves > Charadriiformes > Charadriidae > Charadrius > Charadrius vociferus. The sequence continues at coordinate 6,101,581 of NW_009649570.1, forward strand.
AGAACTGTTATCTGTGTCCCTAGAAAGCCAGGCTAGTACAATTGTCACCACAGACTTAGTCACACCCAATTCTCCTAGAGAGCTCCTAGATTTTACAGACGTCAGTAGGAGTTGAATTCACAGCTTCTCTCACAGTCAGATCCCAAGTACAGTGGAAACAACAATTACCACCATCACTACTGCAGGTACAACTACCATTAAGTATTTATTTTCCTGGGGATAGTTAATGCACTTCTGAGGTTACAATATGGCTCCAGAAACAATGTCTTTGAATTAAATTGAATTGTATAAGCTTCTATTTCAGTATCCCTGGAAATTGAGACAAAGACCTTTTTTTCCTACTTTACCATTCAAATAACTTTTCACTCACACATTGATGATTTGAGACAGAGATGGGGCTGGAAAGGCTGAGACCACCAGAATTCTCGCTGCTTCCTACATAGAAATAAATTTATCACGGTTAAAGAAATAAAACAGTCTACAAGCACATTATGCGCCAGTCAGATTGACTGCTTACACGTAAGATCAATCAGTACTGAGCTGACAGAAGACACCAAGAATGGAAACATTACCTATGTTTTAGCCCACTGAAGAGTCCTGAAAAAAAGCCAACATGTTATCAGAACTATTTAAAGACAATTTCCAAATCTGCAGCCCAGAAGTATTTAGAGTATGCTGAGTTTATATATAAGGACAGGAAGATAAGCCATACTGTGGTACAGACTCCTGGAAATAGGAGAGTGTGCTACTGCTATGTGTAGTAGCACTACTGCCTCTGTTCCTACACAGAGCCTCTTGCTTGCAGCCTCAATAACAACTTAGTTTGATTTCCACTTTAATTATACAGGCCACAGCTAGGTTTAGATATAGTACAAATCAAAGTTTATCATCTACAATTGCATGGCCTTATGTCTTCCTGAGGGTAAGACAGATGGGACATGCAGTTAGAGTTCAACTACTGTGGTTCTGAAAGCATGTAGTGTAAAAATAATAGGCTATTTATGCAGAAAATAATAGGCAAGGGATCCTTGTTCTTCCTTGAGCACATTTTTTTGTTTCTCTCCTTTCTTTTAAATTCGTCTACTCAGTTTTGACCAAAGCTGAAGAGGTTGCTCATGCCTCACAGCACATCTTTTAAAAAAGTGTTTCTTTATACAGCTATGCCCTTATAGCATATGTTTAGTATCCCACTTTTCTCTCCCCCCCCCCCCTTTTTTTTTTTCAATCATAGATGATGGTCCTAAACAGTCAGGGCCCTCAATTTCCACCCATCTTTCTGCTGCTACACTCCACGAGATGTCTTATTAACATCTAACATAGAGATTAGGCAACTCTTGTGAACTTCTTAGATGTCAATTTAAGATTATATAGGTGCTTTCAAAAGCTTGTTCTCACATGGGCACTCTTAACGGAAGGAAAGCAAGAAGTTGTAGACCAGAAAGAGGGAAGATGTTTGTCAGATGTCACTCTGAATCATACTGCTATATAACTTATGAAAATTTTAAACAGCAAAGTCTGAATAACTGGCTAATTTCTGAACTGGAAATCAGAAAAATTAAGACTTCTTTACCTTTTAAGAAGATGATTTGAGGGTATAAGTCCAGCACAGGCACTGAGATCTGAAACTTTCCTGGCCTGCCACCAGAGAGCATCATTCTGGTCCACAATCTGGAGTATTTCACCCTTCTTAAAAGGCAAACCTGCATCTGCACATGGTATGGCAGGATCTTGCAAGGGCCAGTAATCTGCCATTGCTCGCACATAGACCTGATAAAGAAAATATACATGAGTAAGTGGAAGCCATGTTTAGAACAGATACAACATGAGCTTTATAATCACAGGGCCAGATATTGCTGCTACTTAAGTCAATTCATGATGAAATCAAGTTTTAAAAACAAGATCAAGTCCCAAACCCTATCTGTTCATTCAGAGAGAAAAAAAAAATCATCTCATACATTGTGAAAAGAATCGACCTTCAACTTGTACATCACTCTGAAAATGTCTTCATTACACAACTATATTTCAGCTTAGTATCTTTACTGCCTCAGCAAAAGCATACTGATGTATGCTGAGAGGTAGCCATAAAGGCAAGTTACACTTTAAGGATTGCAATTAAGTTCTAAACAACACCATTTGTTTGTATCACACCATTAGACATTATTGGAGTAGCTGTTTGCATTAACAATTTGGAAAAAAAGAATGTCTCTTACTGTTGTTTGGTTGCTGACAGGCCGATCAGAAACTGGAATTAACTTGAACATAATTGTCCCCTGAGACAGGGCCTAAATGATTAAAAAAGGATTAAAATATGACTGGTATTCAGCACAAATAACCAAACATCAGCAGCACAAACTTAACACAGCATGGCTTTGAGGTAACTATAATGTCTATATTACAAATAGACTTCAGGCAGACAGACAATATGACAATATTGTTGGGTTTTTTTTCAAAAGGAAAGTCAAGAATGAAACTTCAAACTCTTGCTAAATATTTTTAATTCAATGAAATCTATGTTTCATTATAAATATATTCAATTTCAACATTAATTGATACCAAACTTTTCTACTGAAATCTAATTTAAATCAGCAGCAGGGCCTGGTTTAGACAAGTGATGTAAAGGGGTGAGGAAAAAAACATATTTAAGAATTAAGCACTCCAATAGAGTTTATATTTATTATACCTAGAAATAGTACAACCAAGGAAAAAACACATAGAAAGACTTGATACTGATTATACAGAGCAATACCTTACTGACCGGCACTAACACTTTGCGGTGAAGAACCCTGGAAGATTGTGGGCAAAATGATGAGTAAGTAACAGGGACAGCTCAACAGATTTCTTCATAAGAATTTTGACAACAGTAATCACCACTGCCCTTTTTTGCAAGGTGAGGTATGGAGCTTACGAGCTCATTCACTCTGCTTTAGTGTATTTTGTGCTATGGACTCTTATTAGAACAGCATCTTTCCATTACTTTCTTGTGGAATATTAACTGAGTGGAACTTCCAGAAAAATTATGAATCAGTAAAGTCTGAATAAATTAATATTTTCCCCAGAAGCTGCAGGTGGAATGACCACAGTTAAGTTAATTTCTGTCCAGAGCAGGGGTTAAATTTAATTCTGGTTTCATACATTCTGATTTCATGAGCAGTTGTGAACTTCATCCACAGTAAGGAAACAATCTGAATTTTCTGTTAAAATTTTCAGACCTTCTCCTCTAAGAGTGTGAGTGAGTGTAAAAGAAACAGCATACTCTTAAGGTACAAAGTAGAAAAAAGATTCAATACCAGAATATTAATAACTTGCTCAGGCTCAAGTCCCTCAACAGGAACTCCATTTACTTCCACCAGTTTGTCTCCTGCATACAGCAACCCTACGGCGAAAACAAGGATGAAAGCAGCAGCAGCAGCAGTTTTGTCACAGCACGGATTATCTTGGGTAGGCGAGGCAGGGACACACAAACATACCACAGGTCTGAAGCCAGCATTAAAAGTTTCCATACACCAGGTATGCAGGAAGACATTTTGGATTTGGGCTATATTGCCCCTGGATGGGACTGCAGACTTCTGTGGGTCACAAGAAGTTTGCATGCTGCAGTTTTCTTATTTCCTCCCACCTCCCCCATATGCCATGTTTACAATTTATTGATGATTTATCTTAAAAGCAGCAGAAACGTTTTAATATAGCTCCATGTCCCAAAGTAATATCTGAATCTATTCTAGCTAAATCCATTATGTTAACATACCATGAGACTTCGAATCAGACCCTTAAAAATTCCAGGTGCAATGGGAGGCCTTGGGACACCTTTCTGTCCTTTATGAAGTCTTTACAATATTATTTACTTTTACATTTTCCTTCAGCTCAATTAAAACATTAGTCAAACTAGGAACTTAGTCAGCTATTGTCTATTGTCTACAGTTTGGGTTTTCTTTTCTATATAAAGGCCAGAAAATACTAAAAGGAACCATTTTCTAACGATTACAGTTCAATTTTACTTCTGATGTTTACATTTTAGTTTTGTTACATTTCCCAAGAAACATGGAACACATTCAATTCTAGGATGACAAAGTAGTAATATTTCCAAAGGAAACTCCTTGGAAGGTTGCTTAGCAACTAATGTTACCAAAGTCTAGTAGACTAGTGCCAAGAAGTATTACTACATATTCCTTATCTTATAGAATCACAGACTACTGATGTTTTCCATTTCTCTATTAGGGAATGAGGTGCTGGTATTCATACTACACTGCAATTTGGGATATTCCTGATCAATCTCATGACAGATTTATGCAGGTATTGGTGCCAAGAATACATAATGAAAACTGGATTTGTACCTCAACTCAGTCTCAAACGTAGCACATTCATAGGAAAATTAATGAAACCAGAATCAAAGCCACTGCAATGTATCACTATTTACAGTGCTGTCCAATGTACACATCCTCTTGCTCTATAATGGAAGACTAATTGTAGAAGCAAAGCTATTATCTTACTTCAAATATCTTATTTCAAGGTCAATTTTTTGTATTACTTTGTTTCAAATTATACATACCACTTCTGTCTGCTAGCCCACCATGGATCACACGGGCAACCGTTATGTCACCTGTTATCTCATGGCGTTTAATGGTGGCACCCTGGCAAATGAAAACAAAGAAAAAACACGCTGATCACTGAAGAACCCCTGTAAGTTTCCTTTCACATCACAAGTCTGATCTTCACAATGACAAAAAGGCATTGATACAGCCTTTTTAACACCACACAGGTCTACTGACAATGTATCATTATTAGTACTAAGTCCTTCGATGTCTTCAACTTCCATCATGCTAAAATAACCTCATGTAACTTAATGTAAGAAATTTTTTCTATCTCAAAAATTACAGCCATCTTTTCCTAAAACAGATTAGTTAAGCTATATGATGTTTTCTGCTTATAAGCACAAATTATTTCTGCAGAACCTTTCAGAGTCTCTCCTCCCTCCCTTAGTATTTTGGCCAAGGGAATAACTCTCAATCCTATTTGTATTTTCATTATATAAGATAAAAACATCTGCCAAATGTTCACACCCCAAGCGGACAAGGCACTGAACAACCTGCTCTAGCTGCACCCCCACTGAGCAGGGCTCAATGGTCTCCTAAGGCCTTTTCCAACCTTAGCATTCTTGTGATGCTATAAAAAAACAGACAAGAACATGTACAATCTCTGTAACATTTCTGGGAAGAAACCAATATGCATGTGATGTATTATCAATGCTTGTGTAAGTTAAAACAATTTGACAGACATCAGAAAGCTCCCTTACCAGAGGCTGGTTGTTTTTCACTAAGCAGACAATCCTCATAGCTTCCTCATTTTCAGGTATGTTGTCTGGCAATGGTGGAAGGGTTGGTTCAAAATCTTTCTGTGCCACAGTATCATGAGCAGATAGCAAGGCCTGTTACAAACAAAAACAAGCAAGCAAACCAGCCCATAAGCAAAGATCACACAATAGAACAGCTTTAAACAGTGACTGGTCAGAAAACAGAAACGAGTAAGTTCCTACGTGAATATAGGTACCTTTCACACATTGACGTTTTCTTCTTTTCACTTGGAAACTTACACTGTGAAATAAAGTTTTAAGAACAGTTCCTCTCCCTGCTTCTGGAAAACTTACAAAAGATGAAACATTTCTATTTGGAGCTGTAGGGTGAAGAATGCAGGTTTTGCAATTAGAAGGAAAATTTGATTCTATATGTCTACATCAACCTTTCAAAATTTAACTTTGCAAGAAACATCTCTCTCAAACATAGCCCTTAAATAAAATGCAGTCCACAGCAGGTACTTCAGATACACAGCCCACATCTGATTTCACAACTAGGTTCGTTCATGACTAGGAAGCTCTGTCTCTTCTGGCTCCTTTGCCAGTTCGTGTGAACAGCTGGCCATCTGTTTCCATTCCCACTGCAGACAGCTCTATGAGCAAACTTTTTCTTTCCTTAAGCAGAACTTGCCTTTAAATGTGGAGCTCGCAGTAGTCGTCTTAGCTCTTTGATCTCTCCAGACTGAGGGGCTTCACGCAGTAACTCTACCACCTGATAAACGTAACAGAGAAAGCATGGAGGCTGGTTCTGGAGGACAATTAATTTCAAAAGCTCTAAATTGAATTTAGAGGAATATGGCATGGTAGGAGTGTTAAGCCCCCAATGTTATATGACTCAGAACATATCCACACAGTTTGCTTTAGAATTGGACAACATGACTGCAGCTGCACAACACTCAGCCAGGTTTAATTTAGTTCAGGCACAGTACTGTGTGCTCTAAATTAGTTTTTTCTCCTATGCCTCAACCAATTTCATCAGTAGTGTCAGTTTCTCCACTTAGTCATTAACTCTCCCACTAATCAGAAAAGTAAGAATTAATCAGCTATTATGATTAGAAAAAAACAAACAGCTTTTCAAAATCCTCATGTCAGACTGCTTGATTGTAGCCATAACACTGAACCCCACAGTTACATGGGAAGAAAAATATATGGCCAGTGGTTAAAAGAAATAATTTATGTATTCGTTACACCAGCCAGGGCTCATGCAGTCTTGTGATCACAGCGGTACACATTTCTCATCCCCCCCTCTCAACACAGTAAGTTACCAAGTAGTTTGCCAAATGTGTGAGGAGAGAATCTTTCAAGTTTATATAGTGCACTCAGACCTGAGACACAAATACCAGAACACTGTTATCTGCAGCTAAGTTGACTAATTTGGTATAAGTGAGTAAAGCAATACAGTATGTATATACAGTCTTACCTCACGAGTCAATGCACGTGCCTGCAGCGTGACGGGAACTGGTCTTTTTCCGAGGTAGTTTTGGAGGCATTCATAAATCTATTGCATGCCATAATAGACAAGACAGTGCAATGACGATACGATCTCTTCACATGATTATATAGATACATACAGAACACACAATGGACAGTTATGCTGTAGTTTTGAATTTACCAATAAGAAAATCTGATTACACAGGACAATAGCCTGATAGCGTCAATTCTCTGACTTGATTCCTTCCCCTAGTTGCCGGCCTGATTAACAAAGTAAATTTAACTTAAAGTGAAATAAATTGCTGTGTTTAAAATGACCTTATGGACATTCTTATCCACTGCAAGATTTTCTTCTTTTAAATATAAAGATTTTAAAAATCCTTGTTAGAGGAGAAGCAGAATTTGTACAGAATTTGTCTCATAGATAGAATTCTGCTCAAGAGAGAAACACCAGCTAAAACTCTATTCTATAACAACATAAAATCTTCAACTACATATCAGATCAGTGTAGGCAAAACCAAAAAATATAATTTCACAAGCATCCATGCTAAAGAGTGGGATGCATAGCCATATAGAGATTTAAGAACAGAAAAGACAGCTGAGCAGTGCTTGCGTTCAGCCTGTCTCTATCTCCCTGGCCTTAATACAGACGGGTAAAATAGAAGAGCTTTAATGTTTAAGACATTACGAAAGAGTACATTTTTTTTCTTTAAAGCAAAAATGGTTTTGTTCACTTTGGCTGATGACGTTAGGACTGACATTAGGACTATCAGCACTTAGTGTAAATAAGCATTTATTGTCCTGATGTGGCAAAAATAAAGTAAATAAAGTACCTATTCCCTAGAGATTGTTCTCTAGGAAACTTTTGCTGTCATGGGTAAATATTACTTTACCTTTAGAAGTGCTTGCAGCCAGCGAGATCTGAGCAGGTCATATAACATGCCAACGCCATTGACATCTCTTTTACAGAGCAAACTCAGTTCTTGTAGCACTAGAGTCAGAACATGAGATATACCTGAGTCCAAGAAACAGAAAAGCGCAAGACATTTCAGTACAAATAGAAGACCAACCAAAGCCAAACAGTGACCCAGGCCTTTGAAAAGCATCTTTCCTAACTTTATACTTCCAAGAAATGCCCCCATTTCCTGCCTGCTTTGCTTATTTCCTGCAATCAACTCTGTTGCAGAAGAGATTTATTTTATTATGTTATTAACCAGCAGGGTTAGGTTAATACTAGCAATTTTCAACTGACCTGTGAGAAAAACACACCGGGAATCTCATACATATCAGTCTGGGTTCAAGTTGCCTAGTTAATTTTATAGGCTTTTCTTTTGGATGACCCACTGCTTGGGCCAGGAACCATCTGTTTTTCTCCACTCTTGAGAAGTGCACATATCTTGGAGAATATCACAAATAAAGATGAAAATTCCTGCCAAATACATACCATTGTCACAGACACCCACAACATGTTCCAGGAAAGGGGAAGAACCATTCTTACTATTAGAAGCAGCACTTGATCTGTTAGGAACGGTATTCTAATACAGTGGAAAACCAAAAAATCCAGTGTCTTTCTAAAATCTCAAGGAGGCAGAAACTAAGAGGTGACAAATAGATGAGATGTTACACAAAGTCAGGCCTAAATACAAACTGGAATTTTGTGAGTGCACAGAATTTAATTTTACCTCAGGAACGACAACAAATCATTTCTGGTATGTGACACTCTTCCCCAAAAATACAATGTTCATAACAGCACTAATACAATACCACACCAAACGCTAGGAGTTGGATTTATTAAGTTATATGGATTCTTAAAAAGACCATAAGAGTTGCATGCCTGACTCCCACTGAATGTCAAAGGAAAGTTCGTTCTCAACACTTGTGTATTTTGGTAAGCACAAGCTGTCTCTTTGCTTTTTAGTGCCAAAGTAATCACACAATATGATTGTAACTGGAGACTTCCCTTTATATTTATTTGTTTACAACATTAAACTTGGCATGTTTCAATGAGTAATACTGTAATATAAGAAAAATGTTGAAATAAACCCAAGACACTAGGAGCTTCTGAAGTTACATCAGCCAGAGTCAGAACAATAATTTCTTAAAACTTAAGCTCATCCAGCAGACCCAAAATAGCTGAGTACTCTCTACTGCAGGCAATACCATCAGCTGCTATCATCCAGTCACCAAAGCTAACCTAGATATGGAAACCCTTCTTTACTTATTTCTCTCCTGAGCACAATGCTTATAGCCATTGACAGTTAATTGTTTCCTCTATCAGCTCTAGACCTCGATGTTACCAACACTTGTGTGAGATCTATCCTCAACTTCAGTTTCACTGAGGTATTTTCCTCATGCATGAATTTATACAGGTACTTGCCTGCTAAGTTTCTGCAGATGGGACCTTTTGCCTCAATCATCAGGCAGAATTACTGATTATCCAAACAGGGAAAGCCTGGAAACGTACCTCATTATCAAAAGAAGCATCTGTTTCTGGAAAGCAGACACCTAAGCACTTACAAAAATGATAAACTCAGTGAACCCTGATTGTGAGCCCCACAGGGAAATATCTCCCAAATCACAGTTAACTTAAAACAATTTTCTTCTACAGGAACTTCCTCGTGCCTAACAGAACATTACCTTTGGTAAAGGCACTTTGTAAGATCTTTTCCTCATTACTGGTTGCCTCTTTTTGAGATTACTACCTACCTCCTGGAATGCTATCCATACATCAAACTGGGTTTAAATAAATCAAGATGTTCCATACAGAAGCACAAACCTTCAACCAACAGAGAATAATTTCCTTAAGCACAATACCCTTCTTGCAGTTACTAGTAATTGTCGATACAGCTGCAGAGACCCTGGACTTTATAAGCCAGAAACAAATGCCAGGTATTCTCTTCTGATGCTCTCTAAATTAACTGCATACCACCATTAAACATCAAGAATCATTCAAATTATTAAGTATTAATACTTCTAGACATGTTCATCTCTCTCATGACTCAATGGAAGAAGAGTTGCAGGGACCAAGGAATAAAACTTTTTGTCAGTTTTCTTTCTCTTTGAAAAACAGATGTAAAAGTTATGAGTACCATTATCTTGACTGCAGACTGTTGGCACCTCCATCTCTTGCTTTATTCAAGGAGATTCCACCCACTTCTTCTACTGCATTCACACCACGTAGGCTTCACAAAGATAGATGCCAAACTAGGGAAAAGAGTACACTCTCATCAGAATACTGTCAGGTATTTTAGATTGATAAGAAAGCAGAATTTAAAAGAAGGGGCAACCATTCATATTTGAAGTGCACAACAGGTTGCAAGCCTAAGTTAAATACATGAGTTCCACCTGTAAATTCAGTTACCCACCAGCATCCAAAATGCAGACAAACAAACCTCAACTGCAATATGACATTTTATTTCCTTCATGGAATTGTCACTAGCTTGCTTCATTAGGCCATCTAAAATAACAAGCTATTTTGTACATCTTCTGTTCCCCAACTTTTTAAGTGCACTACCATGGAAATTCATAATTTTTTCCAAAGACTTTTAAAGCTTGTTTTAGATAACTATACCTTGGAAAATAATCACATTCAAGAACATATTACAATTAATTCCTCTAGCTATTGACAAAAGACTAAAATTGAAAGACTCTGGAGTTTCATTGAGCAACGACATGATTTTGCAAAAAAAAAGGTATCCCTGAAGGATTTATTCCACAAAGATTTTGTATTTTCCTCTATTTCCTCACAGAACTAAACCACAAAACCCCCTCAAACACAAATAAAAAAAAAATCACACCTTACCTTACTGGTATCATCATCTCTCTCAGGAAATTTATAATTGGTTGCTACTTTTAGAGATAGAATCAAAGAAGTTATTTGCTAATCTGAAAAAAACCCTCCTATATTATCTTTCATTATAAAAAGCAGCGTATACTGCCTTACTATTTTTCCTTTAAATTTTAAAATAGGAATTTTAAGTAATGCAGGAATCCAACACTTAACGCTAATTAATCTGTTGCCATGTCGCACTAAACTTTTTGTATATAAAAATAAGCCTTCTAAAATTTTCTTCTCTCCCTTAAACTTCTGTGACAACCTTTCACTAACCTATAATGTTCCCTTAGACTAAAAATGGAGGAAGGTCTTCAGTCTACTGTTAATTGGAAACAACGCAGTACAAGATTGCTTCAGAGAATTCTCAGAACTCTTCTCTGCAAACCAGTATGGAAATCCTCCAGGGAACACCATATGGTGCATTTATACCCCAATGCATCAGGAATCCATATATGAAAGATCTGAAGTAATTCAGAATCTTCATTACATCCTAGTTGATCTAACTTCAAATCACATTTGATACAAGTTTGAAGATATTGTCATGATTACCAGTATTGTAAGGTAACCCTTAAAGACTTAAATATTTGAACTGGTCACTCATGAGATAATTCAGAGTACAAGTTAAAAAAACTGTACCATCAGATACCTGAGCACCCCAGCCAAAAGGCACCACAGTGTGACACTGTATGCACAGTGAATGCCTTACCAAATTCTCTTAAATATACAGTAGTTTATCTCCTGGATTAGTAAAGCAAAAAGGCAGCCATTTTCCTCTAGACTGTTCTCTGGACAGAAAACATCAAAGGTACAGGCAGGAAAAGTATTATCTTGATCTGCTTATAAAGGCAGAAGGCATTACTGTCACTTTTACTGCACTTCTTAATACTTATTTTTAGAACATGCTTCCTCTCTCCTGTTAAATCATAAAACTGCTTTCAAAAGGCAGCAGAAATTAAGGGGGAAAAAATCAGAAGTTATGAGATTATGATTCAAACATTTTACTACTGAGTATTGGTAATTCATTTCATATTACCTCTATGGGATACTCAGTGATACATCTTATTGAAATTCTAATCCAAGGATTCCTTTTAAAATTATGATTTCCTCTTCACTAACAAAAATACAGTTTGATCCTCCACCAATACCCAATTTCCATTTCAGTGTTACATTACACTGCACAATCAATTTTCCACTGGGAACAAATATTTTTCATATTTTATGAATGTAACACTTAATCCTTCTACCACAGATCCACTGGGAATTGGGTTTGAGCTGCAATTATTTCAGTTTTTTCAATAGTCTGAATTCTGTTCCTTTAAGAGTTTGCCTTCCCCTTTGTTAAGCTTCGCTGATCTGCCTAATGATGGATTTAAAGCAGGCCATATAAATCCAGTCACGAATACCTGTTTCTTAATTACTGAAGACATTAGGAATAGGACAGAAATCTTTACTGGGGGATGGTATAGACATGGAAAGAGGAATCCCTATGTTGCAAAGTACATTCAAGACAGTGGCACTCCTGGTTTTCACTGAATAACAGCAATATGAAAAATATAAGTAACCCTCAGCTTGGTTGATCTCTGCCCCCCCCCCCCCCCTTTGGAAACTAAGAGTCTATAGCTCCAGATTCAGCTGCAGAAGCATTTACAAAGAGATAGTACTCTGTCTGCAAGTTATGTCCTAAAAGGAAACTTCTTCTGACAGCTTATCCCATAAACTACATTTCAGAAGCCTCATTTCCTATTATTATTATTATTATTACTAATTCTAAAGCTTCTCTAGCTTTTATTACTCCGTTTTTTTTCAGATTTTTCAAGAACTAAAGACAGACTCTGCTGATATCTGTTGGTTCCCATGTACAATGGCTGCTTCCTTTGCTTTATATAGTCTACACAGACATCCAACAGCATACTCCCAATTCAAAATCCTGATTACAGTTTTGTGGTAAAGGCTGTTTGAAGACAAAAGAAAAGAGCATGTCCAAACATTTCAGATGGACTACAAGGGAGCCAACTCCTGATCTGTACGTTATATTTCACATACTGAAAGTCCAGATTTAAAAATCTCATCACATACATCCCTGAAAAAAAACCCCAAAACAACTCAACTTTTTTCCCCTCAAAAAAGAATAAATGAGTAAAACGCCTGTTATAATACAGCTGGGCTTTCTGGGACAACTCCCTTAACCCTAGCTGAATTTGTTTGGCCAACTCCCATCTACAGGTATATTTTGTTTGTCAACTGTGATCAACTCTACTTATTAATATGCATCTGTTACCAGATGTATGTTGGTTCATTCAAGCATATACAACTTTTATCCATAAAGATACTCTGCCACCCAGAAGGCTCTCAACACATTGTACTTACAGTGCCTTCCCATTCAACAAAGCCCAGTTCTCTCCAGAAAAAAAATCCAGTTATTTCAAGTCTAGATCTGGCCTTTCCTATGTTTTGTCCTATTTAGATTCGAAGCATCAGACTGCATGCCCTTTTAAGTAGGGTGGGACCCTGCAAACTCATATAGGGAAACATGAAAGACTAGAAATATTTTCAAAAGCTTTTTGGTTTAACTAGTTAAAAGAAAGTTTAGAAGAGCCCTTAATCTCAAAATAGACAAGCAAAGCCCCTCAATTTTTTGTAGAAGATTCCTCAGATGCATACTGAAAACTGAATCTTTTCACTTGTGATAACTGTAGTGAAATTATCATAATCTTAAGACCTTCTTTGTTCAAGTAGTGTTGTCTACCAAACCAGCATGTCACCATATTGACAATTAGCGTTGCTTATATTCTATTCAAAACAGAGAAGTTTAAAGGAAAAGAGGCAAAAAAACCCAAACAACCATCTCCAGTGTAGTCTTAGGAATACCTTAATCAAGGTCCCTTTTAGCCTTGGGAGCTGGATCATATTTATTTCTTCTTAGCTAAGATAGATCTTCCACAGCACATGACTCGGAATGGGAAAGAAGTAAACAAAAGCAAGCAAGTCACCTTGTTGCTGTCAAAGAAAGAATATTCTACAATCTTCTACTGAACAGTTATTTCACTTTTAAATACACCACTGAAAATCATCCTGCAAACAGAGACAAAGAACATTTCTGGATATACTAAACTACTTCAAATTCTGCTAAAATGCAAACTGATATTGTTAGCCCTTTAAAATACTCGTGAGATTAATTTTTTTTTTTTCCCACAGAGCCTTGTAGCTTCTGCTATCACCACTGCTTCTGTAGAGAACAGATGTGGGATTAACGTGTGTTTAGAAGTTTTAGTCACACTGTCTTGAAGGTCGACTTCAGATTTCCAAGAAAAACTGGGAAAGCTACTGAATGCTGTTTGCTTGCCCTTTTGGGTAAAAAAGGGTATAGCTATCAGAGAGCTGGTAGGGTTAGTAGTAAACACAGTTAGTAACCCTTCCACCCATTAGTGCCTTTTCAAGCTACAGAGTTTACAGTCACACTGCCAGAAGCAGCATTTAAACATGAAAATCTGTCAAGTTTTTAACAAGCACAGCTCACCTCATTGATAAAGTAGTAGCTGTTTCATATTTTCACACAACAAAAGGAAAGCCGCTTCCAACTGTGAAGCCTTTTTTCAGCAGCTGTCAGCAATAGATGATGAAAAAGTCCTTACCATAAGTGAGTAAGAATAATACCTTGCTTCTGTGCAGTTCTTTAGAAAGAGACCTACTAAATTGCTTGCTTAAGGGGAAAGGTCAGAGTTCAAACAAACTTATAACCACTACTGTTCCTTCATTTCCTGAGACTTCTATCTACACAGGCTGTAAGGCCAGAGCTCAGGGTCTCCTCATCCCAGGGATCTAAATAAATTAGATGGAAGTTCTTACTAAAAGGCTTACTTGACTAATCTCCCAGCCAGTGTAAGGTCCTTCCCATTCCCATGTATTGCATGCAATTACAGGCACTTGTTAACAGAAGACATTTCTCTTTGCCTGCTATTAGGGACAGAACTGGATACCCATGCTGAGTGTGCCAGAATCCAGAGTCAAAAGGAGTCTGTCACATCATGTCTACAAACATTAGTTATCCAAAATTTGGACTACAGAGCTTATTTCCTTAAGCATTAGAACATGAAATTTCTTGACCCTATTTGTCAGGCAGACCAGAAGGTCTTATTGATACAAGGCTAGAGTTGCAAGGGAACCCAAGCCCTGCGTTTAAAACAATTCTCAGAATTGTCTTTAAATGGACAATTTTGGTTGCTGTCAAGCTTCTAAAGGGGACAACACAAAAGAACCTGACATTCAGAACATCAACCCTCCTGCTGTTATAAGCTTCATTGGTTAAGATGCTTGACAAGGTTATTGAGCATTTTTAACAAGGAAAACTACTCATATCTTTAAATTTATCAAAATTAATGATTTGGCATATTGAAGACTGGGAATTAGCTTTAGGGCAGGGAACACTCTGAGGAAGCTTTTGTTACAAATAAACAACCATAAATCAGCAAACTGAGTAGGCAAAAAATGGTAGTAAGAGACATTCAGCATCTCTTGTATGACATGCCCTATTCAGGACTTTTTTGTTCTGCATTACATAAATTTAATTAGGCTAGTCTCATCACTGAAGTCTGTCAGCTGCTTCTTCTAGTCAGTGTAAAAAACCCATCTTGCTTTTTCTATACTTTTTGAGACTTGAAAGTGTTTTAATTAAAAAAGCAACCCTAAATATTAGTGGAATACATTGACACATTTTAAGCAAAGGTTGAGATCTATCCTTTGAAACCATATATCCTTATCTTGACCACCTATTGCAAGTCTGAGGCGATACAGGTTAAAAAAGGATTGAATAAATGTTATGTTCTTGTAAGGCATTCTGTGACATTTAGATAATCACACCTGCATATGTAAGGTTGCTGACAGAACAAATTATGTTATTACTCTTTGTAATCAGATATATTCAGTGATGATTCATTCTGCCTCCAGCTAAAACAAAAGCTTCCAGCTCCAGTGGTGGTGCGAGTATCTTATTTATACGGGGGTAAATGCTACTAAAGTGTTGCTTCCTAAAAGAGCAAAGCATTCAGAGAAGAATACTTGGGTGCAGCGCACTGTAGTCATGTGAGGCAGCCAGCTTTACTTCCAGCTGTTTGGACTTACTAAAAAAAAACCAAAACCCAACAACAAAAAAAAAACAATCCAAACAACAACCACCTGACAACATCAACACATTGATACTTAATCAACTTAGAAGTACATGGCTAGGCAGTTCAAAGAAAGGATTTGTTTCACAGTCCCATACCAGTCATATATCTTTCCTCTACGTTGTGTTTCAGCATACCAGAACAGGTAGTTCCCTAATCTGCTTCTAACAAGTACAGTTAGGAAGTGAACCTACTTTCAGCAAAATAAAGCAATAACGTACAGCACCTGGCATTCAAGGCAGAATACTTTGCGAAGATTAAGAGTGAGGAAAAAATTCTCTTTTGAGCTCCTACTCCCCATTCATACCTCTCTCTAATGGGAATTAACAGGTAACACAAGTTTAATTAGCTTTGTGGTAGCCATGAGAAGAAAGTACATTTCACAGTTGCATGGGGGAAATGCATCTGTGCAGTACAATAGTTCCAGTACAGTGCATATTTTCTTACCTGCAAACACCGCAGAATACACCATGTTCAGCTCACACAGAATTTCCGGAGGGAAGGAGTATTTGCTGGATGTTAGTAGCGCAAGTAACCTCACTGCCCGAGCTAATCTATGGACATCCTCTCCTTTCTAATCCGCAGAAACCTAACCTTAGACCTACTCATTACCAGGCAGAAGGGAACAAATCCCCTTAACCCTTTTCTTGCATAAAAAGCCTACTTTAAGTTGTCTCTCACTTAAGTAGTTCCTTATTCTCAGTAACTTTCCCAGGCAATAGGGCACTCATCTCTTAGGGTCTGTCTGCAGCGACCAAGCCTGCAATTACAATGTGAATCTACAATACTCAAACGTTGATCTTCTCTTGCTGGTTACAGGATTTCTGCTGCAGCACAAGAAATATCCGGCTTTGCTTTCAATTTCAGGAAAAAAAGAGGCAAAGAAGATGAGAAAAAAGTGATTACCATGAAGCAATACAGACAGAGAAGTCCTGCAGGTTAACTTATTTCTTTGTTAGCTACCGAAATCAAAGCTGGTCTGTACCGATTTCCTAATGCATCACAGCCCACGTAGGCTGTAAAGTGGAATCTGTGTCAGAAGCACATTTAATCCTAGGATTCTCTTCAGCTAATAACCAAGCTATATATCAGAAAGACCAAAAATAATCCAGCCCAGGCTGCCTGCTTCCATTAATCAGCAAGCTAAATTCATATGCAATATCACTACTTCTTTTTATAAGAGGGTGTGTGTGCATGCTGATATATACATAAAAGTATGTAAAGGCAGATGCATTCTTTGTTTTTTAGTTCTCAACTTTGCATCAGTCAGTGAACGAAGTTAAACGTTTGAGGTTGCTACATATTTGGTAGATACACCTCCTTCGTGAAAGGCAGAAAGATTATAGAAAAACTTCCCATCTCTAGTGACATTCTCAGTTTAAGGCACAGAATCACTGTGGGAGTAAGGTCACATGAAACAAAGCTTTTTGCATGCCAAAGCTGAAGATTAAAATCATTCCTTTCTTTCGAAACATCTGAAGACAATAAACACTGACCCTGAACAGTCACAGGAGGGGGAAAAAAAAAACCAATCAAACCTGGTTTTACTGCTTACACTCCTACAAAAGGTGAAATAAATCCTGAATTCAGATCTTTGCAGATGAAAGTTATTGCCATTGATTTACTCAGCTCCTTTTCAAAGAGCAGTTCTGCTCTACAGGTTTCAGTTAAATATTTTTTGTACACAGAGTTCTGAGAGACGATTGCATGGAAAGGCTGCATCTAGCTCAAAAGATCAAGTGTTCAAATGTTGGAAGTTTCATGTTGGAATGGAAGGATAGAGGCTCTTCAGGAAGGACAAGCAGGGGAGAGGAGGCGGCGGTGTCGCCTTCTATGTCAATGACCAGCTGTACTGCGTGGAGCTCCACCTGGGCATGGACGAGGAGCCGACCAAGAATTTATGGGTCAGGATTAAAGGGAGGGCAGGGACAGGTGACATTACAGTGAGGGTCTGCTACAGGCCACCCAACCAGGAAGACTGAGCGGATAAAGCCCTCTATAGACAGATAGGAGCAGCCTCACATTCACAAGCCCTGGTCCTCATGGGGGGCTTCAACCCCCCCAATATCTGTTGGAAGGACATAAGCAATCCAGGAGGTTCCTGGAATGTGCTGATGATAACTTCTCAAAGCGGTAGAGAAACCAATAAGGAGAGGGGCCATGCTGGACCTTGTTCTCACCAACAAGAAGGGGCTGGTGGGGAACATGAAGGTCAAGGGCAGCCTTGGCTGCAGTGACCACAAGATGGTGGAGTTCAAGATCCTTAGGGCAGGCAGGAAGGTGCATAGCAAGCTCGCTACCCTAGACTTTAGGAGAGCGGACTTTGGCCTCTTCAGGGATCTGCTTGGCAGAGTACCATGGGGTAAAGCCCTGGAGGGAAGAGGGGCCCAAGAAAGCTCATTAATATTCAGGGATCACCTCCTCCAAGCTCAGGAGCGATGCATCCCAACAAAGAGGAGGTCAGACAAAAATGCCAGGAGGCCTACATGGATGAACAAGCAGCTCCTGGACAAACTTAAATAGGAAGCCTACAGATGGTGGAAGCCTGGGAAGAATACCGAGAAATTATCTGAGCAGCCAGAGATCAGGTTAGGAAAGCTAATGCCCTGATAGAATTAAATCTGGCCAGGGCCTCAAGGGCAACAAAAAAATCTTCTACAGGTACATCAGTGATAAAAGGAAGACTAGGGAAAATGTGGGCCCTCTCGAGAAAGAAATGGGAGACCTGGTCACCCAGGATATGGAGAAGGCTGAGGTACTCAATGACTTTTTGCCTCAGTCTTCACCAGCAAGTGCTCTAGTCATACCACCCAAGTCGCAGAAGGCAAAGGCAGGGACTGGGAGAATGAGGAACAGCCTACTGAAGGAGAAGATCAGGTTCAAATCATCTGATGTACCTGAAGGTGCACAAGTCCATGGGAATCTGTGGGTCCATAAGGAACTGGCAGATGAAGCTGCTAAGCCACTATCCATCATATTTGAGAAGTCGTGGCAGTCCAGTGAAGTTCCCCCTGACTAGAAAAGGGGAAACATAAGCCTGACTCTTAGAAAGGGAAAAAAGGAAGACCTAGGGAACTACAGGCCAGTCAGTCCCACCTTTGCCTGGCAAGATCATGGAGCAGATCCTCCTAGAAACTCTACTGCAGCACATGGAAAATAAAGAGGTGATTGGCAACAGGCAACATGGCTTTACTAAGGGCAAATCATGCCTGACAAATTTAGTGGCCTTCTATGATAGCACTACATCATTGGTGAATAACAGAAGAGCAACTGACATCATCTATCTGGACTTACGCAAAGCATTTGACAGTCCCGCATGACACCCTTGTCTCTGACTTGGAGACACATGGATTTGACAGATGGACCACTCAGTGGATAAGGAAGTGGCTGGATGGTCACAGTCAGAGTTGTGGTCAATGGGTCGATGTCCAAGTGGAGACCAGCGATGAGTGGCATTGCTCAGGGATTGGTACATCCCAGTGCTGTTTAACATCTTTGTTGGCAACATGGGCCCTCAACATAAGAAGGACATGGACCTGTTTGAGTGGGCCATGAAGATGATCAGAGGGCTGGAGCACCTCTCCTATGAGGACAGGCTGAGAGAGTTGGGGTTGTTCAGCCTGGAGAAGAGAAGGCTCCAGGGACAGCTTATTGTGGCCTTCCAGTACTTAAAGGGTACTGGAAAGCTACAGGAAAGCTGGGGAGGAACTTTTTACAAGGGCATGTAGTGATAGAAGAAGGGGAATGGCTTCAAACTGGAAGAGGGCAGATTTAGATTAGGCATTAGGAAGAAATTCTTTACTGTGAGGGTGGTAAAGCACTGGAACAGGTTGCCCAGAGAAGTTGTGGATGCCCCATCCCTAGAGATGTTCAAGGACAGGTTAGATGGGGCCTTCGGCAACCTGGTCTAGCGGAAGGTTTCCCTGCCCATGGCAGGGGGGTTGGAACTAGCTGATCTTTAGTGTCCCTTCTAATCCAAACCATTTTATGATTCTATGAATTCCTGCCTTATACTTCATTACACTCTTCACCCTTAGTTGCATATCTTTTTTCCCCTCCTTCTCATATTAACTTCTTTTTATAGCTTCCCTTTTATTCATATTATTGCTTCTCTCTCCTCAAATTATTCAGTGTAATTTAAAAATAAGATTTAGCTAACAAAAAATTGTTTGCAAACACCAAGTCTATTGTCTCTACATTCCATTATCTCTACAGTCTGTTGTGAGTATAGCAAGCATAACAATAGTTTTACACATCATCTTTC
>NW_009649570.1:6121629-6140522 GCF_000708025.1 Charadrius vociferus
CTCTTTCCCCTTCTCTGATAAAACTAAAAATAATTTCAGAAAGACCAATCTTTTTTACTTTATTATGAAAATTGCTACATTACAGTCACTGTTTAAAACAGTATTTTGACATATGGTTTCTTTCCATTTAGGTGCCAATACACAAGCCATGATTACTATTTCAAAAATATGATTAGCATTATCTATGGTAGTTTGACATAACTTAAGCCATTATAACATTCTATAGTCTATTCCTCCCTCCCCCTTTTTTGAGTCAGCCATGGTAAACAACAGCACCTACAATACCCAAATTATCCATGAGTGTTATTGGTATAAATAAAGTTAATAATAAACCACAGAAGAACACACACACACAAAAAAAAATCCCCCAGGGAAATTACTTGTTCTCTACATGTTCAAAAATGCAATAAGGTTAGCTTTTTTCACTCTGACACATAAATTAACAGGCAAAAGTCAAACCTAATCCATTGTCAGCTTGTTCAAGAGGACTTTCCCATTCTCCTGTCATGTGGGCTTCCAGAGAAAGCGTTTGTCCTCAGGGTAGTGAAACTGAACACTACAGATTTTGGGCATTTAATTCAGTGCCAAAATTTGAAGTGATCAGTGCCTTTTATTTATTTCATAAACAGAAAGAATGGTGAATGCCATTATATTTATAATTCTAGTAAACAGGGAAGTCCATAACAGTTTGGTTACTTCCACAACAGCACATTAATACTGCATTCAGCAATTCTGTTCAACAAAGATGCCTCAAAACCTTTAGAACCAAACACACTATAGGTTACCCATTATAAATACTAACATATTTCTATTTTTTAAATAAACAAACACAATAGCTTAATTCAGGAAGACGTAATGGTTCTGTGGTGCAATTCATTCTCTTTAAACGTCTCTGTTGACAAACCAGAAATAATAAAAACAAACCCACTGCTTTAGAAGCCATGCGGTCCAGACTTTCACATGTACTCTGTGGAGATGCCATGCCTTTTTGCAACATTGTTAAATGAAAAGGAGTAAATAATCTTTCTGTTAGAATAGGAAATTATTTCTTCTTGGCAAGTATTGACAAACCAAGTCTCTAGCTTCATCATCACTTCACAGCTTCTGGCTGCAGTTTTCCAATCTTAAAACTGAAAGTTCAGAAGAAACAACTGAACAACAGAACTGTAGTAGAATATTTTGAAAGTGCCATTTCAGGGATGAAAGCGGGCATTAGTGAAGTTCCAGTGAGTAGATTACCCCACAGAGCCAGGTCGTAAATGATGGTCTAGGTAAGCTTTTCATGTTGAATCTGGTAGTAACATGCCTGAATTAAAACAAAGTTCAGTTTAGCACACATACCAGTTCTCAGCAAGCTGATAAAGCATCATACACAACAAGGTTGATTTTTTTTCTATCCAAGAAAACAGACTAGGCTTTCTACAAGCACTGATGATACAGTGACACTCAACACATGAGAACCTTCCAATACATAAACTAGCAAAAAACAACAACAGGAGATTAAGTTACAAATTCCATCCAACTCTTAATGAAGCAAGATAACATGATTTGGGACTCAATACTTCCACAGCTCCCAGCTTGGCTCAGATGAAGTACATTTTTTCGCTCACAAGTCTTTCTTTGCCCTTAGACAGAAGGACCCAAAAATGAAAATATTTTATTACAGGACAAGGATGCGGGGATTAAGCATTTCAAAAGCACTCAGATTGAAAAGCAAAGGTTTCTGTCATCTGGATAAACACCATGACCTGCTGCTTGATAGCTTTCACTCCTTAACGTTGGCTCAAATAGGTATTGGGTCAGCCATGACCAGAAACTTAATACAAATGTCTCAGACAACACCTGCACTCATGGAAAATAAGATTCTGTTTCTACATAGGTTCTTTGATCAATTTTCACCAACTCAAACTTTCCCTTTATGCAGCACTCTAAAAATAACAGGTATGAAAAGACCTCTACACCCAACTATTTCCAGTTTGCACAGACAGAAAATACAGTCATGGTCACCTAGCAGCTCAGCTTAAGATTTTTATTTAAGTTTCAGGTTAACAGCTTCTCTCCAAAATAACCCCACAGAAAAGCTCCACATAGCTGAATTGTCACAAAACTCACTTGTTTGAACAGTTTTGAGGTACCAAAACAACCTATTTCCATTATGGGGGTCCTAGTGTACAATAGGATATTCTTCAAAGCAGATTATCTCTCTTTTTCCATACTTAGAAAGAGAAGAATACTAAATAGAATGTGGAGAGTGATGCAGTAAAAAGATTATTTTTTTTTTTTTTTCAAAATTGAATTCCTGAAGCATCTTGATGTAATGTTAGACTTAAACAGTAGTGGAATGACTAACCTCCAAAGCACCACTTCATTCCAATTTTTATGAAGGAAATAAGGTTTGTTAAGTTGCAGGGAAACAACAAGCTACAGGTGAGCATTCACAATAACCAACAGCAACTGATATTACATTTGAATAAAGTACATTTGCACACTGCACCATTTTATTAGCAGTACCTGCAATTGTTAGGTTATCTGAAGCTCTAGGTTAAGTTTCCTTGCTCATCCTAGTTAGAAACCTCAATAAAAATGTCAAAGAAGTTACAAACTAATACTCATACAATTGTCCTAACCTGATCACCATTGCTCAAAGCTGATTAATTTCCAAAGAAAGCTTTTAATAACCCTGAAAAGTTTTCATACCTTCAAGGTAGTGAACATGATGCCTTGCTCCCCGTGCTGCAGATAAGGATCCATCAGGTCTTCAATTAAGTGTACCTCAGACCCCAAATTCCTTATCCTGTCACATGGGGGAGAGAGAAAGAGTAAGTGAACAAAAGACACCATTATAACATTCTTACTTTTTTTGTACATGGTGTTATGCAAAACCCACGCTTTTCCCTAACCTCATTCTGAGGTCACAGCCATTTCACAGTTAGCCATTCAAAATTTTTTCAGGCAAAAGCAGCCAGCCAAAATGGAAAATTTACTAAGTTACAAAAAGCTAGCAAGTAGTCCTGTAATGAGAAGCTGGAATGTTTAATACAGATAAAAGTACTCATACTGCCTATGCTCAGCTTATGACTGATGCCACTCTTAGTGCCTACCTGGCTCGTAGCACCACATAGAGAAAAACAGGAAATAAGTCATCCATGGACCACAGAAAATCTTCCTGAAGAGTCTCAAGAACATTCTGAGAGATCTCTTCAAAAGTCTGCTGGATCACCTTCAACTTGTCAGCTGGGGTAAATGTGGTACTGTTTGGAGAGCAAAAGCAAAACAGGGTAACAATAAGAAGTTACATATCTGCATCTAAATCAGGAAGACAGTTTGCTAGTTAGCATGTCCCCGTGCCCAAGAAGATAAGCCAGATCATCCACATCACAGCAGCCCTGGCTGCTAAGGCTGGGTAGTACCCCAGGCCATAATTACTGGGTCAAGGTACACTACCGCAACTGAGACTGTCTTCACAGTTTTAAGATGTTTTAGCATTAAAGAGGGAAAAATTCCCTTCTAAACCCCTTTTAATTTCTACTTATATTCTTACTGCAAAATTCCTTATGTCAGCTAACAGACACAGAAAAGCTCCCCACACACAGGTCATTTTGCCATAACTGTTCAAATATACATCTGAATGTCTGATTAGCCACCCTCACGCTTTTGATTCTAAATGCTGTCCTATGGACACATCTCTTGGTTGCATTTATGAGGCTGTACTTCATTCCTCTATGGAAGAATTTGCTAACATTTTTAGTAGGAACTCTGAAACTTCTTGGTGACCTCTCTTATGAAGGTGAACAAAGAAAACGTGACAGGTAAAGGATCACAATCAAGTAAACTAGATACTACTATAGCAGGAACAGTAAAATACAAAGACAAATTTCAGAGAATTACCTGATTTGCTGTAAACATTCAACTGCAGAGGCAAAGCAGGCATCTTTTGTATTTGATGATACCTGTGTAATCATGAGAAGATTTATCATGCAGGTTTAACAACCTCACTATTCAGCAGAAGAAAAGCAGCATATCAATACAACACTGGACAACACTTTTTTTTCCTCCAGTTTTCCAGTGCAAAGAAAGGGGGATGTGCCTAAACACCAAAGTCATCCAGGAAATCTGTCTACATATAATTTGTATGAGTTTCATTTAAAATTCAGAAAAGCCTGTACTGAATTCCTTTGGATGTTAAGAGAATCAGTGAGAGTTTTGGATGTCTTCCAAGTCAAGTAAGACCGAGAATCATTACATCTTAATGGTTAACAATCAAGAGGGAAACGCAACACCGAAATGGCTGAAATCTAGAGAAGTCAGAGCAGTCAATAAGCAGAGACTCAGGTTTCGAGCAAACAGAAAAGAACAAATAGTAATGTTAGCTCTTAATATGCAACTGAGCCTAAGTCTTTCAGAATGGAGCAGGTAGAGAATGGATGGATGCAAGATCTAGAGAAATCCACAGAAATGGGGAAACTGGACAGAGGAGAGAAGCAGATAAACATGATACCTTGGCTAAAAAACATCCTGTTTAATTGAAGGAATGACCTAGCAAATAAGGTAAATGACTGCAGAGAGCATCATATACTGCATAATTCAAAGAAGACACATGCCACATACTACTTCACAGTGGAAGGGCTCTACCCTATAACCAAAAAAACGAGTCAGAAGTGTGAAGGATTCAGACAGCTGGTAAGAATTTTGCCCAGTACCTGAAAATACAGAAGATATGAAGTAACTCAAGAAAAATGTTTTTGTTGGATTTTGTAACATTTTCAAGTCTGACTGGAGGTCTGCATCATGTGAATCATTTGAATCTTCAACTTCATGATTTGGGGAAAAAGGGGACTTGTCTTGCTGTGAACCCATGGCCTCAGGGGTGGGAGTCAGGGTTTTGCTAGTGGATAAAGCTTACATTTACTCTATCAAAGAACATCAATGTGTCTGTGTGCAGCAACTATTACGATGAAACCCACACTTCCGATTATTACAGACTTTGCAAAAGCCACAGTTATAAACAGGGAAGAGGTGATCTGAAGGCAGGAGTATCTAAATGACTTATAATAAGAGATTGAAAATTTCAAGATAAAGTATACAGATTCATAAAGAGACATGATTTAAAGTATACTGTAAACGTTCAAATTGTTCAAAGTTATGATTATTAAACCACTATTACCAGCTAAGACCAGTGTTCAGCCACTTTGAGCAAGATAATGATTAAGAATAAAAACTATACAATTCTTCTCCTTTTCAGAAGGTATACAATGGTATAACTCTCTTAAGCAAGCAGTTTGAAAATTTCCTTGGTAGGCTTTTATCCTTACACTGTCATAATTGGAGACCAAGCAAATGTCCTTCTGAATTAGAATTCATTAAAGTAAGATAGTAAGTGACAAAGCTGGACTGACAGCTATTATAAGAAATGACTAATGTAGCTTTTAACTAGCAGACAAATTTTAAGGAAACAAGATAGCATAACATCTCTTAAGCAAAAAGCCTGGTCAAAAATTCTTTGACCACTTCTTCATGATTTCAGCTTCTTGAAAGTAGCACTGAACACAGCATACTGTAAGTCAAGGCCCAGTGAACGTACCTTTCTACTCTCTCCAAGGATGGATACACTTCCAGGCCAAAATTTCCTGCAAGAAATCCGAAGTCTATTGAGAGATCATAGTCTTCACTTTCATAAGGTGAAAAATGCTTTATCATGTTCTTCTATGAGATACAACAGCTTTTTCTACAGGATCAACTATATCTAGCACAAATAGCTGGAAAATAGCCTAATTTGAAATACCTCACTCTGGTTTTGTAGCAATGCCAATCTCCCCCCGCCCCCTTTCTTGGAAGAGTGAAGTCTTGATTCACTGTCTCAACCACATCAACTAGCTTGAAGATATGTTTAGATGCATTTTAATCAAAGACAAATGCGCACTTTAGACAACAGGCTTTTTTTAGCCAATCTTTTTCTAAGTTCTACTTTTATTGTTGAAGCATACTCACGCTTGCACTCCAAGAAAACTTAGAAGAGCCATATCAGTTTGTTTGTTTAGACGTAAAACACATTCCCAGTAAATGTCTTCCTCACGCTCGTTGTCTAAGGCATACAACATAAAGAGAGGAGGATAGAGTCGTGGCAGTAACACAGGGAGCAGCAAGCCAAAACTGGTTACCACATAGCTATAAAAAAAAGAAAAAAGAGAGGGCGTGGTTCAAAGAAGACGACTTTTTAAAAACCTAACTATATAAAAACTGAATAAAGATGAAACAAATGGAACAAATCTTTCATTTAGTATGAGCCTATGAGCTCATATCTATGAGGAAGAAGAATAATAAAAGAAATAAAAATCCATCAAATAGTACCTGTGCTAAGAAATACTTAGGAATAATTTTCCTTTACAATCCACATACAGGTGGGTTTGGGGCAGTGGTTGTGGTGCAGGCTTTTTGTGGTTTATGTGTTTTAAACAGAACATTAGCTTTCTTCTTTGTGTAAAAGTTGAATACTGTACTATGTTATAGTTCAAGTTTTACTTGTACCTTCATGCTAATCATTTAGGCCCTAGTCTGAGCCACTCTGTAGACAGCTGAACTTTACCTTCAAAGCACAAGCTAGAAAACAGGCAAAACCCATTAAGTTACCTGACCTAGCTCCACACACTCCAGGCTTCGTGAAGTCAGCAGTTGCTTGGCATCAAGCTGTAATCCTAATAGGGAAAGCTGAACTCAAGGTACCTACTAATACCATCTGCCCAGGTCACTGCAGCCTGTCTCAGAAGGCTCTCTACTGATCCCTCTTCCTTGTTTTGACCACACTGGAGGCTGCTGTGGACAGGACAACGATAGACTCAAGGGTGAGCTCCATGTGACTGGCTATTTGTGGGGTGCACTGGACCTGAATTACCCCTCTGCTCATATCCCAAACAGTTTTCTGAAGCCCAGGCCCAAGCCTGAACTTGTTTACCCACAACAGACAAAAGCAAGTTTGGGCTTAAGTAAAGAATGGTTGCCTGGAACATGGATGAAGTGCTCACTGCAACCATCACTTGGGAGTTTCCTTATCAGAATCTGTCTTCAGAGTAAAATGAAAAAAAAAAACCTGCTTACATTCATCAGTTAAACATGTGCTTATCTTTCATACCCCACTCAAGAAAAAACTGTGAACAGAAATAAAACGAAGGCTTCCTTAGTCTAGTTGTTTTTTTTTCCCCTTATATACCCCGGCTCAGGAGATTCTGATCTGGAGTCAGATTTCCCGCTGCAAAACGATCGCCTTCCCTTTGTCTCCGTTGCCAGACATGGAATTGTGCTGCCCTCTTCCGGAAGATCAGGAAACAAGAACCTACATGGCAATACACATAGTAACATGATTTCATTTCATGCAGTTTCTACAAATCAGAGCATTAGAAGGCAAGATTGGAGAGGAAACAAAAGCCAGTTGAAATAATACCTGGTGGACTAAGACAGCATAGCTAACAGATGTACAGTACCACCTACCTGGAAGAAAACTTATGAAGGCCAACCCCTCCAATGCCAGAGATACCTTTCCTACCTTGACATCACTGCCTTCCAGACACGGCTTCTCATGGTTAAGAATTTGGAGTATTTCTGCTTTCAGATTGGCAGTACTCAAGTAAAGTTGTAATTGCTCTCAAGAATCTAAGCAAATACTTCATAGCAACATTGCTCATCCACATTGGTAAGAATTTCAATGGAATACACTGCGAGTCCCCATCCTCGCTATTCTTCTATACCCTTTGAAAACTGCCTTTTCACAGCACGGACAGAGACACTAAATTGGAAATCCACGTTGAAGGCAAGCTTCCTACAGCCATAATTTAATTTAAAGTATAATGTAGGATGTAATACACTATGGTGAAGATTTTAATCTTTCTATTTTGACAGAATATTCCAAATTCCTTAAAAAGGTTAAGGAAATAATAGCAATCCCCAAAACACAGTAAAGATACTGGCACACTTGGACTGCATAAATACTAGACAGTTTCAGTAGATGAGACATCTTTAATCCAGCAGTAGTTCGACTTGAAAATTAGAGTCTCATTACCTAACCAACTGGAAGATGCGTTTGAGGTAGGACTTTATCTCTCTTACAGCCTCCTGCAGTAATCGTCGATTAGCTCCTACTCCAACATAGGTCATTCTGTAGACAGCAACTAGTGTTTCCACCAGCTTGCCCAACGGATGGAGAGGAGTATCACAAGCCTGAGGTGAAAGATATTAATTGGCCAGTCAGATAGGTCAGTGCCAGACACAGAAAAAAATGGAATTCGAGAGATGGGTCAGAGATCCAACAGGCTTTGAAAAAAGTTATTACAAATACATCAAAAAGTGAGCTATATTTAGTAAAATACCATTTGGATTATAAAATTTATGTATTAGCTGAATACAGCTCAGAGGAGTCAAGACAGTACAAGATCTTGTGTTACTACTTAGACAAGTCATCTGTCCAGTACTATTAAAATCAACATGCAATATTAGCAAGTATTTCAAGATGCTTTGCTGTGATCCAATGTATAAGAATGTCGTGGTAACTAAGCAGAAACTGACTTTAAGGTAGTATCCATTAGGTATATATGATTTTAGTCTTAGTTGTGCATTTTAATTCAATAAATTAGGAAGTTATGAGCAAACACAAATGAATACAACATGGATTACAAGAATGCAAATATGGAATGAATTAAGGAAAGCTATTACAAAGTGAGGTTGACATCATGCCTTACCAACAAGCTACGCGAGCATTTGAGAGTCACAATACCTTTATCAAATATTTTTTTATATTTTCATATTTTTCCAGGGTGAAGGCACCAATGTGTTGTGGAATGAACTCCAAACTTTCCAGTGTCTGAGTATGTGAGCGGCTCAGTAATTCTGGGCTGCAGTTATAAAAAGCAGAAAGACATGGTACAGATAATTTATTAGACACAAAGTAGGAAAAAAACTTGAAGGTAACAACTGAACTAATTCCAGACATCAGTATGTCCCTGAAAGGGTTTATAGGGCAGAGTATTAAGAGTTCTGATTTTGTTTAGGATTTGTGGTTGTTGTTTTAACTGAACTTTTACAGTTAAGAGTTTCTAGTCTATAGTGTGATTCCAGTTTCTTTCTCAATACTTTCTTCATCTTGCTGACCACATTCTCTAGGAACCAACCTGTCTCTGTGTTGCCGTCGGTTGGTGGTCAGAGCCACTGCAATGTTGTCCCAAGCCTTCCATCTGTCCCCCTGGCCCGGGATCTCACAACCAAGCTGGTTCCAGCATTCTTCAAATACTGCCTTCCATTTCTCATCGGGAGGCACTGCCAGGATCCCAAGTTTCCGCCTAATAAAATGACCCGTTAGTCAAAATCAAACAGTCATGAAACAACACATTCAGCTATGAAAACCACCTATGGCTAACATCAGTTTAATATCTCATACTATTTTACCGAAAGCTGATATACTTAACAGTCTCTACTGTGAGCTAAGTTTATCATTAAGAATAAATCTAAAATCTATTATTTTATTAACGCCTTGACTTTCAACACCTTTAAAAAGAATTTACAAAAAGTTATACCTATCCTTAAATTGTTTTTTTTCCTTGCTAACTAGCATACAGTAATACATGTAAAATATTATGGTGTTACAAGATTAAAGTGTTTTTAATACCTACATGGGGTAACAACTATGAACCTTATTACATTAGACAAATCAGTCTTACTCTTTTTATAGTCTTCCAAGAAATGGTTCTTTTAAACACAAAAAGGCCTGGTTTGATTTCCAAGAAAACAGGACATACTGCACTCAACTGGGCTTATCTTCACCACCGGTATTCATTCAGAAGGCTCAGGACACATTCATGTAGCAAAGACATAGTGCAAAAGTGTCCCAAATATCTCACTTTCCTGGAATGTACAAATAGCACAGCTACACAGATAAATACCAAGAATGGATATATAGCTTCTGCCCCTAAAGTAGTATCTACATATGATGTTGCTTGCCATGTTAGGGATGTGCTGGTAGAGAGTAAAAAGTTTAGGCATCTTTTCACTGAGAGCCAATGCTCAGGGATCCGCTATAGCCAAAGGAAAACTAAGAACTGTTGTTCTGCCCATATATATCTATATACCTCAGACATATAATGAAATTTAGGGCTTTGAAAAGCTTTCATAAAGCAAATAAATGCTGTCAGGGTTAACAGTTCTATCGTGAATTTAAACCAAGAGTCAGAAATCGTCAGACCTTTCATTAATATTTTTCCACCACGTTTGAGAGGAGAACTAGCAACAAGGATAATTTCCCCATGCTTCCAGTTTCAGAGAGCAGAAAAAGTAGGCTCTAAGCCTTTTCACAAATTATACCAGAAGATTTTCAACTTCAAGAGAGCCTGAAAAGGGTAGATGAAACCCTTACTTCACAAGCAATCTTCACAAATATGTACATACATTTATTCATAGACTCCCTACTGGGGTAAAAAGCAGACAGCTGCTAAGGTTGCAAGTGTTCAGTTCAGCAGTTCCAGGGAGGCCTGCTTAACTTTGCATCCTGTTGTAGGTGTCAGCACTGTCAAAAGAAATTACCAGTGAATGCTTCAGGAAGCATACTGAGAAGTAATCTAGGTAAAAACATTAGAGTTGTTTCCCATTTTAATCTGGGATTCGATAGTATGCTTCAAAGGTATTGAATCCTGTACAACAATTACTACTATTGTAAACCTGAATATAGTGCTACCAAATACTGAAATGTCACCAACTCTTTAAATTTACTTAAGTTTCTTCTACTCAAAGATATCTCAGTTACTACTTAAAACAAATGTTTTTTCCCCAGAGCTCATTAAGCAGATTGAGCCGATGCCTCCGCTATAAATAGGGTTATATGGCTACTTTTCAAAATTATCTTTGCCAAGGTGTTAAAATGCTCTCTTTTGCAGTTTAGCAGATTTTTCTACTGTTTTCTTACCCATTGTTTGGAAGAGGTGTGGTAAACAGCTAATTCTGTCCAAATGTACCCCTACTGGCATTATTAAATGACAAAATAAATGAGTTAATTTACCAACAGAATAATTGGCAGAAGGCAGAGAGGTTGTGATTGACTTGATCGCTCAAATGTAACTCAGTCTTTCTCAGTACCTCTAAAGTCATCAGCAGCTGTGAACTCAGGTTCTAACAGTCAGTTCAGATATAAATAAAAAAATTTTGAGACCGCTACAGGAGAGCAGCAGCATGTTGGCTATCCTGTAATTTCATGCCGTTACTTGTGTATTCAAGTAGTAATTAAAGCAAGAACAGCTATAAAGAAGATTTTTATCTCAGTTTATTTCCTAAGCAGGAAGGAAAAAGAATGAATAAGGAAAAGTGTTTTCAAAATCTCAGTTTCTTTGGAAAAAATACTTTTAACTGGCCTTTGAAAAAAGACAATAGTTATGTTCCAAATATTACTGAACCATATAAGAAATTATTTCTTATTCAACACTCACAATGCTTTAGGTTTGTCTTTCTCATTCTCATACAAGCTAGGTTTGAAATAGGTTCCTGTGATTTTTATCCCAGATCCCCATTCTCCACTGAAGAGACCTTCAATATAATCTCCGTTTGGCAAGGTCAGTGTTCCCTTGAGAGAAGAGAATAAAAAAAAATAAATTTAATGGAAATCTATTGGGAACCAAAGTACAAGGAAAGAGACTCCTTTTTAGATGGTAACAGTTTACAAGTGACAGTTGTAATACCAACCTTTCCACTCAGAGTCCAGTTATCTGAAAATTCCCCCTCATAGACTGTATCATCCTCAGAAAGCAGAATTCCAGTTCCCTGTAAAGAGAATCATAAAGAACACAAAGCAGTAATTATAACAGAAGGCCAGACTGCAGATCTAAAGATACACTGAAAAACCTGTTACTAATTCTTAGTAA
The DNA here is from genome assembly GCF_000708025.1 of Charadrius vociferus. Classification (NCBI taxonomy): domain Eukaryota; kingdom Metazoa; phylum Chordata; class Aves; order Charadriiformes; family Charadriidae; genus Charadrius; species Charadrius vociferus. Next base: position 6,133,518 of record NW_009649570.1, read on the forward strand.
ATAGTCTTTTTCAAATAGCAGTTTCTGAAGTAGTCCTAGGTGAAGCAGAGCAGGGATTATAAAAACAGCTTAAAAAGCCAGGACAATAGGAGGTTAGAAAACCAGGAGGTTTACACAGCCTAACATACACTCAATCTACCCCAGAAAGCTACCGCACTTAGAGAAGTCACTATAGCACAGAGTCTGGTGTTCAACTCACCATCATTTTGTTCGTGCTGAAGGCTCCTTCATAATACAGTCCAAACTGAGTCACCACAACACCATTGCCTTGGCAAAGATCATCTTGCCACATTCCCATATACTTTTCTCCTCTAAAGAAAAAAGAAATAGGAAGAATACAGTCCAAGTAGTACACTTATATCCTTTCTTTGACTTTACTGCGATATTTAACCATTACAGAAACAATTAGAAAAAGAGTCATAAAGCACTTGCTTCAGGTCTGTCAACCTAGTTTCACTAGATTTATGGAGATACTTTATTTTTGATAGAAATAAACTATAATGAGCTTCCTTTCGCAACTAACATTACAAATTGGCCACATCCAAGCAAACTGTTCCTGATGACAGGAAACAATGCTGAAGCCTAGTTAAGCCCAATTTCTATCCAAAGGAACCTGAGCAGTAGCTACAGCACATAAGAATGAGGGAAACTTGTTAGCTGATCTGCATCAGCTTTATCTAAGATGTAAGTTGCATATGAAAGGGGATCTTCAGCTTCATCAGGCGTCTACCCGATGTATTTAACAGTTTAGAAAAGATGCAAGAAGCTTATTTTAGGCAATTTTTTTTTTTGCCAAAGCTTTTGATTTCTTTACCCAAACTCAGATCACTCAAATTGAGAGGATAATACATGAAAGAAACCAAGCTGTTCTACTCGGGGCATAGGAAGGAGACCTACAAAGTCATACATGACATTTTGAAAATATTAGAGTGCAAAAAACTGTAAGGAAACAGATCACATTGTTGCAAGTTGCTGCATAATAGCTGAACAAAGGTCATACCATTAAAAAAAGTTATTAGACAATTAAAGATTTCTCACAAGTAAACATCACCCTCTTTCAGACTACTATTTAAAATACTTTTTTTGAGAGTCTAAGTTCCCAGAGGTCAGGCTAGAGCATTTGAAATTAAGTGCAAGTCCCAAATATTTTGAAACAATATATTTTTTCAGTTGTTCTGAAAAAGGACACGATGTTTTCACCATAGAAGTAATGAGAAAAAAAAAACCTAAACCACGACATTCATCAAGGATTTAATTTTCTTTTGGAGGGAAGCTAGTGACTGATTTGCTAGAACTTTGCTTATTGCATAGCATTTTCCTTCTAGTACCTAGGTAAAGAGAGCAAGCCCAGCCATCAATCTAAATTCGGGGGTATCTTCCAGCTGACTGGACCCATAGCCTAGGCAGGATGCTGGTCTGATCCGTTATGCCAGCTAAAGGTGTCTGTTGGGTGAAGGGTTCTTGAAGAGACAGATGCAGCATACTCAGTTACCAGGATGGAAACATAACAGAGTAGAAGTCCCACTTGCTCAAATGACTGGTTTGCAATAATGACAGCAAGTTATAAAGTGTCTGCAGCTATTCCTTATTTGTCTGGGCTGAAGAATAAAAAGTGAAAAAACCAAATCCTTAGGCTGCAAATATACGCACATATCCTTCCCCAGGACCTGAAAGAAAACTACCATGAGAATAGCTCACTCGTATTTGAGTAATTCTAGAACAGAACGCAAATGCCTCCTCCTCCACCATGAACTGCCACTGCATTTACAAATGGTGGAGGTGAAAGGATCTGCGAGGAAAGCTGCCATCTCTCTACTCTGTCCTAGGTAGGTAAATGAATAAATAAATAAGTATGTGGATACATCTTGACATTAGAGTATAAGAATAACAACCACCACCATTGAGCAAGACCAGATGCAAAACCGACATCAGGAAATATCTAGAGATGCTAAAATAGCTGTTTCAGAAAAACATCCACATACACACTTCTACACACCCCTCTCACCTCCAGACTTTTTACTGTTCTCCTTTATAAGTGGGCTTTCAGTTCAGTTAAACCAAAAGCAGTTTTCTTGCATTCTCGCCAAAAGCTCTCTTTTCAGGAAAAATCATCATTAAATTGGTGACTGAAAAAACAGACTACACTGATCTGTGCTCAGACAATCTTTATTTAGTGCACGTTTAGCACAATTCTGTTTCCGAGACCATCATTTCACTAATATGCCCTGAGAGAAAGCATCTTTCTTCCCCTGCATTTACAGAGTAAGTCAATGGAAAACCTGTGCATGAGCTGAAATTTACCTAGTCCTGTATATCCAGTCACTGAACAACGCAGTCTTATAGGCCTGAGATGAAAGAATACTCCTCAAATGACATCCATAAAACTTTCAGCACTCACACAACAAGATATCCCAATAAGATATGATATTCAGAACTAGTGTCCAGGCAGGAGTATGCTAGGAAACCAAGGCAGAAAAAAACAAATCAAAACAAAACCTCCCACATTTACTCCAGAAGCAGCACCAAAAAGCAGTTTCTAGACCCAATTCTTTAGATAATCAACCCAGAAAGCCTAGTATAAAGAAGAAAAAAATAAAAAATAGACATGCACTACTACTGCTACTAACAGATCAAATCCTTTCCTACTCTTTTGCAGTTGTATGTCATACCAGTGTTTAAGGATTTATAGAACTGAAGCATTACCTTGTGATATCATCAAAAACTCCATAACCACTCTTCTTATCCATTGTCCACTGTCCAATGAACATACTGGGAGAGGAAGAGGTCAGCTTCCCACTGCGTAGCAGACCATGCCCATGACGCATGTTATCCTGAAAACACCCTTCATACACCTCACCAGTAGCATAGCTATAATGAAAAAGAGAGTAAGTAAGATTCCTAGAATCAACTGTTCTGTTGTGGGTTTGGGGTTTTTTGTTTGGTTGTTTTGTCAGGTGGGGGTTTGTATTTTTTTTTCCCCTCCTCAGAATAGATCAACCCTCTCTTTTTCCTTCTAGGAATTACAACATGACAGCCACACCAAGCAGGAACTATAGTAAAAGTATATCTAGGATAAAAGTGAGCCTTTAAGACAAGTCTTTTGATGCTCTGTTATTTTAAAGCCACTCTCTCCCCAGCAAGCAAGGCCATTAGAGGTTATATTTATTTCTTAGGAGAAAGAATCCTCTATTATTGAAAGGTGGTAGCAACATTAGAATACATATTAACAATAGAACACTGTACCAGTATGCATTGTGAGCAATCTACCAAAAGCAAATCAGAAAATAAGCCATGCTAACTATAATCACAAGTCTAAAATGTAACAAAAAAGCTACATACAGAGGCTTGGTAAGCTGCCCTCCCTTCTGCAATGACAGCAACACAAATGCTACATATTACCTGTAGACTCCATGCCCACACATTTTGCCTTCCTTCCAGTACCCCACGTAATGGTCATCCTTATTCAATGCTTTGTTTGGCACTCTGTATTCACCATACCTGTCAATGCACAGACATGTAACACAAGCAGCTATAATGCTAATATTTTTCATTAAAAACAGGAGCAGATACATATCACAGACCCATTCTAAGATCAGAATGCTCTGTATAATTTTTAGTGCATCTCTTCAACTACAGCAGTTACAGAATTATTTTTTTTAATTATTCTTTTAAAGACAAAGCAGGAATTCCAGCATCACAAGGTCAATTTAGTCCGTACTGCTTTTCTCCTGTTCTATTGTGGCATTTTGTAAGCATTCACCTCTCTACCACACTGCAGCATTCTTCTCGGCTTTCTAAAGGCCACAAGTCTTCTCACATCCTAACACTGCTTCTGTCTTTGTTGTCTTCTTTAGGTCTTTATAATTCAAGCACACCTATGTTCCAGGGAAAGATAACATATTGCTAAAGAGAGTATTTTTAAAAAAGATGCTAGCTTCCAATTATGCTCAAACAGTGGCACAGAATTGTTCACAATTTCAGTGTGCCTGACAAGAATGAGACACACAACTCCTATTTAGTGATTTTAATCTTCTGAGGAAATTAAAACCCAGTTATGGTGGTTTTCCTGAGAGCACGGCTACCCCAACAAGACGTTACTGTTAAGTGTTGAAACTATAGCATGCTTGCGGAAATACAAATATATGCATTTGATAATCCTAGCAATTACAGCTAAATACCAATCCATTTTTTCTGGTGGGGGTTTGTTTGCAATATTTCCATCTCCAACAACCTTAAAATCATCAGGGTTAGTTACACTTACTATTAGTTACAAACCACCGAAGCTCTAATCCGGATTTATAGTCTGACATTATACCAATAGCTAACATGCATTTTAAAAAGCTGTCTGCAGCCAGACCACATTTCCATTTCCCCTCCAACTCAATACTTTCAAAATACATCTGGAAGCCAATAGGATTCCTCATATATTTTTATCCTGCCCAGTACAGACATGTCTGCTCACAAGATTCATACAAAAATTATTTTGGAAAGAAGTTAACCTCTTAGCCTCAATACTGCCCTAAGCAGATTCTTAGCAATGAAATCCATAGATTAATTCAAAGCTCTATAATAAATTACTAAATTACTTTCAAGTGGTCTTATTTGTTTCACCAGGTAACTTGATAATGTCTAGGATTTTCATTCATCCTATTTTCAAACTCCTCTGTACTAGTTATTTTAACCATCAGGGTCACATACTCTCATTAGTTTTGTTTTTATCACCCAAATCTTGAAGTCTCAATTCAGGATTTTGTTGTCTCCTTGAATTATTAAACCTTTGCTCTACCAGAAATACAGCAAAGAAAACATTAGAGAAGATGCATCACTACATAGTGTGAGAGGCATTGCGTTTTCTAGAAGCATTAAAAAAAACCCCAAACAATACCAGAACTTTTGAAAGAACATTGCAACACAACAAGTTAATAATTACCTATACAGCTGGAAGTTGAATGCAGACTTTTCAATTGGCTTCCTCTGCTTAGGAGTTTACACCCACCCACCCATTCTTTCCCCTCAGCTGTTTTACCATTTCTTTCCTCCATCCTACAGCTGGTTAGTCAAATTAGTTTCAGATTTTATGAAAGAGCAAGTTTTTAATCACACAGTCGCAGAGTCTGTCATGCATACAACTAGCATAGCTCTGGCTAAATGAGAAATTATCCATATATCAAAACACAGAAATATAACACACATAACCCTGAGTCAGTAAGATTCATTGCAATACCTTTAATTAAAGAGTTTTGGTTTTATGTCCTACAACAAAAGGTATTTCCTGCCCTCTGGCTCCACAAGTAGTGAGAGGATCTTACCCATCCTCCAGCCCAGTCCGGAAAGTCCCAGAGTACATTCTTCCATCTGCCCACTTTAGGATCCCTCTGGAAAAAAACACAAAGCCATACATGTGTATTAGATAATCAGTTCACTTCGCACTTCCCATATAACTTCTGTGAGTGAGCCTACTTATTGATACAGCAACCATCTAATTTTGTTTTCAACTGTTAAAGTTCATATACTTTTACCTGCCATGGGGTTTTCCTGAAAGCCATCTCCCATCATAAACAGCATCCTTAAATCGAGGGTCCTTATAGAAGGTGTATTTGGCACTGCGAGAAATAGGAGGTTCCTGTCTTGGCACATTCCCACCAGCTCCATATAGAATTAAGTCAGAAGTCCCTTTAAGGGCCTGATCCACTGCTTGGCTTATTGCCCTCAGCCACTTGGTCTGAAACAGAAAGTGTTTCATCACAGAATTTAGCTAACATCTGTCTTTGCACTGAATCTCATCCTTACAGCAACTACAATGATCTCCTTCGCACTCCTCAGTGGTGTTGTAAACTGGAGCACTGCTACAGTCAAGCACAGTGTACAGCCAACCTGCATACCAAGTTGTACTAAGACTTCATTCTTGGTCAATACTTACTTGGGCAATACTTCTCCCTATTTGGTTTCACAATAGGAAAGAAAAACTCATTCATATCACTGAAGCCATGCAAAATTCGTAGATGTGCCTACCTTTTCCTGTGGCGTTGAAGAAACAAGAACAAACTGTTCTTCTGGTGTTGTGATCTTCAATCCATTCCTGGGGGGGAGAAGGGGGGAAGGGGGGAGTATTTTAATCGAGTGAAATTTCAACCTGAAAAAGGCAAGGCTTCTTAGAGCATGAATATTGTATCTTCCCTCCCCCAACCCAGCTAGAATTCACTTTAAGTCAAAGGTGAAAAGAAGCAGCAAGAAAGACTACTTGCTTTCCTCTTGATTACCTTGTTCTTTCTGAGGTTTATACAACTTTTTTTTTTAAAGACATAGAAATACAGTAAGTTTTCTGAAACAAGAGGGGTAGACATGATTTCATCCAGCCTATTCTGCTCCTAGTTTACAATAATTGGTTACAAAATGCTCATCCTCCCTCCCAAGATATCTGACTATTTCAGCATCACAAGCAAGAATACTCACACATTACCAGCTTCTTCTGAAAGAGCTTCTACCCACAGCGTAGACAAGGGAAAAATATGGTGCGTTGAGAACTGTAGGTAAGAAGGAGGAGAAGGGAAACTTCACTGAGTCCTGATCCATCACCCCTGCCCCATGCTTTTTTGAACAGTTTTTTTTTTTTCCTTTCTTTGAGGACTAGGGAAAATTGAGCATTACAGGTTCCTTATATGCATCTCGCTCCAAGAAACAGCTAACAGAAATCATGCCAGTCACAGGGCAACAGCAATCAAACATTAAGCAAAAAACAAAAAACCAAAAAGTACATAATTTCAAATTTGTTTGTAAACATGAAGACAAAAAAATCACTTTTAAGTCTTGAAGCAACATTGCAGTGAATGGTGCAAAAACTTACTCTTCACTATATGAAATATGTCATGTTGTTTGAAGCAGAGAAAAGGTTTTGTTCCTGGATATAAGCTGGCTTACCTGAGCATGTACCAGAGCATCATTGAAGAGGATGAACCAGTTCACAGAGAATCTTCCAGCATGCTGTAGGGACAACCCCCGATTGCT
>NW_009649570.1:6140576-6163885 GCF_000708025.1 Charadrius vociferus
TAAAAACAAAATTACAGAATCATACTCCTCACTGATTGTGACTTAAGGTCAGTGCTATTTGTCTTTTATAGTAAAGGCCAAACCTTTCTAAAGTTAAGAGTACTACAGCAACGCGAATTAGAAAAATGATAAGCGCAACTGGGACAGTAACATCAATAATAGAGTATAACGCTAACAGCAAGAGATTCAAGCCGCTAATGGACTGACAATTGTCATTATACCGTCATTTTCCCAGGAAAGGTCTTCCAGAAGCCAAGTGTGTATTCTGCTTCTTTCCTTTTTCTGCTAAGGTGGACAGCAAGGCTCTCATAACAAGAACTACAATCCTGTAGCTTCTGGTATTCTGGAGATGCCTATAGGGCACAAAGTAAGACAGACCTGAGAGTGTTTCTGAACACCTGTGCCAACAACACTACGCAAACTGCAATGCAACTGTTCATTTTATTAAATCAGCACCAAATGCATGACAGTTGGTCTGGTTAATAAAGCAACAGTGAAAGCTAAGTTATTTTCTTGGTCACATGTTCTGTTGGTGTGCTAGGAGTTTTTAAAATCACAAAAGTTCCATGAATGTTAAGAGGAGAACGAGTAATATACAATTACATGATCTACCTTCTTGCAGCTTAACAAGCTGTAGCAAAAGTAGTGCTAATAATTGCAGGAGTAATACTTTAAATGACTATATTGGAATAAACATACAAGTAATCACTGTTCCTGTATAGTCATCTTCTATTTCAAAAGAATGCAATTATTATTTCTAAATGGGTGGTAAAAATCTACCTAATATATACATAGTATTTTCAGTAGAGTATTACAGCCAAGGATAGCTACAATAACGATGCCAGATGGAACTGAAGAGCAACAGGCAAACATCAAAATAATGTATTTGCAATTAAGCGCTCAGGCACACAAACAAGTTCTGGCAGGGTAACAAGTTTCTACCTGTCATGTGATCTGCGCAGGTGTGGAGTAAGATTGCGCAAATAAATGTGCATGATCTTCCCTGCAGCAAATACAAGTCCAAGGTAGCTTCCCTGAGGACTATGCTATTTCTAATTACCTGGTATTTGCTTCACACAGTTACTTCCGAGCTGTAAGTTTCATGTGCATATTTATTCAGATATAGATAACAAAACCAGCTTACCACTTCAAAACACGTGGCAAGCTTTAGCAAAGTTCTAGCATAATTATGAAGCCGTCCAAATGGCATAAAAAACAGAGCATTCAGAACTTCCACTAGCTGGAGGTTTTCCTCATTCTTCTCAGACAGTTTCTGTAGCAGCTCCTGATTTTTACTCAAGAAGTCTCTAAATGATGGGACCATTGGGGAACAGAGGGAGGAGAGAAAAAAAGACAGCAAGATATCAGTGATGTTTTATACAAATGAGCTCAGAATGCCCCTTTTTGGATTATCACAAATCAATAAAAATTATAAAAGGAAATGCATGCTGTTTATTAATCTATTCCCAATTTAGTTTAAGGAAGTACAGTAATACAGACATGTAGCGCTCTAACAACTGCAACACAGGACTTTTTTTTTTTTTTTACTTCTACTCTCACATGCTCAGTCATTAAACTGGTTGAAGAAAGTTGACTAAGTTGCCCCGCTTGGAGAGTAACGAACTGTCTTTTTCCCCTTTAACACTCGATTAGTAAAAAAGCTAACAGGTGGAATGGCTTCCCCATTACCATTAGAGTGGTAAGTTTCTAACACTGTCAATTCAGACAAGAAGGCCTGAAAGAATCTTATCTTTGCTCCAATGCACTTCCCTAAATATATCCAAATAATCTCTTCCCCACCCCTGCTGTTCAAGGCAACTGACCAGTTTTTTCCCCTAACTAGAAAAATTACATCCTACCTCAAAGAAAGGCAGGAAATCTGTTCAATCCTCAGTCTGATTTCCAAGAGGGAGAACTAATCTAGTTCAGAGAAGAAGAGGGAAATGATTCTGAAGACAATGCATTAGAACACAAACCCAGGATTTCTTCATTAAAAGGAAAACAAACCTACTTTTCCCTCTCCTTCACCATATCTGTGCGCACACATGTGCTGGCACATGCGACACATTTGCATTAAAACACATCCAGCTGGGAAGCATTGAAACCACAAGCTGCAAAAATCAGGTGATGTTGAGCAAGCAGGCCCCAGGGACAGCAAAACAGATCAGAGAATTGCACAGCAGGGTCCCTAAGAATTCTACACGATTAGTATGATGCCATTTCACACATCAAAATAACACACCTTGTTCAAGTCTACTAACGATATTTAAGAACTCTCTTGTTCAACAAGCCTTAGGAATAAAGTCTTCTTTAGAGAGAGACAATATTTCTTAATTTTAAATTTAACCATCTGGATGGCTTGCATTTTTAAAGCGCTTTAAGAACCTCACATGGAGGCCTCTCTGTAGAAAAGTGTCAAATAATAACAGATTCATAACACTGAGTATAGCTCATCTGCTCTTTCAGAGGAAATGCTCAAAAACCTGCCAACAATAGAGACCTTGATTGAAGCTAGCGCTTTTTTAAAGTTGGGACTACTTCTAATGCATGTGTATCACAGAATATCCATAAGAGACAGGCTCACAGCATTAACCACTGACTTAAGACAGTATCCCTTGAGGAGGGGGACAGGGGGAAATTCATCATTATCAGCAAAGATATTCTTGACTTCCCTTTGCCAGTAGCAGGACAAAACTTCTAAGACATCTCCTCCCTGAAGTTTCAGAACCTGAAAAAGTGTTATTCACCTAACGGCTGCAGTAGGAGAAGTTGTGACACCTGGCAGTGACAACCGATGTGAAGAATTCAGTATCAGTAATTTCATCATCCAGAACTTTTCAGTACTAATTATAATTAAGATTATACTTGAATTAAGATTTCCTGTAAGTCACCCTAAAAATCTTGACGCAGAAAGATTCTCAGTGTCTCTCTGCAGTGGGACTTTGTATTGAGTCTTTGGCACTGGTCCTCAGGCACAGAAGATTCTTTGCATTACGCACTGTGGTGTTTCAAAGAACTTCTAATACCATGATTTACACTACATTCAAAGTACTCCATAAATAGCTGTAACAGAATTACGCCCAGATTACAGAATTTAGGAAGGAAGGAAAGCTGGCAATTCCTCAGATGAGTTGAAAAAATACCCTCATTGCAACAACTTCTTCACAACACTAGAGCGAAAGATGCATGGTGTCATTACTTTATTTCTTAGACAGAGATACTATTGAACTGAGAAAAAAAGCTTTACTTTATGATCTATAAACTTCAAATACACTGTCTCGGGCCTTAAGGTACAATTCCTTCCTCGCATTTAAAAGCATCTATGCATGAAATAGAGTAAAGCAGCCTTGAGAGGCAGAGGAGATACACATGCAGAAATGTTATTTTTGCTTCATTTTAAAGCATTTCCATAAACTTAAAGCGTTCAAATGAAAGTGAATTCACATTATCTACTCTTACTAATTTTTAAAAAAATTTGCTGTTCTGTATTTTACTAACAGCAACATTTGAAAGAATAAAATACAAACAAACACTGAATAGATGATGAAAATTTAACCTCAAGACTAAACTTCCAAAAAAATCATTATCTGAAATCTATTTACATTTCTTTCAAGGATTTTACAGTAATTTATGCTTTTTTCTTCCTTTCTACACCTTCAAGATAAAGTAACTGAATTCATTCAGCAGCATTTTAACCTAAGTTTTTATCACAGTTGAAAGGAAGTAACTTTATCTGATGGAAAAGGAGTTAAGTGTACTGAAGCAAGCTGAGACTGAGTTTCTGCATGGTCTTCTGCACAATTCTTTACAGTACAGTTCTTTGCTAGTTGATCAAAAACTCCAGAAAATGGTAAAGGTTTGCTTACATTGCTGGCTTTGCAAGGAGCATAAATCCTCCCATTACGAGGAAGTTTGTTACTGAAGTACAATACCTAAAATGGGGAAGAAAGAGAGCTTCAGTTACAAAATAAGAACATCCCTGGAAATAGCAACTGTTGAAATTCCAACAGTTTACCAATAAGATCTGTAATATCTTTTACAAGTAATCTTAAGTACTTGGGAAAGTATTAAACAGTGAAACACTCAATATTACTGGAACGCAACACAACTGGAACATGCATTACTGTTGCACTTTGCTGCTGCCCTTAGCACAATGCAGAGGGCTTACTTTGCAAATGAAAGTATTTTTTGTTTCCCCCAAATTTGGGCATGTACAGAATAGGTTTGTTTCAGAAGTGTAACACTGCTAGCTTCTAATTATATTCAAGATGGGAATTTCTCTTTTTCTGCTATTCAACATTCTACCTTTCGCTTCTCCCAGCCATAAAAAAAAAAAAATTAAAAACACCATCTTTCTCAGAGGGAAGAAGCTCAGCTTAGCCTAATTAACAGATAATGCTTATGTTGCCTGATGGATCCTTGGAAGATACTCAAGGCATTATGCTGAGGAGAATGCATAGGTTCTGATGCCATACACAAAAAAAAAAAAATGTGTAAAGCATTAGAAAGCAAAAGGGGAGAGTAGAAAACAGGCAGTAACAATAACAACAGAAATTAGGTATTTCAGTCTTTGACAGGGAGGAAGAAGAAATTAAGAAACCCTTCTAATCTGAGTGATGAGAACCAATTCTGGAAATCCAGATTACAAGAAAAACTGAAGCGAAAGACTATGTAAGAAAAGTAGAAAATGCATATTTACAATTATGAACGACCCATTCAATAAACAGGGAAGAAAGCTTCTTTTAGAGTGATATGGCGTAAGTTTATCACTGACCCAGTAAAAGTGGTAACTGTTGTGCTTCTGTTAGACAGAAGTGCAACTAGCTGCACGTTCAAAATGCTACCGCATAACAACTGTTGATGATCTTGAAATTTTGTTCCTGTAGAGATTTTCAAGTGTCTGGTAACCACGACTATAGTCAGAGAGGACATTTTTAGACTCTCCCCTCTGTGAACCCACTATTTTTCACAAAAGGCTGTAGGTATTAAGTATGATGAGACTTCTGCTACATTTGGATGAAATTATCCAGCAACTACTAAAGTTATGGAGAAGAAAGCAAGCAAAGAGCATGACTGCATAGACTTACTCTCTCCAAAGCATTAAGCTAATAAAAATAACAACCAGGATATTTCAGACTTAATTTTGAGCACTAAAGCAGCTCTGTCTGTTAGGTTGAAGGTGTAGCGCTAGCTACTGAGCACACATCAGAGCAGAAGCAGCGTTCCTCTGCGAGACACTTTTTAGTTAATGACTATTGAAAAGGCATTTTGTAACTACAATAAATGCCCAAAGGTAGCTTTTACTTAGTAGCCTAGCCATGGTAACTCTATTACATTGTATTACAAGAGCCTTACTATTAAGTAACAAACAGCACTTTTTAGTAGGTATACAAACACAAACCAAAGAGGAGTTTGTACATAGTTTTACATTAAGGAAGCTGAAGCTGCCCAGTGTGCTCCACTGGTGAAGACTTTGAAATATATAGCGCACTACAAAACGAATTAATTTGTTGTGCAAATTGCATTCTTGCATTTTAAAATGTATGGAGAGTTTTACACAATTACTTCTGTAGCTTTCCTTATGATCTGCCTTTCCCTAGCTTAGGGGTTGTTGTGGTCAGTAGATTAAGCCTGCAGAGACTCAAGATGAGAAGGAATTGGATACTTGCTCAGTGTAACTATCCAAAAAGAGACTGGAATGCTTCAGGATGGCCAAGCTTCTGGCTTCTTTTACTCCATGAAGAAAGCTACTTAAAGAAGCTCCATGTTGACCGATGAGATAGCATAGCTTGCTGAACCTGCTTGCCATTTCCTGCAACAAGTGGATTGTATTTGCATTGCCCAAATTATCTGGAACAGACCAGAAAGCAATTTAGCTTACCTTACAGCACCCATTAATAAAGAGAATTACCAGAATGTGCTGTTCAGATGTTTTATCAGCAATTTCACCTCATGGCTACATTATCCAGAATCAGGAATTCAACAATTTTATACTAAATACAGCTTAAATAATTAAGTTATTTCAGATGAAACAGTCAGGAAAAGTGCAAATACTAATAACATAATGCAGACATCAAAATGCAGCTATATTTCACCAGTTCATCTGAATAGGGGAAAAGAGCAAGACCTTAGCTTTATCTAAAAGTATATAATCATTTTGAAGTTTTGCATAAAGAAATTTTTGTGGAACATAGGGGAATAATATCAAAGAAAATACTAAATTAAGTTCTTACCTAAACCTAAAAGAGGTCGAAGAACCTGAGATTTGATCTCACTCAGTTTGAAATAAAACCTTCTCTCAGTAGAAGCCAACTCATGCAAACTGGCAATATATCCCATTACATTTTTGTCTACTAAGACCAAACAGTTGTCACCACCAGCTATCACATTGCTTATGTACCCTATCTGAAAGAGGAAAAAGAGAAAAGAAAAAACAACAGCTTTAACATTGGTCTTCTTACTCTCCAATTTAAAAACAGGGTAATGCAGAATAAAGCATGTCTTTAGGAGGACTAAGTAACAGTAAGTATTAATTGCCTACAGTGACAAGCAATCCATTCAATACTGGTTTAATACAAGAATGATAAAACTAGAAGAAACATTTATAGTCAATGCTGTTCATTTTCATTTTTTCATTTTTTCCTGGTACTGACAGAGCCTAAAAGACAATAAATAGACCATCTTTTAAGGTCACTCATACAGCCATTCCACGTTAAGATATAGTGACCTGAAGTTCAGTCGCTTTTAGAATTGCGGTGTACTTCATGCTTTTATCAACAATATTGATATTAAATAGTATCACATCCTGGTTTGAGGTAAAACAGAACCAATTTTGGTCAGTAACTTTGCTTCTTAGCTGGGCCTCTCTAACAACTGAAATTAACAGCATATTGTGCAGACAATGTTCACTCTCTCAGAGTGATAAGACCTATGTTTACAGCTGATGCCCAGGCATGGTATGCAGAGAGGACCTTGCTTACACTTATTGCTATAACACCCAAGGCCAACCAACTTTGTTATTTGCCCCGTTGGAGGGTCGGAAGCGGAAAAGCATAGTGGGGTCCCACCTGCAAGGAGGAGCGGACAGGACAGGTGACCCAAAACTGACCAGTGAGGGTATTCCATCCCATCTGCCTCATGCTCAGTATAAAGGCTGAGGGATCGAAAGGTCAGCTCTCTCTTCCTGCAATGGCCGACGTCTGAGGACTCCTCTGTTCGTCTGCCTGCGATCCCGAATGCAGATCCGGAATCCAGTTCCCGTCCATCACTGAGTTCAGTCTGGGACTGCCCCAGTGCCAGCCGGTGTCGTGACTGTCATCTCAGGAGCTTCATATGGTTTTGTATATATTTCATTATTTCATTTTTATTTTATTATTAATATTTCATTAAAGTAGTTTAGTTCCTTCTAAACGCATAAGTCTTTTTCCTCCTCTGCCCCTCTCTTTGAAGAGGGGTAGAGGAGAGCATCTGTCGGTCCCATCTGGGGTCCCCCAGGTCCCCAGTAGCCGATTTGGCCTAAACCACAACATCTCATTACATTAGCTATTTCTCCTATTAACTAGGAATTGAGACTAACGAGGCTTTAATAATGACTGTGCTCTGAACTATAGTCCTTTCTGTACCTGAAAGATGTCAATTTATGGATAAGGATAGTATTACAGTACCAATAAACTGGGCTAATACTAATAACTACACTAACACCACAAGTGGTATTAGTAGGCATTTGCTTTCCACAGTAGTTGGAAGCAAAATTCTTCTTTGAAGTCAGCAACAAGTGCCACTGATGCATTGTGGCTCCTCACTAATTCTGGTTCACATGCAATACCATATAGTAATTCAGTGTTTGAGTCCTACTTTTATTTCCTTTGTTGTTAAATAGAGAATTCCTTAGAAACATTGAGCCAGAGTTGTTCAACAAGCAAACCATAGGCTAATTCTGATATGCAAGAGCCCAGAAGTCACCCTCAAGAAAAGATAAGGGAATGGCTAGCAACAATCTTATAGAAGGAATATATGCACATGCATGCACACACATGCATGTGCATATGCATGGACCCAGTGTCTAAATCCTTGTCCCTCCTCAAAACTCCTCTCCAACTCCTACTCTGCCCAATCTAGGGAAATAGCAACGAGGCCCAGAAGAGCTGAGGCGAAGAGCTGCTTTCTACCCTCACCATCTCCTTCTTGTTATCTTTTAGGTTGGTCTGAAATCACACAACTTGGAAGAGGGCATGCAGTCAGAGTACACGCTCCCCCACCTCACGCCAACTTCAAGGCAGATACGAAATTCACCTTGATGAAGAAAATTGCATAGGGGCACCTCCTCTCTCCCACAAACATGCAAATGCACATTTTGGTGCCTTTGCTTGGTTCCCCCTTCACACCCATAAGTAAGGGAGGGGAAGAGAAGGAGATGGTGCAGAACTTGGGGGGACCTTCTGCCCACTCGCAAACCAGATGCATAGGAAGCAGAATGGAATAGAGCAAGCAGTGCCCTCAATCACTTAAGAAACAACAGGAAAATGAAGAGCAATAGCAGCAAAGAATAAACACATGAATACTGTGGTGAAAACAGAGCACAATATAAGGGTGCACTTCTGCAACACACACACACGCGGAAGGGAATGGATTAGACACACTGGAAACATCTCATCCCTCCAATAGGAGGAAAGACGAATAAACAGGCAGGGAAGAGAACAATACTAACTAGGCTTCCTCTCTGCCCTCCATAATCCTCCTGATTTTCCTTCTAGGAACCAGTTACTTGACTTGACATCCTTAAAGCTAGTTGAACAACCAGCACCGTGCTATTTCCAAAAAGCATCAGTATGATTTGCACTAAACTTAAAGGAAATACCACTCACCTTACTACAGGATAGTAACAAGACTGGACTCTTAGTACAGCTATTTTCATACAAATTATTTTCTGTAGTTGTCTCCTGACCACTATAATATAATCCAGGTTGGAAGTCTTCCTCATCTGCCAAGAAGAGGGAATAATCCAGTCCTGCTGCTGTACTCCAAACACCATTACCACACACCTGAAATTCATGAGGAATGAAAAGACATTAGAAATCATCACCTGAAGCTGAAAGGAGAGGAGAGTATTTAACTCTTCTAGCCACACATACACATAATACACCTGCCAAGAAAAAGTATTGCAACCGGTAATTTTTCAACTTCAGTGTCTCACAACAAATACATTTCTTGCGTGTATACTGAAAGTTATCTTTCTTTCCAGTCTTATTTCCAATGGTTGATTTTCTGTCTTTAAATTATAAATCAGTTCTATTTTTAAATGGATATCAAGTGAGCTTGATTAAAGCTGGGACACTACTCTCCCCTCTACATTTAACTGGGAAATCTATAATTTGGGACAGCTAACATGCTGTACATCAATTTGCGTAAGGCCTAAGCAGGAAAACCCTACAGCTAGTTTTCCACTACGACAAACACCAGAAAACAGCCAAGGATCTGGTCTAACCCAAAATCATCATTTGGCTATTCACTCAATGCGATGAAAAGTTCAAAACAAACAGAAAATCCACTGTCAAAACAACTCCGGAAATACAAAAATGAACAACAAATATGTTCGTGGTCTAGCAAAGTTAAAATGCTAGAAGAATGTTTACAATACAAACAGCATTCCAAGGTATTTAAAAGTTTCAGCACTGCAACATCGGTATCAAAGAAACCAAATATAAGGTAGAAGTGAAATTTAGTAAGAAGATACAACCAGTCACATTTCCCAGTTTTAGAACTTCAATGTGGTGAAAAAACAGTGGAAGTCTGTGTAAAGGATTTCTTGAATAGATTTTCACAAGCTCATCTAAGGATCACATTCACAGTAAAAGCCAAAGAAATCAAAGGCTCTATTAGTATACAACACAGAGATACATAAACAAGGTCACTTTTAGAAATTACTTTGCACTCATTTGTATAAGAAGAGACCCTAAACTAAAAGAAGAAAACCACAGAAAACAAAGTACCTTTGTGAGACGAGGGACTGTTGTTGGGGAATTCAAGTGACCAAGCTGGCCAGAGGTATTGCTGCCCCATGAATACACCTGTAAGAAACATAGCTAAATGTGAGAATGTCAGTTTATATACATGGACGCATACCGAATTGTACTGGTACAACACATCAAGTGTGCAAACACACACAAGTCAAGGGTACAAGACTCATGTACCAAGAAGCACTTCCCGAATTTCCACTGTCTTCCTATGTTCTCAAATTGTCTTCTGACATTCAGAAATGGAATGCACCAAATCAAGTCATTGCAATCTTTAACCATAATGTTGATGGTACACGCAGAACTTTGGCAGAAGTAGAATTAAAATTCCACACTACTTCCAAGTTGCCTCCCAGAAATGGAAACAAAAGTTTAAAAGCAAAAGAAACGAAAACCTACAAAACACCAAACACGACAATTATGTCATAGATAAGCAATAAATATTAGCAATCACTTGTACCTGGGATTTGGCAGTGAGTGCTAAGGAATGATGGCCACCAGCAGAGAGGTGAATCACTTCTTTACCATCTAGGCTTTTCACACATAGTGGCTGAAGCCTGTCAATCCCCAGAACCAGGGGAAGATGAGGGCAGAGGGGAGAGAAGGGAAAAAAAAAAAAAAAAAAAAAAAAAAGAGACTATCAGAGGTATTCTAAAGACAAAAATAAATTCCAAGTTTTATTTTTTTCCCCCCGAAACAAATCAGAAAAAACAAACATACATGGAGTCTTTTGGCAATAAACCAGCTTAGTCAAAAAAGTCATGAAGGGTGAAAGTTTATGATAAATCTCCCCTCAATTTGGAAAAAGTCAAAATAACAAGACTCTGAGTGATTGCAAGGGGAAAAGTAATGACTGATTGACATTCAGTAACAATACAGCATAAAACATGTAACCTGGAGGAACTTAGGTCACAACACAAAAGAACAAGAACACAATGCAAGGCAGTTCACCACATTTGAGAAAACTGACTATTGAAGATTTCCTAGTGACCTACTAAAAAACATTTATCAAAGAAATCTCACCTCGGCAGAACATCGCCATGTCCTAGCTGTCCTTCCTTCCCCTTTCCCCAGCTCCACACTTCCGTTCTTAGAGAGGGTAAAAGAGCATCAGCCTCACCACTGTAGGTCGGAGTCAGAGCGACAGTCCTCATTTTTGCCCGCCCTACTTTCCTTAAGAGTCTTGGAGAAACTGGAAACAGGCCAAGAAATAGAAAAATTGTTCACCATTTTAGGTAAATATATCACTCACTGTGTTACACAGTAACAGCACCATTTGAGATAACTGATCAGGATTTCTTAAAGCAGTCAGAGCAAAGGCTGACACGTAAGAAGATAGGTTATGATAAACAGAAGTTATGTGTGCTAAAAGTAGATAGGTCCCAACTAATTTTTACCAGCTATTAAAGGATAACGGGCACATGAGAACTATACAGTTATAGAGAGGCAAATGAATCAAAACAACTATACTTTTTTTAAAAGTGTGCTTTGAAAAAAAAAAAATATCCTTGCAGTAAACAAAAGATTTCAATACTTCCTAAAAATCTCCCCTCAGATCCAAGATCAATACAGAACTAAACCATGTACCCAACCATTCAGAACAGTTAACAACAGTATGAAGGAAGAAGGTCATTAACTCTGAAGTTTGGCAGTGGGAATTGGAATACTTCTAGGTCCCTGGCTCAAAACCAGCTCAGTGCAGTAGGGATTACAGACCACACAGATTTTTATCTGCTGTGCAACCTCTATGAAAGATAGCTTGCCGTCATTTTGCAATAAGATGCCCAGACTACTACAATGTGCCTGCTTTCCTTACTTCACCAGTAAAAAAACATCCCTAAACTCGCTATGCTTTTCATTTTCTTAGCATGCAGTATCTGCTAGTCTTAACTCTCTCCCCACCGCCTTCAAGTCCTAAGATACAGTTTATAATTCATAAACACCCTTGGTAGGTGATTAGATTTATGTTCAAAAAATGTTTTATTTTCAGTTATAAAGCTCCACATTATTATAACTTTTCCAGTTTCTTGGTTTTCCAACGTGCTTTTTTACCTTGTGACAACAAGCCAGGCAGGGAAAGTCTTCGACTCCCTCCTTCAGACTCCTCCTCTCTAATGTCTACTAAACTGGAACTCTTCTTCCCCTGCATGGATTCCAGTTTGACCTGCTCTTCTCGACTGTCTTTCAGAGCTTCAGGCCCTGGGGAACCGCCGCCAGACTGAGATCCTGGTTCACTTGAAGGTGTGCCATAGAAGTTCATTACTTTCTTCAGAGACAATGCTCCAGCTTCATAGGTAGCAGCTACTCTCACACCAACTGCTGACGCACAAGAGGCCACCAAGCTGTTCAAGGCAGATGTGCTGGTACCTGGAGGGCCAGGGATACAAGCACCGAGTTGTTCTTCTTGAGAAGGCTAAAACCAAAGAAAAATTGAAGACTATCATACCAGACAGCACATAACAGTAGAATGATGATATACACATGCACTATTCAAACTATATGCTATACTGAACAAGACATTTTGAGGAAGCTTTTTATACTTAGGTGTATATCTATTCCTCAGAATCATATTTTTTTAAGGTAGGACCAAGAACCATTTATACATGGACTGGGATTTGACTCTTGCACTTGTCTTGTAGCTCACCCATAACAGACTGTGTCTGGGTTTTTTTAAATACCAAAAAAAAGGATCTTTACAAACAAATATAGAAAAGGACTTAATTTTAGAATTATTATCAACTTCTGCCACCAATTGGATTGCATCAGTGAGCACGCTAAATTTACAGAGAGGTAAGTTCTCCCTTCAATATGTTAAAAGGAAAACAGTGATTCAGGGATTCATTTTGCAAGGTCTATCTTAAGAGCATTCTGGGCTACGTGTCCTCTTATGCTACCGTTGTATCCATATAAAGCTTTGTTAATATTTAAGTCATACTAGGGACAAACTGACTGAAGGTAATTACTAGCACTAGCACATGACTATCTATAATAGTAATCAATTTACTCACCAAATAGAAATAACGTACAAGATTTTATTTGCCAAATAGTTTGAATGTTAAAACAAAGACAGCAAAGTCCAATTTCCCCACCTAATACATGGTGGGAAATAACATTAATATAAATATTATAGCTCATTTTTTCGTGCCAGAAGGAAAACTATCTTTGACTTATATTTTCGTGAAACATAAGGCTAAGGGATTGGTCCTACTTACTTGTACTTCATTCCTATTCATAAAAGGTATGCCTTGTAATACAGAAAAGCAAACTTGATTTGTGCAGGAAAGCAAAGAGAAACAAAGAATTTTACTAACGCTGAAACATTATTTGAGAGTCCTTATCTCTGCTCTTCACATGTATGCTCAATTGTGTTAAAAGTCAGTGAATCAATTCCAGGCTTGTTTATTCCTGGAACTGTGCGAGGGAAACAGGACTCTGGAAATATTCCAAGAACAAGGAGTTGAGAAAGGGAGCATGAAACTACGTGTTTCAGTCATTTCCTAAAAGCAGGAGGTCTCGCATGAGTCTGAGAGGCCCACAACTGCTAGAATGCATCTGTATTAGCAAAAAGCAAAAGGAAGGACAACTGTGTTCACACAATGTTTATTTCTCTGAAATAAGTTTCCCTCAGAATAGGAAAACATAACTTGGTGAATCACCAAGTTACTGGATAGTTTGTTTTGGTTTTAATACTACTTTCTTTTTTTCCCCAATCAGAGTTGATAACAAAAATCCTCTACTTATTAGGCACTGTGAAATTTATCTCCCAGAACCATTGTGAAAAATTTCTTAGTGCAACTATAAAAAAAAATTAAGAAACTGATATCTACACAACACTTGAAATGACAAAAGAAATTTTCAGAGTTCTGCTATGAATTCTGCATACGGGGCCACAGAGTGGCAACTTTTCCTACAGATGTTACCTTTACCATAAACTATCCAGCAGAACAGTACTTACACAGGGACTGCGAGACGGCACTGCAAGATTCTGGATTAGTTTACTGTCTAATAGGTTTTGGGTTGCATCTTCTTCCCCCCACCCCAAATAAGATTTTTTTCAAAACAGTGGAAAAAGTAGTATTTTGGCAGGGCACTAGGAACATCTCTTCAACCTTCAAAGCAAGCGTTTTCTGATGCTTATTAGAAATTATTACTTTACTGTTCTGCTATAGCATCAGAACAGTATTGTTAAACCATTTTCCACATCACACAAAACAGATCAGTACTTATCTATTTCCCATCCCTGCTTATGCAGTTTATGCAACCCCTACATGATTAACACTAGAAGCCTTTTGGTCAACACTTTAACATTACATTTATGATCTCTACTCACAATCTAAAATTTTTAACTGATTGAGAAATTAGATTTGTGAGAGATTTGTTCTACATATAGAGAAGAAAGTTTTACCTTAAAGGTAAATTAGACAAGTCCCAGCTTACTGCCCCACACAAATGGGAAACCCATGCATCACAAAACAGCTGAAGAATGGGAAACTGGCTTATGTGGTTCTGGTACTGTGGACCACAAGGAAGAGAGACTACAGCACTGTCAAGGCTGCTCACACTAAAAGCTTACAATTGAACAAGGATGTAAGACAAAAACTCTTCCACTTAAAAAGTCGAGAACCATCCCAGAGAAGAAACACCTTTAAAATACAGGAACAGCACAACTACATTAAACTAACAGAATTTTTCACTTGTGAAAAGAGTAACATTGTCATGTATACAAGAGGAGTTGCAGCAAAATAAGAGCTAGTGACTAGGTACCAACCTGCTCAGGTTCTGTGCAGATGTTTTTCTCTAGGCTCTCATTTAATGAGCGATCTGCTAAAGTGACGAAGTACTCTCTCACTTCTTTTTTGTCTGGGAACAGAACATTTCCAGGACTAGAAATTCCACTGTCTTCCTGTCCATCGTTGCTGGAAAGCATACTTGCTCCATCAGATTCTAAAGCAACAAGTGCATGTTCTTCCACAAGTGGTTTCTGACAGTCTTCGCTCTGACTACCTGTTACATTTTTTCCTTCTAGGGTCTCCAATGAGGGACAGAAGACGTGGTTTTCTGGTTGGTTATCAGACAGTGCTACACCCAGCGGGCAACAGTGACTATCTGAAATGATTACATGATCCTCCTTGTCTGTCATGGTTATGAGGAGTTGACTGCAATGATTGCACCTTTCTGGGATAGGCTTCATTTCCTGCACAGGGAGACATTGTACCAAAGCCAGGCTGTGGTAGGCTCCACAAGCAATCTGGAGCACAACACGTCCCGCCAGGTGCTCTACCTTCTGTGGCTTCGTCACTGGAAAAGTTGTTGTTATGAGACCGAGTTGGCAGCCACTCCCCCAAGCCCATATCTCTCTGCTTAGTGATAGTGCCAGTGTGTGTTCCTCTCCACATGCCAGCTGCAAAATCCTTACTGATAACAGAGGACTGGTTTCAGAATCAGAAATACTGATAGGTTGTGGCTCTGGCACACATGGCTGATTAGCAATTGCACACTGGCCAGCAGAATTGTCCCCCCACATGTACACCACACCACTTTCCGTCACGGCTCCATTATGGAAGCTGCCAGCTGCCACTGTAATAACATGATGCCCAAGCAAAGTATTTTCTAAGATAGGACTGTTAGCACATGACTCCTCCAGTCCTGATCTCCAGGGCAGTTTTCCGAAACTGTAGACCTCTCCACCTGGGGGAAAAAAAAAAACAAAACAAAACCTAGCATGAGTCTAATGAAGTTAAACCAATACAAAAATTTGAAGAGAGATTCAGATAAACACATACCAAGGTTTAGCCTACTCCAGCCTCAGCAAAACTATGGCTATTGATATATGAAGACTGCTGGTTGCTCTCTGCTACGACTGCTCTTCTATACTTCATGTTAACGTTACCCTGTGCATGCATTGTTGAATTAAGTCATGCTTTTCTGCTAAAAATTCTACTCTACTGAAGGGTATTTATTGGTCCTTTCTATTTTAAGAACATACAACGTATTAAGGACAAACAACCATGCTTAAAGAGCATGACAAAGTACAGAGCTCATCCTTCCATACAGAGATCTAGCACCAAACTGCAGTTTGCCATCCTACAGTAAAATAGGATTGCCCTACCAGGTGGAAAGCAGGAGGGGTGGGTAAACGTTATCTTGCCACTGGTTTGATGTTGTACTGCAGCCTCTCCAAAATTTCATTACCTTTACCTGAAAAGGTTGCAGCAATGCCAGGTCAAGTTACCTTGCTAATTCTAAAGAAAAGCAGAAATCTGTGTTTAAAATGAACAGTTTTCACAGTGATAGAAAAACAGTAAATCATATCCACAAACAGCATGCTTTTTGCACACATGCAAAAAGTCCTTTAATTATGAAAGAAACATGTTCTAAGAAAACCACTGGAGCTGCATAACTCCAATACAGGAGAGGTGCTTATAGCAGGCTCACCAATAACCTGGAATCTTTCTTTCAAAAACATCAGAGAAAAATCAAAGCAGCAACTTCCAGCTTAATTTTTACAACTGTATGCCCATTGATCAGTACAAGTAAGGACCAAGCTATGCAAATACTTAAAGGGACTGGCTTTTAGAAATGCTTTGATTCACAGTGCCAAACTTCTCACAAACCAAGACTCACTCTAATGCATCTATTAGCTACAATTTTTTCCAGAAGCACACAGAAACCAAAGCCCTTATACATCAAGAGAACCTCTTGCCATACTGTCTTTTTTGAATGAAAGACATCACAAGAAATGTCATTTTGAGTTAATATGGTTCAGATCGCATCCTTTAAACAGGAAATCCAGAGTCATTGTTAAAAGAAAAATAAAAGTATGAAAGAAGACACGATGCATATAATTTCTATTCCAACACAGTTTTAAGTAACTTATAACCAAGAAGAAAATACTGGCAAAGTTAAAAATCTAACTGTTTAAGAGTTGTGTATGAGACACATATAGAATAAAAAAAAAATCTAGAAGAAGAAAAATTGACAATAGCTAAAGTTTGTTATTGGCTCAAGTCTTTGCAGTTAAGATGTTTATTACCTTCTGTTAGAAGTAACCCATGATGTAGTCCAAGGGCTGCCTGTAATACAGTCTTTCCACTGAGGCCTGGAAGCCTTTCTGGAGTTACAGAACAGGAACCAGCCTTCCAAACATAGACCAGGCCTCTCTCTTTGGCTCCTTCTGCCTCTTCTGAGCTACAAAAATATTGAAGGAAATACAGAATCCGCTTGGAACTTTTCTGTGGTTCAGTAATGCATAGTTTGCTTTTCACATATGTAGGAAAGAGTAATTCGGACATTAGTTTTAATTTCAGGAAGTCAACATATTCCATTTACAATTTGATAATTTAAATGTTAATTAAATGAAAAATAAGTATCTTCTATTTGAAAACATTAGCTTTCTTTTTCATTTGTACTTTACTGCCTGAAAAGCAGCTGATCTTGTCACTAGTAAATTAAAGACACATTTATTCACAACTGATATAGCCTTTATATTATATATTGTATTTGTTGCTCACAGCAACAACATCAAATTAATACACAATTCTGCCATTATATGCTGAGGAAGATTGTGGCATCAGTTCTACCCACATGCAAGCAACTCTGTTCCTGTCTGCACGGTGATATTTATAATGTTAACTCTTCCTGTGTTAGAAGGCAGAAGGAACATTTCTGGTGTATTAGATTTTATTCATGTTTTGTATTATTCAGCTTTTGGAAATCAAAATGCAGAAAAAACAGCCTTATAATCACATTTTTATCAGCTACATAGAACATCAAGTATGCTGGAAATACACATAAATGTCTCAAATAACATTTGCTTTGAAAGCAATTAAGCAAAGGATATATTGTGTGCAGATTTTACCATGAACTGATTGCTCCCACTCACAGTATCTTCAAAACATTATATCTATAAGAGCTCATCCTTTATACTTTCCTTTCTACCTTTAGAGAGAAAAATGAGGTTTTGGTTGGGTGGTTTTTTTCCTCTTTTAATTCTTAGTGAGTTTCTGAGATTCAAATGAGCCAGTCATTCAAATCAATTGAATCAAGAAAAAAATAAGAACCATCAAAGATCCTGAAACACAATGGAAGTATCTGGGCTTGCAGGAATGACTGGAACTATCCAAAGATGCTTTAACACTTCCAACGCACTCTGGTTTGAATGCTCAGTCAGCAACTTCTCC
Source organism: Charadrius vociferus (assembly GCF_000708025.1). Lineage (NCBI taxonomy): Eukaryota > Metazoa > Chordata > Aves > Charadriiformes > Charadriidae > Charadrius > Charadrius vociferus. The sequence goes on from NW_009649570.1 coordinate 6,158,770, forward strand.
CATTCAGCACAAAGAAATTCCTCAGAACTTTCACAACAAGCACACAGTTTTAACAATTTATGTAACCACTTGATTGAAACAAACACAAAACGACATTTTCAACATCAATATAGACTGACAGCATTTCAAGTTCAATCAAGAGTTCTCTTTAAATTCATTTAAAACTTTATATAGAATAGACTGTTATCCACCCTGCAGGAAAAAGTAGGTTTCTCTCCTTATTTCCCACCAATCAAGTAATTTACTCCCCACATAAATCAGTTCTTGCAGCTTTGCAGGAACCTGTGAGGTTAAATATATAAGGTAGCAAGAGTGTTGATGAAATGGCAATCTTTGTCTAAAAGAAAGGGCACAAAACCCCAAATGTATTCAAATATTGAAGCAAACCTGGAAAAATCTAGTCTGATAGGCCTCATTATGGACAACTTATGCAAGTAGCACATTCAAAAGCCGTAAGGCCCTATTCGTGCACACTGCTGTTTTTTTAAACCACTAGTTGTGGTGCATAGGAAAAACAACACCTTTCCACAATCTGCCTAAGAAACATTCAAAATAACTAACTGATGAAATTATGTCTCTGTTCCTGTGCCCATCCCCAATCTCTCTTCTTTTCCCACATAACAGAAAGGAAAAAAAAAAAAATCAACACAAAGGTGACAATCAATAACTCTTATAAAATTCACAGAAGTAATTTAATCCAAACATACATAGTATTAAAATGCGGAGTCGATGTTGTATTTTAAATACATAGGACTTGTGTTTAGAAGTAAATTAAAAATGAACAAAATGAGTAACATACAGGCCAGTTAGAAAAATCCAACATCATAGGTAGGACATTTAGTTAAAAATCAAAACACAGATTTTACTTAGATGGATAAAGCACTCCAAAGAACACAACGTGATAACACAGAGAGTTTTCATCAACATACTGTGCATTAAATTAAGTCTAAAGCCCAATATCTGGGCTTTTACCCATTTAATAATTCTTCAGAGAACAGTGTAATACAAACTTGGACAGTTACATACCAGGATTTATTACAAGACAATAATTTTCCATCCCAGAAACATCTGACCTCTGTCTGGTATCTTAGTGGAAGAAACAATGAGCAAAAGAATAGTCTACTATTGGTCCAGAATCAAAATTCACAGGTGCAGCTAACAGATACGACTTACTGTTTACCAGAGAATGCTACTGTCAAGTTTCCAGCCTCTGGCTATCCCTCTACAAGTTTCAACAATCAACTTAAAAAATAAGTTGCTGTTGTAATAAGTTGAGTGTTATAGACATAAATGAAACTAAAGCTAAGTTACTTCTCCTCTTCCCTTTAGCATAAGTTACATAAAGATTACGCTGACACTACTTAATCATTTTACAGGATCATCATGAGCTGGCATGTTTCAGGCAGCCTCTATGGCTTCACCTCGCAGTTCATTCTCACCTTTTTTCCTGTGAGTCCATCTGTCAGTGGCAGCACTCCATCACCACCAAATCGTTCCTCTTTCAAAAGGAACAATATAATTTCCACAAACTAAAACATAAAAAACAGCTATTTAATTGCAAATAATGTTAAGCCTAAAAAACCCCAAACCCAACCAATAAACAAGAAGCAAAGCTTTAGATCCCATGTTAAATAAATAAGCAATTCCACAGCACTAGGATGGTTGAAATATTTAGTTCACTCACACTGAGTTGGCAGACAAAAGCTAAACAGCCAGACTTGCCCTACCTACTCATCTCACAATAGGTCTATTGTAAGGACAGACTGAACAAAACCTAGTTCAAAGGCAAAAATTATCATCAATCTCTCTCTATAGTTCTCAGAATACCACTCAAGAAACATCAAAGCAGGATAACTGATCCATTTTCAGTCTAATGTGAGACAGAATTCTATGCTCATAAGATAAACAGATTTGTATGAGCAGAACATGATTAAGACTTGAATTCATAACTGTATTCCCGAAACAAAGCACATATTACCACTAAAAGGTACAGTTCTATTAAAGCCTCTGCAGAAATGCAGAAAGCCAATTAAGAGTTCAAAATATTTCTTCATGCAAACTGGTAGCAGCATATCTATGAAGACATAAGACCACCGAAGCCAAGGAGAAAAAAGTGTCTGCTCTATGCTTTCACCCTTTCAGATTTTGAATTTTGCAAGTTCACCTTGCTCTAAAAAAAACAAAATAAAAATCAAAGCATACTTTCTAGGAACAGATACACACTAAGCCACTCTTGTCACCAGAAAGATACTGCTTCCAAGACACTTCTGTCTCTCCTTCCTCAACTAAAAAAGAAAAGAGAAAGAAAAACCCACCTACAACTGTAAAAGTTAACTTTTAAAATATTAACAGAGGAAGTCTCACAAATATAAGGCAACTGCCACGCAAAACTTCAGTAACAGAGGTGTTGATGAAACATCAAAGGAAAATAGAAGCGTATTCTTGGAACTTCTAACTTTGTGATGTATTCTTGCTCAAGGTACCGGGGGGGGATGGGGGTGGCCTACTCAAAACCACCTAAACCTGAAATTAATTTTCTTGAAAATGCTGGCACTTCTCTGTGAAGAACTATAGCTTCACATATAAATATCCAATGGATCAGTGAATCAGACGAAGAGATGGAAGCTTTGATAGTGTCATTAAAGCATCAAACAATAATCAAGCATTTACATCGTATATACTTATTCAAGATTGGGGAAGTGAGGCTTAAAATTCTTGGTTTCTATAATTTAGGGGGCTTTTGTTATTAATTTTTTTTTAAGGGCTCAAAGAATTTCTTTCATTTTCATGAGCTTCCACTGCACAAAATTTTCCTGTAATTCTCATGAAAGCTTCTGATTATAGCAAAACAATTTTAAAGCCAGGCATCTGATGAGCTGTTTTGCAAAAATTTCCCTTGAAGGCCCAATTGAAAAATGGTTTGTGTAATTATTAAGTAAGAAACCTGCAACACCAGTGGACTAGAAATTAAGAGAGGGATATAATGGTGCAGAACATTTTGTTTTCTTTACAAAAATCACACTTATAGTTGCATTGATAAGCATTTATGCATATTAGGGAAAATGATAGTCAAACTGCTTTCTTTCATAAAGAAGACATGTTTAAGACATTTCAGCACAAGTTTTCATTCACTCCTAGGACAGCACAATATTATTCCCATTTCAGAGCTAATACAAAATACAAGTCATTTGGTCACAGCTACAAACTAAGTACTTATAAATAGAAGGTTTCATCTTCCCAATAGAAATATACAGTTTTCCTTGCCGATCTTCACATTATTTCTCTTCCACTAGATTACCTGATTTGATTTTCGGTTTAATGTTCATAGAAGTGAACAGCCAGGCACAATATATCACTCTCATGATACGGAAAATCAGTATGATACCAACACCTGCACTGCATTGACTTTCTACACACATACATTTACTTTCTACATTTTCAATTCAACACTGGAAGAGGAAAAAAGCAAATAGTGCCAAATTATGAAATGGATTTGTGTTACAGACAGATGGTCACTAGCATGACACTGATGTCATACTTTCCACTTACAGAGTAGAATGCTAATTCAAATTCTGCAGATATCAAACACTACTACACCATAACAACTGCTATGGCACGGAATGACGTGGAGTAAACGTTACTCTTAATACTATGGGACTGCATCCTTCACTGAACATTGACCACTCAGTAGTAAGTATCACAGATATAAAAGTAATCAGTGCTGAACAGGAACAACCGCTATGCCTCTGATTCACAAATATTAGAGCTTCCATCAGCCTCACATGCTTATTACCTGCTACAATTAAGAATACTACAAATACTTCTATAACTTTCAAACATGTTTACTTACATATTTACAAACACATTTTTAATAAATTTCTTGCATCATATTTAGCGATAACTTACACTACCAAAACTGCAAGTTTGTTATATAAAATTATCTACTCAGGTTCTGAAGATTACCTCCAAACTTCCTAATTCAAAACAGTTGTCAACATTACTCTTGTCTACATATGTATCATCACTTACTATTGCTAACTGCGGTTCACATATAATGTGTTACCAGTTCAAGAAGCCCTTGTGTTTTGGTCATCACTGACTAGGTACAATCACTGTTTTTACCAATGTGTGATCAAGATCAAGATCTGCTCAAGGCAAAACAAAACAACTTGCTACTAAAAGACAGCAGCAATCCCTTCAGATGAGGGCTCAAAGCTTTTAATGCCAGTTCCAGTGAATGAGTGATGGTAGCAAATAAAATATAACAGTAAAGGAGTCAGGAAAAAAAACCTGCAACAAAAAGGGCCTAGCATCAGCTAAAAGAACACACCTGAAAACTATCTGCTATAGCATGTAATTAATAATTTAAAGTTTACCAAAGTCGTAAGAGACTCAAAAATTTCTGACTGTCCCTTTCTCCTCTTTTTCTTTTGAAATTACACCTTCTTAATTTAGCACACGTTCAGGTGCTTCCCCTTCTGAAAACAGTTAACTATGCAGAAATTGGCAGGTGGTAAGTACAGCTTTTCTACGGTGCTGCACTACAACAGTGGTGTCAAACTTGACAGCAGAGATCAACTACCCGTAATCTACAACTACTCTAGTTGCTCCCCAGCATCTTGCCAAAATATTTTTGTGCTGGAAGAGGTATGTGAGAGTGACAGCATGCTACGTCATCCGTAAACATTACTGCAGCCACGCTAGGACTACAACTCAAAGACTTCACAAGTTGAAACAGCATTTACTCCCAAGCAACAAAGGCACACAAAGAGAAAGGACTTGGAAACGAAAGTGGAAGGAGATAGAGGGCATACTATTTAAAGTTTAGGTGGTCTCTTCCCATCAAAAGGGAGGAATTCTTTAGGAACCTACAGAAATAAATCTCAACATCTCTGCTCTACCAGCCTCTCAAGAGAGCGAGAAGACTTAGCCAGCCAGCATCTTCAGTAGGAGCTGTTCTTCAGCCTCTCCTCAGCTTCTCAAGCCCAGCCCCTGGGTGAGAAGGGGCCTGTTCCCTGATCACCAGTGCAGCACAACAGCACACCCCCTCCTGCCCCAAAGCTCAGGTGTGGGAGGCGCAGGGGGCACGACGGGCCGGCCCAGGGGCGCTCTGGCA
>NW_009649570.1:6164587-6241172 GCF_000708025.1 Charadrius vociferus
AGCGGCCTCTCCCGGCCGGCAGTGCCCACCGACATGGTGCGCGGCCGGTGTGTCTGTGCCCTGTTGAGACCAGTAAACAGGATGAGCGGTGAAGTTGGTGGTGCGATGCCACCCTGGCCGTGGTGGTGGCACCAAAACGTGCGGGAAAGACACCTGAAGATAGATTTAAAAATATTAGAGGCACGGATAAAGAACAAAGCTGTGACCCGCACAGGAAACCTGACCGATCACCAGCAGTAATACCCGGCCGTCCTTTTCCTGCTCCACAGACCCGCTGAGGTCAGCTACTGGTTTAAATGGGAGCAAGCCCGTGCCACAGCCGTATGGCGTGCTCATCGAGAGCCCGGAGCACAACGCTTCCTACGGGACAGGCCGCCTCTAAATTACAGTGATGGACGCGTACGTGTGTACCTATAAATAGCGCACACGCATTTTATGTATGGTTTTATACATGCATAAATTTTACAAAATGTGTTTAAAATGCATAGACATAGATACACCTATATCTGTATATAAATACTATAGATATTTGTTTCTACTTGAAGAAGTTTTGTACAGTGTACTTTGGACTTTGTCAGGAATGAGTCCACAGTTTCTTACATTGCCTGAAGCTTTCCTTCAAAAACTGGTTCCGAAGGCAGGTATAGGCTCTTCTTTATAAACTCCTACATTTTCTAAGGATAAGTATTAAACGTTTCTATTAAGCATTTGCTTTGCTAACTGAAATGAATACTCTGTTTTGGGGTTGGTTTCAATTTTTTTTTCAATGAGCGTGCTTTCTTAATTTACCAGCTCTCGCTAACTAGCAAAAGTTGGATGATTTTTGTTCTTAACAGAGTAATTCCCTCCTGCTCCCTGACACCGAATGTACCTGAGATAATAATCTTCATACGAATTAAAATGTATAACTTTGTCTACTTCTTGTGCATTTATCTTTCCATTTCCTAAAAATGCAAGTATTATTTATGCTTAAATACATTTTAGAAGTCCATTTGTATAAATATGGTCATAACAATAAAAAATATTTTCCAGAATAAGAAACTTTGTACATATGTGCAAACAATGCTTGCATAACCAGTTTATTACTGAGTATGTTGCATCCAGGCAACCTTTCTCATGCCTGGACAGCACATCCAAATTATTGCTGTATTCTGATGGCTCAAAGAACACAGGGAAAATAAATAGAAGAGTGAAGTCCATGATGATAGATACTTAGCAAATTATGACTAACTGGGGACTGCAAAATAAAATCACTTGAAAAAAAAAAAGCCTTCCAGGTAAGTTAGCTCCTTCTTGCCATGCAAAGACTGTATAATTTGCTTGCAATGAGACACAGAAATTGTTCCTGCCTTCCCTGTACATTTTTGCTTAAAAAATCCTTCTGCTCAAGGAAAGAGCATTATTCTTAGACACCAACACAATGAAGCAAAGGGAAGATGTCATGTCATGCATTCAAATGAAAACTGAAGGACCTCAGGGGTCAGCATAAAAACCCCACAGTACAACGCTTGCTCCCTCACCCCTTGCCAGCGTTTTTCTCAGCCCTCTCACCCTGTGGGTTGGGTGTTAGTCCTCAGAAGCTGCACAGCGAGTCCCACTCATGGGCGACTGAAAGAAGGGGACTTTTATCTTTCCACATCCCACATAAGCCCACTGTGTTGCCAGTTGGTACATAATTGATGAACTCTATTTTGGGCTGGATTCATCAGCTGGGTCTAGCTATTTTGACCTGTGGACAAGACTATTTTCTATCAGCTACAAATCATCACATCCCTTAGGCAAGTGATCCAACACGGACAGACAGCCCCCCGTGCTGATGTCACCACCACATCATGGCTGAGAATGTAAATGCTGAAGCAAGGACAGTCAATGTACAACTGCTGCAGAAAGCACGACTTGGCCACACTGCTCAGATAGCTCAGCTTAAAGCCTAACGGCATATAGAGTAGTAATTGCTATAGGCATGGAGGGAAGTCAAGGTCTGTTCCTGTATGAAACCTATCACTTCATTACCTAGCGTATTACACTGAGAGTTGCTTAACTGAAAGAAATTTGTATGAGCAGAAGGTTTGGATTTATTTGCTTAATTCTGCATCTTTATGGATGAAAAAATGTTGGCTGTTTTTGCAAGGCATGTGCCAAACAAACTGAAATCAATGGAGCTGCTCCAGGGGTGAATTTGGATCACTGCGTGTTGGACTTTCAAAGAAAAACTGCAGAAATCACAAGACTGCTTGAGGCAGAGACCTCATGCGAGTCATATGAACTGTTATTACAGACCGAGGGATAAGGCGGAGCAAAGGAGAAAAAAAGAGATGTGTTTTAACTGAAACAGGACAACATGGGAGACATGCTGTGTGTAAGTGCTGTCAGACCAGGATGCTGCAGCTGCTCTTCAGAGAGAAGGGGCTCCCAACATATCCAAGGCCTTCAGCACATGGAAGCAGCGTCGACAGCAGAGGTATTTAATATCACAGCGTGATACTTCTGCATTGAGATAGGTTAAGCCTGCATTCTTACATTTGTTGTGGGAGTGCAAAACATTCACATTTTCTTCTAACCAGACAGCATCAAACTTTGCAGCTTCAGCCTTGTGAAGCTACTGAGAGAGGACTCCATGCCTTAGATGACAATAAATGCCTCTGATGTGATGAACGGGCAGAAGATTGCACTCTAGCGAGCTCTGTGCCAATGAGGGATTCTAAAACAGGGAGGGAGCCAACAACCTACAGTTCTGGAGGAGACAGCATGCCACAGATTGCAAATCCTGTTATATTTGAGTCAGACGATAATGCAGGCACCCATCCAATGTAGCTGCTCAGGAGGAGCTTGCAGGCTGCCTGCCATTCATTACTACTATTTTTATAGTTTATGGCACTGTTATGCTCTATGGGCCAAATTAACAGGCTGTGTAAATTATACAGTGGTGAGGAAGGGGGAGGAGGTAAGGAGGAGAAGAAGATATAAATTTAAACTTCCTGAAATTTCAGTCCTGCATTTGGTTTTTAGCCCCTGCCCTAACAGATTGCTATCTAGAGACAAATAAATCAAGGGTAAGAGAAAATAACACGCATTTAGAATGATACTGGTAGAAGCGTCCTCTGCAGTTAAGGCAGTTTTATCTTTATGTGTTCCCAGAGTGAGCACTACCATTTACGCAGACAGGCACATACAGACAGTTGCTCCCCTTACAGACTGTACTGGAGATCTGTGACTGGTGGGGAGGGAGATGAAAATGATGTGAAGTGCTCAAAGCCAGCGCAGACAACAAGAAAGGAAAGAATCATATCAGTGAAATGGTGGTTTGCCAGTGATATAGTTTGCCTTCTTTTCCTGTGCCAGCTGTCGGACATAACCAGAGCACCCCTTCCTCTACCCTCGCTGCAGCCCCTGCGGCTCCACACACTCCAGAGTTGGAGGTGCAGGATGCAGAGGCCTTGGAGTTATGCTGATCCTTTGCAGGAGGAGGATGGTGTGGAGAGGTTCAAATAGGTGAGTGTGCAGCAGCCATAGAGCCAGACAGAAGGTATTTCGTCCTATGATTATTCCAGCCATGAATCAGTATTTAATTACTGAATGACATGCTAGTAGCTTCTTGTTCTACCCAACAATCTAAAATACATACCAATTTCTTCATGAAGCAGAGACAAGGCATCCCATTTGGAGCTGCCACATCCTATGTACATCTAGAGAAGCTGTGTGAAGGATCCTGTGCAACTGTGTACAAGGGAATCAGCAGGTGAGCAAGGACCACCAGTGTTGTTATTGCCTTCCCAGTGCCTGCTGAAAACACCCCTTATGGGAATCCATAAGAATGAGCTTGAAGCTGGGCAATTCAGAGTCCTTACAAGAAGATAAAGGCAAATCAAAAGCCCAGCTTTGCCTTTAGCCAGGATATTTGCAAAGCTCCATCCCAGTTTTTCAGGGAACTCCTCCGCTACAGCTTTGGAGGCTCCATAAAGACGCTATGCTCCACAGCAGCGTGCCAGGAGATTGTCTGGCTACACCAGAGAGGGAGTGAGGGTTTTCCTTGGAATGAGGGACTGCTGCATGATGGAAAAAATGGAGGTGAGGCCATGCTGCCATCACATGGGGCAGGAAAGCTGCAAGAGGGCGGAGTGGGAACACTGCCCAAAGCCGTGCTCTAGCAATACCCGGTGAGCAGAACGGTGCTACTCTAGCCAGGCAGGCTCGCTCCCATTTCACTGCTAATGAAGACAAGGTGGAGGTGGTTTGCAGCTCCTTTCTGAGCTTGGCCTGGGTGGGGGAGTTAGCCCTAGAAATTTTGCTTGGGTAAGTGTGGAGCACCCCAGAATGCTGTTAATGTTGTTGTCATGCTGAGCACTGAGGTGCTTCAGGTGACCTCCTGCTCTGACCTGACAGGATCAATGGCCAGTTGGTGGCATTGAAAGTGATCAGGCTGGAGGCAGAGGAGGGAGTGCCCTTTACAGCCATTCGGGAAGGTAAGACATAAAGAGCTTCTTCAAACATTGGTGAAAAGCAAGGGACATCATTCGTGAAGAGCATTTGTTTAAACCTGAAAAAGCTCCATGTGATGTCCTCCTAAGTACTTTCTTGCCTACTTAATGTGCCAGCTGTCCTTCTCCCAAAACTCTTGGTTTCCTTATCCCTTCATGAAGGAGGTCTTTATGCTGGGCTGGGTGAGCATGTGATGGTTGGAGGGGAAACCTGCTGGCCAGTGTTTTCCCTCGTGGCAGATGTGTCTGAGCTTGTGATAAAGAGAGTGCTGGCTGCAGCCAGAGCATGTCCTTTCTAGCGTTGTAGGGCCCTCTTACGCTTCTTGCCTGCTACCTGCTCTGTGGTTGCGCTCTCACTCCCATTTCTATACACTAGCACAGCAGTTTTTGCTGCTGTTGCGTTGGGCAGTTGTGGACTGGAAATGCCCTTGCACCAGAGTCTCTGCTTGCTGTTACCACAAACAGTGTCACTTTCCTGCGTGATGGCAGCTGATACCTGGAGCATCACAGATCCCAGCCTGAAAAGAAACGCTCTCAATAAAACTGGTGTTTAATAACTTCCATCATTTCAGCCTGGTGAGAAATTCTTTATATCGGTCAACTTTGTAGAGCACTGGGCAAAATGTCTGTAGCTTTCTCAATTTCTTTGAGAAGGAAATGCTTTTGTTTAAGTGCTTGATTTTGGCTGAATGTATTTATATGTCCCTACAGACTAAGTTCACAACTTGCCTGGTTGATTAAGGCTTCTATTTTTGTCTGCTCTACAATCCCAAGAGGATCATAATCTGGTTTCTTCCTTATACAGCAATATGCAAGCGTTGTGCCAGTCTGTTGTCTGGTATTAGTGAGAGCTATAAATGTAAGAGGTCACACATATTTTGTTTTCTACTTCTTACTGCAGTTCAAAACTAAGGCTGATTTTGTCACCACAGGGATGGAGTGTCAGGGACCTGATGTGCCAGCTTTCACAGAGCAGCCCTAGCACAGAAGGACTCTCATACCAATCAACTCAGAATAACGAGAGGCCAGTGGATCCATGCCAGGTTTATAACAGTGTAATTAAGATAAGAAAGTTTACAAAGTCCTTAGTCCAATTCTGGGTGAAAGCAGAGAGATAGCTAAATATGCCTATTTACAGAATGGCTTGTGTTACAGTTTCCTATACACTCATTTGCCTTGGTGCTTTTCCTCTGCGTTTACACTTGTAGCCCACCAGTAAAATAAGCCTTAAAAGCTTTATCTACATAGAAGTAATGATGCTCTAAAGATCAGCACCCCTTTAACATGCTCTACTGGACAGGCTGAGCACCTTAACTTCATTCATTATAGGAGAAAACAAGACTGATCCTATGGAGGGTCTACTTTAAATAGAACTTTTGTGTGCTGCTGAGCTTTGCAGCATCTGACACCTCAAATTTACAATGTAAGTCAGTAGTGCAAACAAAGCACAAGATTTATTAACGCGGTGCATTCTCTGCTGTCCTGGAGGAATGGAACTCCCCTGACAAAGAGCCATTTCACTCCAAGAAGTCCCACAGAGACAAAATGCGTTTAAAGCTCAGTTCTGGCTGCAGCACCTGACACCCCAGCAGGGGGTTGGAGAAGCAACCAAGTGTGGAGCAGTTCCCAAAGGCGTGATTCAGGCACAGGGGCTGAATTCTCCATATTACTGTGGACCCTCGTACTGCTCCCCCGGAGCAACAGCTCTAGTCATATGAGATTTTTGAGGTATCACAGAACGAGGTTAGCAGCCCCTTTCCGTAGCAGATGGGATCTAGCCAGAATATCTTTACTGGGTTCATAGACAATTAGGTGCAATGTGGACCATGTTTAAGGTTCATACTGCCATGCACCGGAAACATACTGGTGGTAGCTAAATGGACTAGCATCAGTACAAGAGGCAGTTTAGCTGGAGCAGCACCAAACTCTGTGTAAGAACTAATTTACAATTTGTGCTATTTCCAGTAGTTATGCTGAATCTGGCATCCCTTACTGCTCAGCAGTCTCAGTATTGACATACGCTTAGGCCACAGCTGTGTAATACAGTGTATCTGGCTGTAGAGCTTTTAGAACCAGGTGAAACTGTTATGGTCACAAAAGGCAAAGTGCTAATCCAGTATAAATTTGCTTTGACAGCATGAAACTCTTCAAATATCTTTTGCAAATTGTTTGAAAAACAAAAAGCAGCTTTTATCCAGGACCAAACTTCATTTGGCCTCCCAGGGCCGGCACAAGCTCTGTATTGTGTGCTTCAGCTAATTCAGCAGAAACGAGATTGTATGGTATCTGAATGAAATTTGTAGCACTGTGTGATCTGACAGTAAACTAATTTGATTTTAATCAGCAAGGAAAAATGAGTCTGGAGCAGCTCTGAGGCTATTCTGTTATATCAGAAGCTGAGCTAAAATCTGGAGTCAGGGACCCCTGTTTTTGGTGAGCTTTGGAGCTTCAATCTGTGCACAGTTTCAGTATAACAGCTGGCTTGGATTCTTCAGTAGTGACAGGGATCTACAGAGCAATCCCAGCTCCACCGCTCCCCTGCGTTCCTCCTCTGTACGGAGCTACGGCAACTATTTTCTCAAACCTACAGCAGCAAATGATGAAGCTGTGCATGCTCTTCCCCCATAAAGACTATCTTTATGACTTTCTGATGAGAAGCTGCCCTTATGAATGTGTCATAGAATCATAGAATGGTTTTTGTTGGAAGGGTCCTTCAAGATCATTTAGTTCCAACCCCACTGCCATGGGTAGCGACACCTCCCACTAGACCAGGTTGCTCAATGCCCCATCCAACCTGGATTTGAACAATTCCAGGGATGGGGCCACCACAATTTCTCTGGGCAACCTATTCCAGTGCCTCACCACCCTCATAGTGTCAGTGGAGCTTGCTCTATCATGAGAAAACTAACACAAGGCTGAAAGGCTCAGAAGGCTGTAGCTTTTGTCTTAGCATCAGTCAGTGCTCTGTGGTCTATATGGAGGTGGAGACTATTGCATGTGCTGCCCCCTCCATCATCGCACCCTAGATGTGTTGAGGCTTGGCAAAGGCATGTCAGCACCGAAGGACCAGGGCCATACAGTTGCACTGATGCTTTTCGATGGTTAGGCTGAAAAAAAAGTGCTTAGCATCTACAGTGATTTCTTTTGGCAGATTTTTACACCGTGATGTTGTTAAACTGGAAGCTGATAGAAACTTAGCTTTCCCCAGAAGTCTCCTAAGGGCCTTGCTGAGGGCATGTGCCAGGAGGTGGATGGGAGAAGGATGGAAAGCTCAGCAACAGGCCAGGGGCTGTTGCATTCTGGCTCTGGGAGCTCCTGCCTCTTGGCATTTGCCTTGAAGAAATTATTTCTCCTCAGCTGGGAAGCTGACAGCTGGGAACTGTGAACTCCTATTTCTGACAGAGGCAAGATTCTACCTCTGAGAGATGGACGGGTTCCTGCCAAGCCTGGAGCACTGATGTTTGCTTCTCTAAGGAGCTATTCCATCCTCCTTCAGATGCAGTAGCTGCTGCTTCTTACACAACTGCCAAGTTTGGACTATATCTCCCCAGTTTTTTATTTTCACTGCCTTGCTGTATGCACTGTTTCCTTCTTCCAGCAGCAGCAGCAAAGTTGATCGTCCTTTTGTTTCTCCAGCTTCTCTTCTCAAGCATTTGAAACATGCCAACATTGTACTGCTTCATGACATTATCCAGACCAAAGAGACACTAACATTTGTCTTTGAGTACATGGTGAGTTGATCTTTTTCTAGCTTCCTGTAGAGCTAGTACTGGGAAGTACTGGGAAGTGGCTGCATAATGAATTTGCTGCATTATGAGACATCTGCAAAGAAACAAGTTGTAATCCTTTCGTGCAATGATTGATTTTCCTTCTTGATCTCCTGCTTTCTAGCCATACAGCCTTAGTCTTTTCTTTCTGTCTATGCAACAGCTGTATGCAAAAATGATTCCACATCTTTTCTCCACTATTTACCTCCATTTCTGCCTTGACAACGCAATAAAAGTACTGTTCTTGAGCCACAGCAAGGATGGGAAAAAATGATATGAGCTCACATCGCAGCTGGGGTCAGATTTGGCACTGACCCCAGTGGCTCACCATGACCATACTGTGGGTTGCTCTCATAGGGCAGGCAGGATGCCAATAAAAAGTTCTCAGCATGAGTCTTGCTACTTCTGTTGCTTTTGCTGATAGCTATCAACAAAATTATAAGGAAGACACAGGTGCTTTGTTTTCTTACGGCAGCTTTGTGATTAATTCTGGCACAAGTATGAATTCTGTTAACTCTCAGCTTCAGGTCATAAACTGCTAAGGTGACATAACAGGTCAGCCAGGTCCCTGATTTGACCAAGCACTTCAGCACATCCTTGTGTGCTGCATCAGATCAGATGTTTGCCAAGGGGAAAGAGACATCTTTGTAGTGGTTGCATATTTCTTCCATTTACAGAAAAGGCGTTGTTGGTAGGAGCATTTCACGCTAGTAGCTTTGCCTCAAGTCCTCCTCTTTTGTTTAGCACACAGATCTAGCTCAGTACCTGGATCAGCATCCTGGAGGACTTCATTCGTGCAATGTTATGGTGAGTTGCTTAGAAGCCTACTATCCCTTAAAGCATGACAAGTGTTATTTTCCACTGTGTATGATCACTGTAAATTGCTTACTAATATTTACTTGTCCCATATGTGACAAACACTTTGGAGAAAAGCTGCCCTTGATAAAGTTGTAACAACCTCCCTTTGAGTCTGCAAAGCCTTTTTTCGGTTAGTCCCTCTTCCCATTTTCTGAGCCTGCAAAAGGACATGCAATTTTTGTGCACAATGACATCTTGTGGCAAGCAAATCCATCTCTACACAAATTTGTATCCTCTTATCATCAGAATACGTTATTCATCTCTCTAATTAAAGACTCTCAAATCTCACTCTTTCCTCATCTGGAACTAGCTTCATATTTACAGCACTTAAATCCCTTTTGTTGCTACTACAGCTTCTTGGGATTGGTTGGCTGCAACTGAGCACAGCTGAAGACGTACCCTTAGTTGATAGATTGATGTTATAATAGTGTCCTACTCCCCTTTGTATGCATCTTCACATTTAATTAACGTTCAGGATTGTTGCTGCACACTGACTTAAGGTTTCAACGCAGATGTCCTCAGTGAATGCCTGGGTCCTTTCTCTGAGCAGCTTCAGTTAATTTATCTTACAGCTGTCAACAATAACTTTGTATCTTATCAAACTGCCTATTCATCTGAGTCTGTCAGATCCCTCTGAAGTTCCTCACTGTCACTTCTTATCACAGCTAATCTAAATACTTCTGTCATCTTCAAATGTTGCCACCTTGTTCACATCTTCTTCCAGATAGTTGTTAAGCAACACCAATTCTAATGAAGTTTCTTGGGGGCCCAGATTTTAAACATCCTTAAAGCTCAGATATGTCCAAGATGCAGTGTTGTAGTTTTGGCGCAGATCTCAAGGGCTCTGCTACCAGGCAGGCTTGTAAAGCACATGGAGTACATGGCTGTAACATGTACTCACTGGCATTTCTGTGAGTAAACGCTAGCCAGCTGCTCTGCTTTCCTGTCCGAAATCCTCATAAAAGGAACTGAACTGCACAATGATTTACTGCTCCTTTAGGAGGGTCATCTAGCTTGCTTCATTTTTGCTGGCAAATGTTGTTTGTTTTGTCTCTGAGTGACTCCTATCAAATATGATGCATGTATGCAGAATATTACAGGGACACTTTTCTAGTACAAAAATTACCTATGGGTGTCACTGTTTTTCCTCCTCTTCAGATTAAGAATCTGGTGAAAAATATCTTTTGTCTAGTGAAGTCTAATTACTTTTGCTGTGTTTTGTTTCTATACACTGTCCAATTTCATACCTTGTTTCAGCCCAACTTATTTTACTTCAGGCTTATTTACACTGCCACGGTGGTGGATGTTAGATATTTCTTTCTTGCTAGCTTTTCTGCTTGCTTGCTTGCTTCGTTCATCATATCTTATTTGCTATATCTGTTCAAATCAGGTCCTTGTGTTTTTTCCCAGCCTGAAGATGACAGTCCACATTGTCAAGTAAGTCAGTTCACTGGCCCATTTCATACTGGGAAGAGGTGGTGTGTACAGCGGCCGCAGAACTCCCTCTGCTGGTGTCAGCTGGCTCAAATGGTCAAAACTTCCAGCTTCTTAAACCTTCATTTTGCTTGGCTGTATGTCTGTGTCTTGAACACTGAAATCAGAATATCTGCTGTTCTGAAATGCAGGTCTGTGTTTTGGCAAGTTGCGCTTGCTCCTGCAATCAATAGTCCATTTCTAAAGAAAAGTTAAATTTCCAAAATGTGTACTTAGGGACTGCACTATAACTGCCCTCCTAGCCAAATATTCCAACCTGGAAACCTCAGAAAGCTGAAGGGCAGTCGTACCCTACCGCAGTTTTCTCTTCCTCAGCCAGCTCTACTCATTTGGGGGATTTTTACTGGTTTCTTACTTGCTTTGTCTCTGCTTTGTTCCACGAGTTCTCCTGAAGGTCAGAGTTAATGTGTCAATGCAAAGTCACACAAAATCATTTCAGCTTTTTTGTTGGCTTTTTCTAGCTGTTCATGTTCCAGCTTTTGCGTGGCCTGGCTTACATCCACCAACAACACATTCTTCACCGTGATCTGAAACCCCAGAACTTGCTCATCAGTTGCCTTGGTGAGCTCAAATTAGCTGACTTTGGTGAGTCACGGTTTGGATACTGCTAATATATCTGGTCAGACCGAAGCTTTAGCATGTATATAGATCTGTATCCACAGCCAATTAATGCATAAAAGCAAAACCTCTTACTGAACTTCAGGAAACTATTTCTGTGGTCAGTACAGCCTTTCTTGCCTTTATACTGATAGGTGCAGGGAGTAACCTCATTTGAGTCAAAGCAATTACTGTCACATAAAACTGGTTCAAGAGAATTGAGAATCAACCCCTCTCTCTTCAGAAAATAATGTAATGTGTTGAGTGCACAGCAATATGCTGAACCAAAAGGCTTTCTTGGCATTGCTTTGGGATGGCTGCTTCAGTCACAAACGGTAAAGCCCTACAAAACACAGCACATTGCTTGATCTCATCTGTCCATGGGGTATATTCCAGACATACTTTCTTTGCCAGTTGCTTGTAAAATGCATTGGGATTGCTTGTGTTTAAAGACCCAAGAGAAAATAATGTCTTGTTTCTAGTTATTATCATCTATGCCTTGTACAGGTAGAAGGACTGTACTGACACAGCAGTCTTCTTCTTTTTTCCTTTTTCCTTTTTTTTTTTTTGGTAGGCCTTGCTCGTGCCAAGTCCATCCCCAGACAGACATACTCCTCTGAAGTGGTGACACTCTGGTACCGTCCTCCTGATGCATTGCTTGGAGCTACAGATTATTCTTCTGATCTAGATATCTGGTACTGACTACTTTCAAACCATCTGGGGTCCCTTGGGAAAAATCATCTTTATCTGAATTAAATTAAGTCAACCAAGTTACAGCAGATACAGTTGTAAGTAGAGGAATTAACAGCTGTGAGCAGAAAATGTGTGAGCAGTGGGGAGTTTTGTACTGCTGGGTTCACAGAAATTTTTGGGAATGATGTCACTACATCTCAGCTATGGATTTATATAAACCTCATCTGATAATATTTATAAGATACGTACGTCTCATTTGGTAACATTTATGAAGCATTTTCAGGTCTTGCAACAGAACACCTTTGCTTAATGCACTTATTATTTTTTATCTATGTGGTTGGCTGAGTCAGTGGTAGCTCTCAATAGCAATGGCTTTGTGAAGAAACAATGGATCCAATCACAACTGCACCAAAAATGACTTTGGCCTTGATAACAAAAGGTAGCACTAAAGGGTTTCTGAATGGATCTGGAGATAGAAAGGAGACTCATTATTTCTGTGATACTTCGTCCTTCTTCTCAAAGAACATGTCTCAGATGCACTCTGTATTCATACAGAAGGGCTATGTTCTGTTAAAGCCTTCTTACCTTATGAGCTCTATCCCAAAATCTTAACGTGGCTGAGAATCACAGGAAACAAGCCGCATGTTAGCAGAACTGAAGGGAGAGGGGTCTCTGAGAGCAGGCAGAAAGCAGGAGAGGATGAAGGCTTCACAGGGGCCCCACTGGTCCTTTTGGGCTGGCCAGAATGTGTAGCTGAGTCCTAGGGTTCATCCGCCTTCTGGCTCACTTCTGCACCAGCCTGAGCCCACTTCCAGCAGTGCAGTCCTGACTTACTCACGGACAACATGCAGCTCATGAAGTTGCAGGAGACCACCCTTATTCTGGGCAATTTTACATGTGTAGATAGTATTGTTCCTTCACCCTTTCTTCAGACCAGTTAATTTTCTGCCTGTGCCTGTCACACTAGGACTTTTCTTAACTGCTCTGCAGAGTCAAAGGCTGGGAAAGGGTGGGAGTGCAGCAGGCTGAAGAATGTGCAAGGAGAGGGCTGAGTAAGTTTACAAACAGCAAAGCTCCAGGTCTTCTCAGGCTGTATCCCCCTCCAGAGATCTGCCGCTTATCAGAGACTCCGATGGCCTGAGTCTAGAGGGTAGTTCAGGGAAACAGGAGTTTTCAGTTTGTTCACTTCCCTAGATCTGCTGCTAATTTAATTGAATAAAGATTTCTCTAAGGAGGAAAACCTTGCTAAATTCTAATGGCTTCCAGCTGCTAAGCCAGTCTAAATAGTCCTGTCTTCTCTCCCCAACTACCTGCCACCTCTCCCCTCCAGACAGTCTCTCAGGAATGTCTGCTGAGTTTGAAGAAGATGCCTGCCTAGCAGATTGGAGGGTTTGTATTAGGCAGATGGTGGTATAAGCCTGTGGATACTTTTTTTTCCTGAAAGTTGACCCCTGTCCAAAGCCCCAGCTACACACAGAAAGCCTGGCATTTCTGTGCAAAACCAACATCCCCACTACATAACTCTGCTCTAGCATAATAAATAGCAACTTAGGAGTAGTATACAAAGATCCCATCCAGCACTCTGACCAGCTCTAACAGCACAGTATTCTCAGTCCCACTGAACTTCATTCACACTATAGGCACCTTTGTTATAACGCCTCCTTATAATAACAACATTCAAAGTGTTTGCCCTAAAGAAAGATGTCACGCTGAGAGAATAGAGAGTACTTCAGTGAGCTCTATTCAGTAACTTCCTCTAACAAGAGTCATTTATTATCTTGATGTACACTGCATTTAAGTTCAATTTTTGTCTATTAGGAAATAATGTGAATTCACACAGATGTTACTTGTCTATAGGGAAGAAAGGAAAAAAAAAAAACCTATGTCTTTTCGATGCTGCAATTTACATGAAGGCAGGTCAGAATGCCCTTGGTAATGGCATGAGACAGTGGGTGTTAAAGCCTTGGTTTAAAGAAACCAATTATAACAAAATAAAACATTATGGCAATTCATGCATAGTGTGCTTGAGCAGCAATACTGTCAGTGGGAGGCACATGGGAAGTGAATGAGGTCTTGAATAGATGAAGAAAGAGATATAGAAGGAGACTCACTTGCTCTTGGACTAACTAGAAAAGCTGCTTTAATCTCTCTGTATCTTTTTTCTGTCTCTTTCTCCCTCACTATCTCTTCAGGACTTTAGAGGATTCAATTAAGGGATTTCAGGGAGATTACACTGCATATCAGAAAGATTTTATTTTTTTTCTTAACACCAAGTGCTTTATGCTCCTGCCGCACGAGTAGCTGCTAACATCATGAGTGCCTTAAGTCATGTCTTCTTTTCAGTCAGGTTTTCCTTGTATAATCTTCCATTTAAAAAAAAAAAAGTCACAGGAATCTTCCCAGGTAGATTCAGGAGTTCCCATGCAGTCATTTAATGTGGACCTGCCAGGCCCATTACAGCTTTTTCCCCAGCCTGGTTTGCATTGCCCCACTATGCCAAACTGGGAGATATAAGCTAAGGACTCCATTGTACAGACCACTCTTGGTGAAGAATGAGAGAAAGGATATATTTCTGGTTAAATATAAAATTTCAATCTCCCAATGCCAGAAAAACTGTGGAGAGGGAACTCTGGGAAGCCGCAGAGTTATCTTAGATCTTAATCCTGATGAAGTCATCTCTCCACTGTGTGATGCGGCACTGCAGGCTGAGGAGCAAGTGCAGTGTTCAAACCTGCCCTGGGGATTGCAGGCAGAGGCAACCATGCTGTCTGAACCAGCTCTGTTTACGCTCACTGGAACTAAATATCTCTATAACCAGTTACACCTCTCCTATTACTTTAGCAGTCACTGCCATGCTTCACGTGCGTATCTGGCATGTGCTGAAACATCATGGCTAGGCCTCGTCCTGAAATACCCCTCCCTCTGCCCTGGCTCTTCCCAAGTCAGCTATATGGGACTGAGACCCTTTGAGAAACTTGTAGACTTGAAGGGGTAAGAGGACCTCGGAAATGAGTATCAGAGGGGTAAGAAGGAAAAGGGGAGAAACAAAACAACACTAAGTCTAAATCTTTGGCAATATTTAAAAGTAAATGTTTTTGAATCATCCTCATTAGCAGAAGGATCCTCGTAATGCTGTCAGGGCAGTAACTGTAAATCCTGTATCTCAGAAGGAAAGTTGAGGCCTCTACTGAAAGGCTAATATGATGACTAGCACTAGTTTCCAAAGTCCTACTTTAACAGGTAGACAAAAATACATGGGAAAAGAGGGGACTGCCCACACATCAGTTGTTCTAGCTACTTCTAGCCTTTTTTTGTCAAGAAAAGCATATTTTGTCTGGAAACACACAGAGATATAAACAGTGGTAATTGCGACTGATGAATCAATACAGTATCAAGCAGGCATTAAAGGCCTGGTATGATACTGGTCAGCTGAGTCTCGCTACAGGAAACAAAAAGCCCTTTCTTTCCAGCAGTTGTGGTTGCTCTGATAGTTTTGTCTTTATTACAGACACTGAGGTTTAACGGCTTCCAGAGATAATGGGAATAAACCAGGAATACAAAACGAGCGCTCTTCCAGAAGGTGCGTTTGTAACAACAACCCACAAGTTGTTCCACTCCTCAAATGGACAGCTTGTCCATTAGTGAAAAGACTGCTTCATTAGATTTGAATTTTTGAACTCTTTGCTCATGAGTAATTATTAGCAAATGCTAGCTGAATCTAGGAAAAAAAACCAGCTTTCTCGTTCTTACTTCCATTTATTGCTCTGTCTGGATTTCAAGCCTTCTCAGCAATAACAGAAACCATAGTAGATCTGGTTTTCTGTCTGCCATGAACTCTGTTGCCTCAGACCTTTGCAGCAGAGCAGTTAAGTCACAAGGACCACGTTTAAAGGGCACTTTCACTGTTACCAGCCCCTTTTCCTTAGTAACTGCTGCATACCTCCAGCCGCCAATTCCTTAGTGTCTTAAATTCAATTTAGGAAACAGCACAGCCAGCACTGTTCATTAGAAAGAACCTCTGCAGAAGGTCTAGTTGCGTCTGTCTCATTTGGGGGCTGTAGTGAGTTCATACAAAGTTTCTGCTATTGCCAGTCTAATGGCCATTTCTAGCTAGGGTATCAGAACCCAAACTGTGGGTGAACATCAGGATCATTTGCTCCAAAACCACATAGCGCTGATTCTCTTCTCCCTACAAATCAAGAGTACCTAAATCGTTTTGACCATATACAGTTAAACTTGTGCAATGGAATTAGTGGATTACAGCAGCCCCTGTGGTTGCAAAATAGGGTGAGCCATTTGGGCATGTACATCAGCTGTGAAAACAGAGGGTTGGTATGACACTGGTCTCAGTAGAATCAATCTGTGGGCTCCAGAATAATATCTAGGGATGTGGTAGTGCTACAAAACACAAAAAATCTAAGTTGCAAAAGCTGTGGTTTAAGTTTCATGACGCCTGGACCTTGTAAGAGCATGCTAAACAAGTAAGGAGCTAAGCTCACAAGAGCAAGGTTAGGGTACAAGAAGCTAAGGGCAAGTGCAGCACAGATGTTTTTGAAAACAGCATTAGATATGGATCTGCAAACAGGCTTGGCATCACCCGATGTGCAAGGATGACCAAAGCGAATACCGCAGATGAATTGCACATCAGGCTTTCAACTGACCACAGGCAGATGGGAAAAGCATTTACAGTATTGCAAAAACAAGGTGCAAGGGGTAACACAGCAATACAGATGACCAGAAAAGATTACTAGTTGTAGCTTAGCAAGTGAAAATAACACTTCCAGAGTCTGTTAGACAAAGCTCAGTTTTCAACATTTGAGCTTAAAGGACTCAAATTTGCTATAACCAAAGAAGATTGAGACTGAAACCTGAAAAGCTGGGATGGGGCATACTGAAAAGACAGAAAGCCTGGAAAAATTTTGGAGAAAAAAGATTAAAAATTAAATAAGCAGAGTTTTACACCATACAATAAGAGATGGAAATACTTGCAAATAGGTAAATCTACTGCCAGCAGGTCTAATCCACCTTAGTAGAATTAAACATTTTTTACAAAGTTTGGGGCATTTTTTTAAGCTGGCTGGTTTGCCTTAGCACAAATGCAGAGCAGGGGATGGCATAAAAATAAGAATACTTTAACTTGCTGTTCTCACTGTGTTCTTCATGCTATGAAATCTTGCCTTCAGTTTTCTAGTGAAGAGTTAATTGCTTCTGAAGGAAAAATCGCTCCAGTGGTTAGTGCCTCTGTGTTCTGTCTGCATCTAATGTATCATTCAAGTACTGTGTAGTAGTTCCCTGTTTATCCTTCCTACTGTTATCACTCCGATTTTGAAGCTTTTTCTCAGGGAAAACAATCTAGTATTCCATAGGCTTCTGCCACAACCATCTTTTTTAGATGGGTTTGTAACAGGATAAATTGAAAGAGACCCGAAACAAATTGGTACTGGAAAAAAAAAAGATGGTGCTTAGTGGGTTTCTTTTCCAAAGATATGACCTGTCTTGTCTTGCTGGTGAAGGGTGGGGTTTTTTTTTCATTGATGGTGCTGATGAGAAAGAGGAGATGGGAACAGACTTGTATGGAACTTTGACTGCTTTACTTTTTCTAAAATCCTGGAGGGATGTGAATATCACGAATCTCTAGTCTGCTCCCACCCTATTTGATTTGTCAGCTTTTTAACCCAAGTGTTTCAATCTATAGAACTTGGATAAGGTTAAGGATACTACATACAACTTGCAACAAGGGCCAGTTGCAAGTGCTTAAAACAGTGCTGCAAGACCACGGGTGTGTAAGATGGCCCTTCCCAAAGAAAACCTTCCTGACTTCCCACAATCGGTAGGGTTTTTTATAATGCTACCTCCTGCCTACCACCATACTGTAAAGGTGTATCAGCCTTCACTGAAGCCGGTATTTATTTACATATATATAGACACCCCACATCCACATCCTGCACACACACTCTCACTGGATGACATGAGGTAGGTATATGATACCTATACATCAGGCTGGTGCTTTTCAGACTTGAGCTGCAAAATATATAGGGTTTACTGCTTATGTCAGGATTTCTGCATTTACAAATCAGGATTTCTAAATTTCCATTCCAACAATTATCTCTCTTCCTTTCTCCCCTGCCCATCCCAACAATCATATTATATATGTCATGTATGTGAATGAGTTAATACCTTGGGTTTCTTGCAGGAGTGCAGGCTGTATATTTGTTGAAATGATCCAGGGCCAGCCAATATTTGCAGGAGCTTCTGGTACTCATGAACAGCTGGCGAAGATCTGGGCGGTGAGTAAAATATACCATAAAATGGAAGAGAAAAAGAATCAGTTGCTCTAACCCCCTACTTAATTTTGAAGTCGTAAGCATAGGTCCTGTGAATAGCAGAAATAATTTGGTCCAATCTGCCGAGTTCATAGGAGACTTTGCAACCCACTTTATATTTGGCAACTTTCTTACAGACACAGGAGTAAATCAAATGACTTTCCTTTGATGTTTGTCATCTCATCAAAAATTTAAAGCCAATTAAAGTGACATCAAATTGAAGAAGGCATAAAAGGTGTGCAGGTACTGCAAATTCTATTCCTTCTTGTTAAATCCTTTACTTACTGTAGGATACAGCACACCATATTCTCGCAAAGGAGCTCGAATACTGCTCTTAAACTGCCTTGCAAATGGCAAGACCCTGAGGTTTTTCAGAGATCCTTCTTCATTTTAACTTGGAACAGTTTGTGTCATCCAGTTTATGGTGCAGCTCTAGAGGCTGCTTTAGCATAATGGAAAGCGTGAGATTACTTTATAAAGGCAGCAATGAGTGAGAGCAGACATATTCAGGAGCCTCTTAAGCTGTTTTTTCTGCTGGGGAAAACTGAAACAGAGCCACATCCTTAGTGCGGCTTGGTAGAATTGAGGCAGTTACCAGCACTAGCGGGTTCTGTATGTTCCTTACTGTTCGTTGCTGACCCTGTTACTGACTCTTCAGGAAGGTCAGCCTATAGATTCCTATTGAGTTTTGCTGTATGTGTCTGCCCTTTCACATCTCCACCCAGGGATTTACTCTTCTGCACAGAGTATTTCCCAAACGTGGATTTTCAAAGGAGAAAGGACAGAAAACTGAAATTTGGGAAGTGGTGAGAAAGGACTTTATAGCCACAAGTCTGTGTAAGTCAGATTTTTCCTTCTTCATCCCTTCATCCAGAAACACTCCTGCCTGGTAAGGTTTTCCTCTCTGCTTTTAGCTAGAATGTGATAAAAAGACAGACAAGTGGGTCTAGTTCTTAGACTTGACTTCAGTCCATTTAAATAAATGCTGAATTTCTTTTTCATAGAGGGCGGGGAAAAAAAAAAAAAAGAATTATTGTGGAAAAAAAAATAATCCCTACTTGGCCAATTAACAGGGTTCAAAGCTAGGGCAGGGCCCGCTTTCCCAGAGTGTGAATGAAGGGTATCCTTCCACTTACGGCTCTGAAATCTCTGGATACGTTTCCTGTGGTTTTGCAGTTGGAGGGTTATAGCCCTATCTTCATTTCTCTGGTATTATAACTAATACCGTGATTAATAGGATTTGCGCTATAGAAGGCAAAAAAAAACTTATTTAAAAATCATGAGGAAGCTTTAAGAGCCATGAAATAATTAGGGCCTTTCACAGAAGGTTTTATGTTATTATACAGCCTGGAATGAGGCTCTGTGTTAGGCCAAGATTTCAAAGCTCCTTAGAGGCTTTCGATGCCTAACTTGAGGTATTTTGCCAAGTGTGAGGTTCAGAACGGGGATTCCTACTGTTTTCTAATAGTCAGTTCCTTTCATGTACTAATAATAGAGGCACCCTGCACTGGTTTAGAGACCATCTGCATTTGTGTGCATGAGTCTATATCACTCAGCATGCTTATCTCCACGTAGAACTGTTGGTTCAAACACCACATAGATATACAGCTGGAAAATCCCCATGCTGTGAAATGTGTTTGTCCTGTTGAATCATCAGGACTGACTGACTGTCATTTCACCAACATTTCTTCTAGAGGCAAGTGTCACCTTAAGCAGTCTCCATCCCCTATCTCTACCTCTGGCTGCTCATGCCTGCTCCTGGGTTACCCCTCGCATGTGCGGCTATGTGAACTGGGGAACCTATACCTTGGTTTTCTCCCTGGGTTACTCTAAACAAGAACAGTTTATTTACCCAGTTCATCATCTGGCTGCACAAATAGTAGCACTAATGACCAGTAGTACTCATGAAGGGATGACACAGGAACAGGACCAAATGGAAAAGGGGCGAAAAGGAAGGAGCTACTTAGGCCAGCAGTGCTGGTTATGGAAGTATGGCCTGAGTGAATGCGAACCGCAGTGTCCCCAGTTCTCGCGTGGCATGGACAATAAGCAAACCCGACAAACTTAAGATCCATCATTCAAATTTAAGAGATCAGGCATAGGTTTTGTATTCAAAAACTCCATCTTATTGATTAACATTGTGCTGAGAAGGACTTCATGTGGGCTGGATTAGGCTGCAGCATGCCACCAGCATGCTTCTGTGGCTGAGCTGAACACGTGACAAGTGCCAAATGAATGACTACAAGGCTTTTCTCTACAGAAAACATAACTTCCCAACAAAACTAAGCAAAATCAGCTAGGTTGATTCCTTCAGCTGGTTCATCACAGGAGAAGCAGGCAGTTAGAGAGCAGAGAGAGCTGCTAATAAATATACTCCCCAGAGTATATTTATTTAATTGACATTAATTATAACTCATTATCTCATTTGGCAAGGAAGCTCATTAATGGTCCAGGAGGAGGGGGAGAGAAAAATTCACCTTGGAAATTCAAAAATAGATCCAAATTCATGGTTTGGAATAGTATCTTTTGTAAAGAAAGGACTCGGAAAAGATAAATACAAATCCATATTCATATGGCATTCAGTGATTGGTGCTCTGAATGCTTTCGCACCTCAACTCAGCAAAATTTAAGCATTTGCTAAAAACCTTAAGTAGCAAAGTACAAGCATGCACAAATAACTATTTTCTTAAACTCTTCACCGAGGAAAAGCCAAGTGCTGAGCTGACCCTGGAGGGTATGATTTTACTACGAACCAAACTTCCCCAGCTCCCTCTGATGCCTTTAGGACTGATGCCTGATGGCTCATAAGAAACCTTGAATAAGGGTCCACACAAACGCAGACATGGCACTTCAGAACACACACCTGGATTTTCAGTGCAGAATATTTTAGAGGTTTTGCTGTGGCTTCCTGGAAAGCTAAGAGGATAGCAAAAGAGAGCAAATTCTGGATTCAGATTCCAGCTTTCTCTTTCCTGTGCACACAGATTGTGCTTTGGGCAGACCTGCCCTACTTACATCAGACACACACCAGTCAAGAATGCATCCTCATCCAGAGCTGTCAAATTACCCTGAGCGCAAGCCGCCTTCCACCATCCTCACATGGCTGAACGCCGCAAGACACCTTCTCTTTGCAGAGCTTTCAAGCTTCCAAGACTGATTTGGGGCAGCTTTTAAGACTGATTTTACAGGTAAGCAGAGACAAGGGTCCTACCCCTTTGTCTTTGCTGTGGCAGGCTGAATAAATAAGCAGTTTGGAAACGTGGGCCACAGCAAGCCACCCTAGCTTGCTTCCCCCCACAGACCACCACGCTAATAAGTGCCTGCTGTGAGATACAGTCCCTGCTTGTGGCTGTCTTCTCCAGGTAGCTGTAATTGTCCTCACAGCTGTTTCCCAACTGTGCATGAGAAAAGCAATCAGCTACCAGATGCATAACAACTGCAACAACCAGGCTTTATATTTCTTCCTTCTTTAATGTATTTATTTACTGATGCCTGTTCTCTTGCAATCTTATCACACGTTTCTGAGGCCGAGTTCCCCATATCATAGATCTCAGCTTTCATTTTAAGGAAAAGGAATTGTCTATCATATGCAAAGTGTGACTAATGTGAGACAAATCTAATGTCGGAGAAGAGAAAGTGAATAAAAAACCCTGACATTTTTCATGTTAAAATTTCACCGTTTTTTAGGGAAATCTGATAATTTTGGGGGTTGTCTAGATGATAAGCTTTGAATGTTTGGAGTTAGCAGTACTGATTTATAATACCATATCACATGCTGTGAACTGTTCTTAAATATGTGGCTTTACCTCTTTAGCACAACTCATCCATATCAATAGGCACGAGGCACTTTGCATGTGGCAAGTAATAATAATAACACAAAACATCCGCAACTGCAGCCAGCACAGAAATCTGGATATGTTTGATATCACACATTTCAGCAACTAAAATGAGGTTGGAGGAGGCTTTCCTGGCCCAAACTTTGCTCAGTGAGGATCTACTTCTGAAGCCCACAATTCACAATAAAGTCCAAAGACACTGCTGAAGCTCTGGACCCTTCACGATGAGACACTGGACTGCTTTCTAGCACCTGCCAGTAGACCCGTCTGCCAGTTTTTCTTTTACACCTTAGAATGGCAGGGGTTTCTATCGCAGCTCACAGCCTGTGCTGCCACTGAGGAGCGTATGGGCTGCTGCCAGCGCAAGTGGGCAGAGTAAGTCCCCAGTGCAGCTCTGGCACAGGACACCTTCATCGGTGAAAAGGGGCTGAACAATGTGACCCCCTGGGCTGGCAAACACAGGCAGGAGTGGCACCTGGCGGTGAAGCTGCATGCGCCTTCACTGATGTTCCCAGCAGCAACAACATTCAATCTCAGCAGGACCCTTTCTGCTATAAAATCAAGTGCTAAAATAGCAGTGTCCTTTATGCGCAGTGGTAGATCCAGCACCAGCCAGGGCAGTGTGAATGTGCGCCAGTTTACAGTAAAGGCCACAGTCTCTCTCAGTTGAGACCAATTCCTCCAGCTACACACCAAGGCAGGGTATTGGCAGACAGAGGTTATTGCTCTTCTCACTCTCCTTCTTCTTTTCACAGGTATTGGGAGTCCCAACTGAGGACACCTGGCCAGGACTTTCCAAGCTCCCCAGCTATAACCCAGGTAGGATTTAATTCACAAGAATGCCAGCTTTTTCTCTGAGCCAGCAGTCACTTAATTTTTGGGTCAGTAATTCTCATTAGGAAAAATCCTATGCTTCAGTGTAACTAAATCCCTTGAGCTAGTTAACAATAGTGTTGTTGTAGGACCTACAACACTGGGATTGGCCTAGCGTACAAGCAAAGCTACATGCGTGGCAAAGTTGCCTCACTGAGCGTTGGGTATATGTTAAGCTGACGGAAGATTTCATTGCTGCAAGTGCTGACAATGTAGTTAGTCTCCACTCCTGAGTGCAAAGGACTGATGTCTCCTGGTTTAGACTGGAAAAGCTGACAGGTACCTGGAGACACAGTTTATCTGAACTCTCCTTATTTTTATGGAGATTGGTTTGGGGGCCTTTAAACCTCAGCTTTAAAGGTCACTGTCCCTGATTTTGATGTGGGCAAGGTGAGAAATCTGTGTGATTTATAAAGCTGGCTTCTTTTATTTCCACATGGGCTGGTAGAGAAGTCTGTGTCCTGGACTTCAAAGGGCCAGTTGTCTCTTATTTTGATGTGGGCAGGTTGAGAAGTATGCTTTGAAAAGCTAGCTCCGTCATTCTCCCTCTCCCCCCCTCTCTCTCCCTTTCTCTCTCTCTCTTTTTGTTTAATGTTTTCTCTTGGGAAAATATATTCAAGTGTCAGTGAGGGGGAAATGATGAGCACTGATTCTCAGCCTCTCAGCAGGATCATTCTCTAAGAGAAATATAAAAGTGAAATATTAAAAACCCTAGAATGTGAAATCCACCCATCTACAATCTAGCCATTCTTTCTCACTTGTACCCCAAGAGAGTCGTGGGGGAAGCCTGTCTATCCAGAAGGGGGGAAAAAGAGCAGGGGGGAGAGGAGGAGGGAAAAGACGTGCTTTGAGCAAGAGGTTTACAGGTTTAGTAGAGCATAGTAACATCTTTTCAAAGAAGTGGGTGTTGCTCTGTGACCCAGTCCAAGATGCCCCTCCTTTGATTCTGGTGCATGAACACTAAACAGCCTCCATTTTCACATGGTAGCCACGATTGGCTGAACAATAACCTGGTCTCACAGCCGAAAGGACTGGAATCTTTCACACAATTAGCTGAGACACATTAATCAAACCAGCGTGAAATGGGAATGTGTCGCTGTCCACAGCAAGTTTAATTTGGATAGCGAGCAAGCACAGAGCAGACAGCTGGAGGAAGCACTTTCTTCTCTAAGTTGTTGAAGGCTTGGCTGGGTAGTCTACAAGTTGGGAAGGGTAGTCTGGGAGGAAACAAACGCTCATGTGTGGGACAAACTGGTCACAAAGAATTTGTTTTATGCCAGTCATGTGCTCATACAAGGCCAAAAACTCTCAGTGATGATGATTAGGTATCCCGATGCTATACAGAGGGACAATGTAAAAGTGCAAGCATTAAGGCTACGCTAGCAAAGAAACTAGCATAGACAAGAGAGAATGTGTGAGTGCCCACAACTGCCCTGAGCGGCAACTCTGGCTTAGCTTTGTTTTGTGTGAGTAGCAGTGCTGTCCTCTGCTGCTGTGGAGAGTGCCAGTGGCAGGGCTGGGAGGGAAAGGACAGGCACGTAGGCAGCATGGAAATAGCCCACATAAAGACAAGTCTAGTCATCATAAGCAGTTTTCAAGTCTGAGTTGCTTTCAGGCTTGATAAAAAGTTTCCCTTATGGACTGCAGCAAGGCAGAATTGACCTGTGCTGTGATCCTGTGATGCTGGTGCCTTTTGTGGCTGGAGCAGACAGAAATGCAGGAGTTAGAGGACACCTTCCCATGGGAGCATCCCACCATGCTAGCAAAGACATGGGAGAGGGATGCTGAGCCAGTGTTCGGGTCATTAGCTGTGCCAGCTGGAGAGGCAGCATCCCTTTCCCCTCCTCAGAGCCTGCCTAAGGGGCTCCGAGCTGCTCCACCTACTGGAACCAAGCACCTAGCTCACACCTGGATTACACAAACCAGTCTGGATAGAAAAAGATTAGTCATGTAAGGTTGGACTATTTGCCCTAGTCATGAACTAAATCAAGTCAGTTTTTGATGGAGCTGCTGGTAAGAAGGCAAATTAATCTCTTTGTTTAAAGCTATTTGTCATTCACATGCTTCTGTGCGCTTCCCCTCTCTTCCCTGAAGCGCAAGTGCCATTTTCCCCCGCCAGGACATGCTCAGCCTGAGTGGAAGCTGTGGAGTCTGCCTGAGAAAACCTTCTCTCTTGAGGTTATTTCCAGCCCAGTTGTGAGAATCTGAGTGCCTGGGATGTTTCAGATAAGCAAACAAACTTTGGAGCACTTCCCCAAATCTGATGGCTTGAATGCTTTTAGCTAGTCCTATTGATGTTCGAACTGAGCGCAGGCAGCAAACAAACAAACAGGTTCCTGCCCGAGGCAAGGAACGAACACGGGCAAAACAAAGCACTGAGGTGTGATCCTATTCTCATTGAAGTTGATGGCAAAACTCCCACTGGATTCGGCAGTGTAGGCTCAGCCCGACTGAGGTTGTTACTGGAAGGGTTCCTGGGCCGGGTGGGTTAGTAGGAATCTTTGAAATGAAAGCTGGAAACCTTTAGATGTTTTCCTGTCACTACTGTGGGCTCAAGCACATCCTGCTGCAGAGTCTGAAGAGGAGATACAGCATGGGCTGTTGGGTCTGTGAGCCAGGCACACACAGGGCAGCTCCCCTGGCCCCTCTGTGGATAACTGGCAAGGGGTGAAATGGGCAAAGGAATACTTGTCCACTCTATGCCCCTGTGCCTTCTTCCACAGAGAAATTCAGAAAAGGGCATTATGCCCATTGCCTACAGTTTGCCAAAATCTCAACCTCTGCCTGACCCCAGGTGAACAGGAAGGATGGGTGAGCAACTCTTCCCTGGCCAGCCCTGCAGCTTGCAATCTCCGTGTCTCCCTGCAGGAGAGACAGTTGGGGTAGGGAATTACATGCAGCCATGGGGCCTGAAAGCATGGTTTCACCCCAGCCCTGGCTTGAGAACCGGTTCCTGCAAAACATGAAGGGTTGGAAGAGCTCCTGCCCCAAATCTTAGCACACTCACTGGCCCTCTCCCTGGCTCCCCCGGCTGAGGAGCCCTGCCCGTAGCGACAAGGCTTTGCCCTGTGTTTGTTCATTTGTTCTGTTCCCCTCATTTTGCTTCCCCTGAAAGAGGCAGTTGTAGCTCTGTTAACACTATTTTTGAAAGCTCTCATGCTGTGTGAGCTCAAATCCTTGCATTAATCTACTGCTGTGTTCATTTCACTGCGCTGAAAAGCAGGGAGTTTAAATCCCCTCTAAACACCATTGGTGACACCAGAAGGCCAGTGTTTTGATCCAGCCCCATTAATGGTTACAAGTTTGAATCTAGACAGCAGGGGTCAAGGGCAGGAAAGGATTAGGAATCACTGCCCATGACATTAAGCTCATGCTTTTGCCAAACTGGGAACACTGGAGCGCCCAATGCACCGAGTTGTTTTTTGTTTCCTTTTTCTGACATTTGGGTTCCAAAGAGCAGGGAATAGTGCTTATTTGTTTATAACATGTTGAACTTGCTATGAGCGAGCTTTACTCCTTGATTTATCGCACAGGCTGACCAATGAATTTTCCAACGTCAGGTAGTATCATCACACTTAGCAGACACAGGTTTTACACTGGCTTTTTTCAGATGCAGCAATGACTTTTAAATTAAGCCTAGTTTTTCACATTTCTTCAGGGTTTGCTATGCTGAATGGGATTTAGAAGCCTTCCAGAGTCAACTTTTGCTCCCGAGTACAGATTTTTAATCTCTGTTGCGCTTCCAAAATGTTACCAGCAGGTGGAGGCAACAAGCAGCAGGCTCTGAACCACAAACTTCAAATGACATTTTTGAGAATGCAGATGAAGTCTGCACGCTGAGTGCTTTTTTTTTTCTTATTTTTTATCTCACTTTTTATGCTGATGCTTCATTTAAAAAATGGGATGGTTTGAAACCGAATTCTAAAACGATGAAATTTTTATTGTCATAATAAACTGCATGTGGCTTTGATCCCAAAGGGAAGAGCAGCACTGTAACTAATGCCCAGTATACACTGGCCAGGCTGCAGGGAAACTTCCTATCTATCTGGCACTGGGCACAGACTGCAGTTTCCAGCCTGCCACACAGACAGAGCTCTGCTTCTATCCTGCAGCCACAGAGATTTCACTAATGAGAGAAATTTTCTCTGCGAGCCTGCAACCCCAGCACCTTCATCCAGCAGCACTTGGCATCCTCTTTCTCTCCCTTCATCAATTAGGAAAGTTTAACTTTTGTCCTCTGGCTTGCTTGCCTTATTATCAGTTCATTAGCCACTTCCACCTGAGTTTTCATATAGGAAGGTATTTCCTCATTAGCACACACTGCCTTGCATACTGATAGAAAATAACAAACCTGAGTGCTTCCTTGCAGATCTACTGGTATTGTTAAAAAAGCCAATCAATCAGCCCTACACAATCCCATCATTTTATGTCTACATCATCATTGGAAGGTGATTAAATCAGTAGTTCATCCACTTTTTGGAGTGATATCCAAATATTCTTTCTCTCTTACCTTTAAGGAGTAGCTGTTTACGCTGTTTTACAATTTTAGATTGGTCTTAATTTTTACAGTAGGGAATATATTTACTGCTGTGTTCTTACCCTGCTCAACACAATGGGGCCTCAACATTCTGTAAGGGTTTGTCTATATGGGGTCAACCAGGAGACTAATCTGAACTGATTTAAAGTGGATTAGTTAACTGCATTAAATCCTTGAGCAGAGACACACTGTTTTCTTACCCATATCTTCCATTTATAATCAAAGCTCTGTATACTCAAAGTGGCAAGTTTGGCAGTCCTCACTCAAGCAGAATTCTCCACTGAGAGATGTGTTTGGACAGGGACAGCAGTAGTTGGCTCACTGGCTCTTACACTACCTCTTCTAGATAATTATTAATCTTCATGTTATATAAATGATAAATTTAAGTCAAGAGGCTTGCTCGAGACAGCAAAGACTATAATTCAGGTATTCCTCCCAGTTACCAGTAAGCAAGTTGATATTTCTATCTGTAATGTAAAGAAAATCCTATTTCCTCTTTGGAATGTTAATCCTGAAAAGGCACTCCATAAAAACAAAGTGGCATTTCAGTTAGATATCACTGAAACACTTTGCCCCGCTGTTATCACCTGAATGTGCATTTTTTAACTTTTATGTTAAACTCATTAAAGAATATTAATGTTAAAAGATTTCAGTACAGTTGAAGTACAATATTTAAGCCATCTGGACGTTTTTATTAAATATTGAAGGAAATTGAATGGAATGTTTCCATCTCACAAATCAAAATTTTCTGGCAGAGTGTTATAACATCTGAAAGTTTTTGGCCAGCTCTGCGAAGAGGTAAAGATTTCTACCTCATGCAAAAAAATCTTATGCCTTTCCAAACCATTTTTTAAATTGTTTTTCTTCTATTCTGCTTGGAAACTTTACATCTCTACTCAATATGGACATTTACTTCTGCACTTTTATTACAGTCGAGGGGGCAAAATGAAGGAAAGAGGATCCAGAGAGAATGTTATTAGTGATCCAAGAGGAATGTTCTGCCAGAGTTAATCTTGGTGACTGATTTGGGAACAGTCTATTCAAGGTACTAATATATAACCTCTATATATTGGTGATAATTACAGCACTCTGGCACCTAAACAGTCATGAATCCCATCCCAGATTATATTGCCATTTACTGCTTTAGCAATTACCTTAGTATTTGGGTGTAGGGCAACACTTCAATTGTGAACTGTTGCTTACCCTGTGATAGACAGGTTTAACAACCTGCTTGC
Source organism: Charadrius vociferus (assembly GCF_000708025.1). NCBI lineage: Eukaryota > Metazoa > Chordata > Aves > Charadriiformes > Charadriidae > Charadrius > Charadrius vociferus. Next base: position 6,193,279 of record NW_009649570.1, read on the forward strand.
CTGGCTTAATGGTGAAAGATTGCTGTTGGAAAGGTTAAGTGCTGAAAGTTCAGTCATTTGCACTTTTTCAAATCGCCTGTGCATCAAGTTAGATACTGAGTGACCGAGCCCCTGGGCCTGGCACTCTGGAAATGGCCACGCAGGTGAAGGCAGAGGGGACTCCTACTTTGCCCGCAGCTGGCAGCTTCTGTCCCTGAATGACGTGGGTGGTGGTCCAGGACAGGAAGGGACGGCAGATGCTCTCAGATGGTGCAGCATAAGCCCCAGCGGTGTTCTGAGTCTACTGGCAATAGACCAGTGGCACTTGCCTCCTGGTCTCGCTGCCGCAGGGAATGCTTGTCCAGGCTGGGCTAGAAGAGAGGTCTACACCACATTTCCTGCTCTCCTTTCCATGGCTAGAGCACTGTTCATCTCTGCTGTCAGAAATGGTGCTCAGGAAAATGTAGCTGGGTAGAAATTACAGCCTTTCTGATGCAAGAAAATGTCTCTGTTGATCAGCTCTAAGGGGAAATCTTCCAGACTTATGCCATTCATTCATATCTAAGCCTGACAAAATTCATGCTGCATAAGAAAACATTTAAGGAATGTATTCCTCTACATTTTCCACAGTGTTTAGAAATGAGTCCTTGACAAATGGCAACAACAACAACACAGCCTTCCCAAAACTGCAAACTCCGCAAAGTTCCAGTCTGGTAGAGATGTTTGAATCACTAAGTACAAAGGGTGCATGAAAATGGTTAACTTGATAAACGACAAACTTAGTGAGGGATTGACAGCAAGAGCAGTGGGCAAGAAGAGAGAAGGACCCAAGTGCCTTTGCTCCATCCCCAGTCTTCCTGCCAGATCCATGCAGAAAAGCCCCATGTGCCCACAGGGCAATACAGGATGCTCAGCAGCCCCTTGGTAAGCCAAGACAATTGCTGGGGATTCAGGCCTGCCAACCTCTTTCTGCTTCCTTCATGTGAAGACTTCAGGGACTGACGCTGCTTTTATTGAAGTCAAAGCGAAGACTCACACTGTAACAGAAGGAGGCCCAAGGCCTGTATTCACAGACGCATGAAAGGAAAGGGTTACAGAACTGGAACAGCCTTATTAACATCAATGCTGGTACTGAAGTCCTATAGGAATAATGTATATTTATAAATACTAAGATGACAGATTCTATAGGGCCCTTTGAAATTCTGAGCACACATTTTTTGTAAGGGCTCAAAGAATGGGTTTTGGCTTGATTTTCATTTAATCCTGTGATTGCATATTACACTTTCTAGAACTGGTTGCTTCCAGGAGACCTCAGAGACTCCGAGTCATCTGTGACAGGTAAGCTACCTATAACGGCAACGTCAAAATCGCCTCTGGGTTTATTTGTTTCTTTATGCAATCATTTAACTTGAAATGAGCTCTTTTGGCAAGCTCAGGAAGAGCCGGGTGGCTCTGTAGTAACAAGCAGATCTAACATCAGTTAAGCAACTGATTTCGAGAGATTGCAGCAGAGGTAGGCACATAGTGGGTTTATTATTCTCAGAGGAGTAGTGATTATTCTCAGATAAGCAGTGATTCAATGACATTATGAGCAGCTTTTTGCGGGACACAGTTCAATTCAGAAGGTCGTAGTTTCCCAGGCCCTCTTGCCCAGACTGAAGACAGACTTTGCACTGTCCCAATTTTCATTTCTAGAAACAGGAACATTGCTCAACAGTGGTAAGGAAGACATGCTAGGACAGCATTTTTATGAGACAATGAAATAATCTTGTGATTAGTTAGGCGGGGAAAATTCACATTCTTCAGTGGCCAAAAGCTATGAGACTAAGGCCATGGTCACATACGTCAGCTTGACCAGGCTCACCAACACCACCCAATCACTCCATAGTGTGCTAAGAGAAGGGTGTATTTTTCAAGCATACATATGTACACACACACACACACACATAATGTATATATGTATCGGTGAAAGAAATTTATAATCAGGCAAAGTGCCCTAACCTAGCTCAGAGAGTCATTAAAATCAAATCTCCCCCACCCTCCCCCGCCCCGTACTGATTTTGAGGTACACAACAGACTTTATAGTCATGCAGGAAAAGACTAGACAGGATTTGTCCTCAGGATTGTGTTCACGCACAAGCAAATATTCTTTTGAGGACCTAACCACATTTTTCATTGCTGCTGTTTATTATCTGTTCAGCTCATTGCTTGGGATCCAGCCCTGCTCGGAGGGAAGTGTGCTGCCCTTCAGAGCTGGGTTTGCCAGACTCTGTTCTGAATGGCTGAACAAACATGCTGAAGTTTTCAGCAAAGCACAGGTTGCTGAAATGCCAGCCATTGTCGTGCACATCTTCAGAAACACACAAAGCTCGGCACATCCCAAACCCTGACAACACAGGTCCTGGAAAAGAACAAATCCTCTCTCAGCCTGAACAAAGAAATAACTATATTCCTCGCAACTCTGCTGTATTGCACTTGTGCTTTTTGGTTGTAATCCCTTGACGGGCCCCATTACAGCCCCATACTGACAGGCTCATCCAGCACCACTGCAGCTGAGCTCTGGACTGCATGTGGGCCAGCTCCAGCTCTAGATTACAGAGTCCTTATGCCGGCATGGCCAAATGGCCGCCTTGGCATGCTCAGCTCTTGAGAAGGAAAGAGCTGCTTCATACAGACTACTCAGCCATGACTGTCCATGGCCAATTAAGAAATCAAAGGGGAGCTCTGTGTAGAGCTCGGCCACCACCAGGAAGCCTGCGCCACGGTGGGAAAGCACTGAACCATGGTTGCTGCCCAGTGTGGGAGCCTGCAGCAGCAGGGACCGAGGGGGCAGAGGGTCTCCAGTGAGACCCTGCCATGGCAGGGGCAGCCTGTGGTGTAACTCCAGCAGGCAGCCTCAGGCTGGATCCTTTGGCTGCCTGTCCTGTCCCTGCCTCCCCAAGGCAGCAGGGGCTCAAACTGTTTTGCTGGAGGTGAGAATTCAGCAGTTATCTACCGCAGTGAGGCCAGATACCTTTTATAAATCTGTTTCTCAGGATATCTATCTCTCTCTGTGCCTTTTCCATTCTTTTTTTTTTTACATTTTATCTCCTCAAAACAAATATGTCAGCCTGTCAAATGTCCCGTGCAGGGAGGGGGAGTGCAGGGGCAGGGGGATTCCGGTGCCTGATGTCACTTGGAGGGGAAGCAGTGGCGGGGGCTGAGGGAGGAAGCACAGCAGGCCATGCTCTGATGGGCCTCCTGATGCTGAAACATGATCAGAACAAACAAACAAACAAAAAGCTGTAAAACTAAATGACTATTTTTATTTGTTTCCCTGTTGGTTTGTTTTCTCTCTTCTACTTCCTTGTCCCCAGCTGTGTGCTCCTCTAGAAAGCAGCCACTTGGCATTGGTATTTGCTGGGCATGGAGCACGTGTGTATTACATCTATTTTAAGCGCTCATCCTGAGAAACAGATTCATCTCTGTGAATCCCCAACACATTTTACAACCAGCTGCACTACTGGTACTAGGGTAGGAAAAGGGGAAATGGTATTTTATTTAGTTTTTTTAGTGTTGACCTCTGGTCTGCTCAGTGGGCCAGTCAGGTTATTTTGGGCACTTGGATTGTCACTGGCAACACCAACCTCTGATATTCCAGTTATGACATGTAAAATACAGTCTCCCCAGCAGCATTTTCCCTTTTACTTACAACCTTATTTTTACAAAACAACAATGTATTATGAAAATTTCTCTGAAAACATGAGTTTGAGCTGAAATCCTGGATGCATATACTCCAACATAATCAAACTCACATGGAAAAGCAAATGTCCTGGAAAGCTATACAGCTGGGGTGGGTTTATCCAAATCCCCTGTGTCCCTCCACTATCTCTGCCTCAAGCTCTGAGAAGGGCTGGGTCAAGTTCTGGTTCCAGCTTTCTGGCTTGTGCTCATCTCCTACACTATTTTTTCTCCCGTTTTCCTAGGCTGAGCAGGGTGCCAGCAGCAGAGGATTTGGCCTCCAGGATGCTTACAGCCTTCCCTCGAGGCCGGATCTCTGCTCAAGATGCACTTCTTCATGGCTTCTTCAGCCCTCTGCCTCCTCAGCTCTATCAGGCTTCTGCTGGTAAGTTAACTCTTGATTTCATCTCACTAAGAGAGAGCTACTTCACATGTCATTTATTATGAGTTTCTTCTATACTTTGAAAGTCTCTGCCATTCACCCGGACATGTCTCTCTTTTCTGCCTGCCCTTCCTCCTCACTCCCATAGCTGCAAAGTTTACATCCCATTGCAAATTTCACAGCTTGTTTTTCTGTTTTCTTCCACTTGACCAGTGTTAATACTAAAAGGGGACCTGGATGGGCTGCCGCCATGGTACATTTACAAAGCGGAGGAGTATATGCTTTGACAGGTCATTTCTCCCCCATTCTGTAACCCCAGGGGCACAGAGCTTTCCCTGGGGCTGGCTCACACTGTGTATTCAGTGTAAGTCACATGCCAGTCCCTCCTGATGTCCTGAATTCCCAGCTGCTCAGCATGGTGTCCTAGCCCCAATTCCCTTGGACCGCTCCTCTTGCTCCCTTTTGATGTTCAGAGACAACAGCTGTTCCTCATACCCTGTCGCACCAGCTCTCCCTCAGTTTTACCTGTGTTATTTTCTTCTTCCCTTGCTCCCTTCTCTTAAGCACACAGCTGCATACACACAGATCTGCCTCTCCTGTCCCGAGCTGACAATAGATACAGGGTCTCTCAAGATACAGGTTCTGTTCCTTACTAGGAAAAGCTCCCTCCTGTCGGGCAACAGGCCAGAGAGCCCTCACATTCCCCATTGCCTCCTGGGCACTCACTGTACTAGTTAGTTTGGTGGGGTTTTTTAAGATAGGGGCAATTAAGAAGTCTTCTTGCACTGTGTTGACAAGCTATTTGAAAACTTAATTTCTGCATCCTGTGACACATCCCAAGTGAAGGAGCAGCCAGCTAGCGTCTCTCCCAAACCACCACCCTTCAGAAGGTGCTCTCTGTGTGTATGTGCATGAGTGAGAGACATCTGCATTCCTTTTCTGTTCACCCAGCCACAGAGCACAAATCTACTTTGACACTTTTAGAAAAATGAAAAGATGGAATCTCGCAGGAGCCTGCCTGTGCCGGGGGGGGGAGGAGGGGAGCACGCACAGCAGGAGGGAAGTTGACTTTTCTTTATACATATAGGGTTTTTTCCATGCAGAGTTTAAATTATGCCTGATAAAAGGAGTTTCGTGGATGTTTCAGTTCTTTCAAACCCTCCTGGCTTCCTCCCAATTAAATGAGGTTTGTCAAAGCCACAGGGCTCTGCTGCTGCCGGAGAGGCGGACAAGCACTTCCCGCAGTGACATCTCCAATCCCCAAGGGAGAAGATGAAAGTGTCAGTGCCAAGAGAGAGAGAGAGTGTGGAAAAAAACAGGTACAGAGACAGACAATGTGAGAGAAAAGGAGAGAGTGAGGAGAAACAGACGGAATGAGAAAACAGATTGGCATAATGTGTCAGTCTCTCCAACACACTGCCAGAGAGGGGCTAGATTCATTTCACCTGGGTTTATACACCATCCCATATGTATTGTCCCCCATATTGCGGCGAGAAGTACCTTGTGGACAGGAAACTGCATGGCGTTATCATAGCAACCAGTGTGTTGGGAACAGAATCAAAGTGCACAGGGCTGAAACAAGTACAGTACGATCATGCAAGGCCATATTCATGAGTGATTCATTAAGCCTGTAAAAATTAGGCAATTCTGAATAATGTCCTATGTAGCCATTCCTATTTCCATAATTGTGTAAGGCATTTGTTCTCTTGTGTCATTTTGGCAACACACTACGTTGGAATTTACCTGTGTAATTTTAAAATTCTGGTTGCTATGATAACACAGAGCAGATTTTAAATATATTCTGTTCCCACTTTGTTCTGGAGGATGCTGGCTATTAGTCCCCATCCTCTGAAGGAGAAAGTTAAAGCAGAAGGGCAAAGAATGAGCTGGAGATGAAAGGTGAAAGGAGGAGGGGGCTGATCCCAAGGTATGTGAGAGAGTAAGCAGGAAACAACATTTGAAAAAATAAAAGGTTCCCGTAAGAATTTATTTTCTATTTTTATGAAATAATTATAGCATAACTGTCCTTTTTATAAGTTGCTATGACAAGCTGGAAGCCAGAGGATGTTTTTCAAAGGTCAATTCCTGGGAAAAAATAATTGGAGAATCAGTGTTTCAAAGATAAGTACCCCTCCAAATAGCATGTTGCTGCTTACTGAGGGGAATGCTAATGACTAGAGGCTGGCTGCTGCCCCTGGGAAGGGGGAGAGGGAACAAGGGGGTCTTTGCTTCCTGGTGGTCAGCTCCTGCAGAGGGGAACGGGTTGCTGTTGCTTATGCCCATCTGGATGTAAAGTGCTAGAAAAAAAAGAGTACCCCACGCTGTAAGAGGAAGACTCTCTGTCCCCAAGTGGGGCTGGTCCACACGTGGGCCTCTCCTGCAACTGCTCGCTCCTGTGCCTCTAGTGCTAGAAGGGACTGCTAAGGCCCAGGTTCAGCCCCAACTCATCGTCTTGGTGGCCTTAATTCTATACACGCCACCAGCATCTCTGGATATGGCAATGAAGGAGAGGAGCATGGGATTCTCCAGTTTCCTTCCACTGTGGCTAGTAGCCTAAGGGGTGGCAGTGATGACCTTTCATAAAACCAGAGCATTTGCTGTCCTTTTTCTGGCCTAAGCCAATCCCGAGACAATTATCTTTGTGCAGTGCAGCCCTGCACTACAGCAGCTCTGATAAAACTTCAGTCTAACCCTTTGCCACCAGCTAAAGCAGAATGTTTTCTGTCCAATTAATCACTCCTGGAAGAAAAATGAGATCCTTGAATCAAGAAAGCATGAGCTGTGCTCTCAACTCAGTGTCAGTCCTGAAGTGCAAAGGGTCTTCTGAGAAGGTATCTCACTCTGCTGTCAGACAGGTCAGACACAGTAACAATTGCAGCTTATTATTCTTAGTTATGGATTTGGTTTATTTTCCCTTTCTTTTGCCCTCGAATGCTTTAGAACAGGCTCACAAGCAGGGAGCGTGAGCAATGGGATTTGGGATTAGTACCAGTGTGCTCCCAAGAAAACATATTGCAAGAAGAGCTCTGGCCAAACAACCCAGGCGCACGGGCTAGGGAGGCCTGAGCTGGCACCTCAGATCCTGTCCACATTGGACCGATGTCCAAGCTGAGTATAGACCTTTCTCATAGTTCAGGAGACATTCAACCCTGGGCATACCATTGGCACAGCAGTTAGCAATTTGTGCTCCGTGAGGAGGATTGCGTGTTGAGTGGATGTGATCCTGGTTTTGACTTGGAGGGACTTGCTCCTTTTGGGTACGGTTGGTCTCTGGCTGCTACCTCCCCCCAGCAATTCAAAAACGGTGTGCCAGGTGGTGATGACACTGTACCATTTCTCCTAAAACAGCCTGCTGTTCAGCTTTTCAGAGACAAGGAGAAGGAGGGAGGATTGACATTTACAGAGCACTGTCATTTTAATGCCTGTTGCATCTAAATTAGTGCAAAGCAAGTGTAGGCAACGAGGAGGTTAAGGCTGCAAGTCGTTGCCTACCAAAAATCCTGTAGCTGTTGGGATTAGCCAGTGCTGGTAGATGTTATCACAGGGCATGTATAAAAAAGAGCTGGCTTTCATGGACATCTTGTTTGGGTTGGCTGCTTTCCCTAGGTTCTCCTACATAGCTAAAAGCTTTATATAGTTACTTACATTTTTTTACCTCTGTGCTTTGCTGCCTCTGTATACAGCAAATTGATATCCTTCACTGCAAATCAGATACAGACACCGAGAAAGTGAAGTTCCCACCAGGTGTACGAATCTGGTTTATGTGTCTTAATAAGGGAATAAACCAAAGTTGGTGTAGAGCAGCAAATCAGCTGTCACTCCTGAACCAGAAGCAGTCTTTTTTTGTGAGGTGATAAAGCACATCTTCACTTAACTCAGGAAAAACACCTTTTACTTCAGCTGGCCCAATCTCCACAGTGGTGGAAGGTCTGTTTGTGTAAATACTGACAGAACACTGAGGTTTTGTATTAATGTCGTTAAGCCACCACCCTGGGAAAGAGCCATTGCAACATCAGAGCAGATGTGCGCCAAGGGCACAGGCCTCTGGAGATGTTTCCCTACTTAAGCTCTTCCCTGGTCTCTGGCCTGGAACAGGCATCATGCTGGCAGGTGCTGGGCCCTGTTTGAGAGCACAGGGCAAAGGGGAAGATGGGAAAAGAAGGAAGGTTTCCTTTGCTCACTCCCCAGCTCATGCTCTTGCAAAAGCACAACTGGCGCAAAGTTTGGCCCACATGACTTGTGGAAACAAAGTCCTACAGACATGGATCAAATGCTCTGACTCCCATTGATCTCAGGCCAGAGAATCTCTATAAAGGTCTTATTGTTCAGGGAGATGAACTGCTCTTGGGGGGAGCACTGTTAATACCCTTGATGGAGGCAGACGTTACTGCATCAGAGGTTAGCAGACATTTTTCTGTATTTTGTTTAATTGCAAGTTATATCTGAGGTTTCTTTAACTTCCACTTTCCCTTTAACACTCTTAAATGCAAATCTGAGAAGATTTAGTTGTCTTGTTTGCTGTGAAAGACATCCAGACTGAACTCCCATGTAGTTGTTTTCCATCCTCAGGTGCACTTCTGCCTTCACCCAGTTATCAGCAGAAAAGAGCAAATGGGGATGTAGTGATCAGATTTCTAAGGCACAAAAGTTAAAGCTAAGTTTGAGATTGTGACAGCAAGCAACCATGAGCCTAGGAACTCAATTAGCCTGAAAGACAACTATCTCATTATCTTTCCTAAAATGATATAAATACATAAGAATATAAAAATTTAAAATAAACTCTCTCTCTATTGACTGTCTAGATGACTGAATTTCACTGCTCAATTTCTTTAAACACCCACTTTAGTATTTATTTATTCTAAGCGTGAAGCAGCTACGATAATTAGACTGTCAGATTTGGTAAGTTAATGAGGAGTCACTGGAGTGGAAGGTTTTGCATTTGTGAGATTGCTGAAGGAGAGAAGCTCCGTGCCTTCGCTCTATCTCTTTTTTCTTTTTCTTTTTTTCCCCCTCCACTGGGTGGGAAGGAGAGAGCTTGGCAGTGCGTAGATCCATTTGAATCCTTTTGATTAGCGGGTTGCATTCCCACCACTGTTCTACCAAATAATATTTTGCTGGTTGCTCCAAGAAAAAGAAAAAGAAAAAAGAAAAGAAACTGTAGATGAGATTTCTAGAGAAGGGTGCCTAGATTAAAGAAATCATTTTCCAAAAAAAAAATCAGAAGGAACAGAGCTGTGAGAAATAGGATCCTGAATTAGTTTATATTGTGGCTGATGTCGCAGGAGAGCATTTGGAAAGCAACGCAGCGAAGGAAAAGGACCATTTCACAGCTTTTTCTTTAACCTGATTTTCCTACAGGACAATCAGTGCTCACAGTTCCAGGAGTGAGACTGCAACCTGAAATCTGTGACTTGTTTGCTTCTTACCGAAAAGGCCGTCTCTCAGGATGTTTGAGCAAGTTTTGGTAGAAAGCAGGGATGATTGACTAATACTCGGGTAAGTGTGTAGCTGCCACTGTCAAAGCTGCTGCTGTCATCTTTAGCACACAAATTCCTTGTGTATTGAAGGTGGGAGAACAGAACTGATACCCAGGGCTGGATGACCACATCCCAGGCCGAGGACAACGTGGAAAATCTCCCATTCAGAGAGAATAGATCCGCGAGCCAATGGCCCCCACTGCACAGTGCTCAGTGGTATCATGGGAGGTTTGGATTTGTTTCGTCATACTCCCAAGTCTCAGACCAGTGCCCTTTCCTCTGATGCCTCCCCAGTCAAAATATTGCTTCATTTCCCCATTGCTTAAACCCACCAAATTGCTTTGTTTGCCTTTGTCCTTGCCGATTGAGTTCACATTTTATAGCTTACTTGTTTTGGTTTCACATGCCACGGAACCTGAGCAGAGCTAGGCAAAATTTCCTTAGCTCGTAACATCCTTGGCTTAATTAATCAGTATTTTAATATTACACACCTCAAAATAATGCTTCAGCGTCAACATTTTTCATCTCCTTTTTGTTGCTGAAGACCAAAAGATCACTTAAAATCACTGTTATTGAAAGAAATTACCAGAAAATACCCTTTTATTATATCCTGTCTCTTTGTTTACTTTGTCCATTTGTTAACAGCATGTGTCCAGTCAGAGTCACCGGCTGGGTCTGTGTTTGCAGGGCAGACCTGGAAACTGATCTTGAGGCCAAATTAGTTTGACTGTCTTATTGTGTGCCAAGCTAAGAGGCAACCTCGCTGTGATAGCAGGGCAAACCTCAGCTTCCCGTCTGCGCTTTCAAATGGATGTAGGTGGCACGTACCTGCTATAGGATCAGCTCCCAGCACTCAGTGCGTGGTCTCACAGCCTCTCACTACCCCATCTGTCCTCATCATGTAGACAACAGCAGGCAGCCAGGACAGCCTCAAGTCCTTTCGAGAAGGGCCTGACATTGCCAGCCCTGTGGCCAGATTGGGTTTTGGAGGCAGCCTGAATACGTTCCCTGCTCACCTGCTCAGCTAAGCGCAGACGGGGTGGCTGTTCCCTCTCTGTGATCAGAGAGGAACTAATCCTGCCAAAAAAGCTGGTTGTCAGTTCCACTAAGGCTTCTGGGACAACTCAGTTGAGGAGGGCACTCATGCTTCAGTGTTCAATGAACTTTGATTTGGTCAGTTTTAACTGATTTTGAGAGTACTGCACAAATGCATAATTTAAAACAGTGAAACCATGGAAATAGCAGGAGATGATACTCTTAAACACTTTCTTTTTCTTTTTAATATTAACCTGGCCTCAAAGTGATTGTGTCCCTTTGTTTAAGCTGCTCACAAAACATACTGAAGCTTAAATGTCAACTTATGTTTTCTTCTACTCTTCATTACAGGAAAACATTCTATAAATGATGATATTCATATTATTAATTATCTCTTTAAAAAAGGCATCTGGATTCAGACATGCAAGCAAGGTTATAAACGAAACAGTATTTTTTTTTTGTCATTTTAATAGGCTACCAATGGAAAGCAGGGGGTTCTGTATGTTTTTTCAAATCTAATCAGAGGTAGATAGGCATCTAAAGCACAACAGCCTCACGCTGGCACACGAGAGAATGGAATTTCCTGGGAACATAATGAAACTGGCCAGCCTTCCTTCATTGGCCAACCTGACTTAAGTTGCAAAAATAGACAAAACCAAAAAACTGAACATACCACGCTCAATCATGAATCCGTGGGCCCCGAGTGACACAGCAAGGGGGAAAACATCACCACAGTCTCCTCCTTGTTCTCCTTCTGGTTTCAGGAAGGGAAGAGATAGTGCCAAGCGTCTATTCCAGGGTGATATACACTCCATGCCAATACTCCATCCATTTACTACCCTATTTCGCCTCTTCCCCTCTACCTCCTGAGGAGTAACGTATGGATCATTGGAATCTGCTTCTGTTCTGCTGCTGCCTCTCAAAACGTGGATAAATAACACAGTGCCTCTTATATGTATGTGCTGCTGTACTAGCCAAGTGTAGTTGAATCTACAGGAAGATTAGAGCTTGTTTTAAACCAACTGTTAACAAGCACAGTAACTGAAGTCACTAGCCCTGCAGAACATTTGGAATTAGGATTTATTTTTCCTTTTGATTCAGGATTGAGGCCATCCATTTTTATCCTAACAGAATTCCTTTGCAACAGGGGCAGATTCTACCCTCAATTACAGCAAGGACCTTTGAAATAACTCTTGATATTGACAAAATGAAGCAAAATCTTTGGGAGTATAAAACAAGGGCAGAATTTGGTCGGGGGTGTGTGTGCGTGATATTTTTAAAAATCACCTTTCAGTAGAAGAGAATGAAATTGTGCAGATGTCCTGCCTTTTGTTTTTCAGAAAGCAATGTCAGAAAGATTGACTTGGCAACGAAGATGTAACAGCACAGTCTGGACACTGGACTTGCAGAATAAACTCAACCATGTGTCCCTTAATAGAGAGATCCCTGGACCAGAAGATCGATGTACAAACAGGACAGATGGGGACTGACAATTGAAAGAATGTAGAGGCTGATCCAAGGCTTACAGAGACCTGTCATTCCTGGGGTTTGCCTACAATCTCCTTCAACAAAAGAGCTCCTGAGGGAAGGAGGGGATTAGTCAAAAGTTGAGTGAAGTCTCCAGGGAAGATGGTTTCTTGGATAAAGTTGTCAACAAAAAGAATTGTTTAAGACTATTTGTTATAATTTCCTAGAGGGAGCTTCTGCCATTACTAACAGGATTACCAGCATACTGGTTCCACACCAGCAGAGCATTAGACATGTGCATTGCAGACTGGTTGCTTAGAGCTGAATTCAGGGGTCTTCTTATACTGGGTCCCAAATGTGTGCAGGTGTTGATGAGCAGAGGGGAGATGGCAAAGAAATAAGATGCAGACAAACATGGGCCATTTTTAGTCCAGCTGTTGCAGAGAGTCCTGGCTCATTAATGAGTTACCAGGGTGTTTTAATCTCCTTGATCTCAGCGCTGCTGACAGACTATGAGAAGGAAAGCTAATCTGAGGTGAGAGCTGATCAGGATACATGGGGAAATCAGGGAGCTCTTCCCAACTACAGTTACTGTGAAATTTCTCATTGAACTCTTCATTGGCTGGGAAAGCAAGTAACTTACTGTGTTCATGTACTAGTCTGCTTGGTTTCAGTTATCTGTAATACTTTTTCTCAGCTCTGGGACATCAGAAACCAGAAGCCTCGGTATAACCTCACAGTAGATCTGTGAAGAAAAGAAAGACAAAGATAAATCATTAAGGAGCAGGCATGCAAACCTTGAATACTTCTTATTCGTCTGAGTAGTGTCACTGGCATGACTGGGAGAACTTCTCTGACCAAGAATTATGCAGAGCATTGAGACATTGGAACAAAATCAGTTATGGAGCTATGGGGAAACACCAGAGTGGGTGGCAGCCATAGAAAGAGCTGGAAGGTGAGATTTTAGTGTAAGTGTACATCTTCAGGCTCACCCCAGTCCATTGTTTGCTAACCAAACACTGCAGATCTGGGCAGGAAGCAGCACAACTGTTTATGTTCCCCTTTGCCCTTGCTATAACTGCAGGAATGTATAGCTTAGCTGTGTAAAAGAGTGCACAGACTATCTGCAGGCACTGCTCAGTTAAGAGGACAAGAGGTATTCCTTATGTTATGCGACAATCCTTAAAAAAGGCAAGCTGTGTCCCAGAAGGCTTTCTACCTCTAGACCGCTTGGACCTAAATCTCCCAAACACCAGCCACTGTCAAACTGAGTGTGAATGCCTGACCTCCCTTTGCAACCCTGAACAGAAATTTGTCTCAATATTAGGACCTTCTGCCTTTCATTTGTTCTGCAATGAATCTGGAATAATATTACAGTGACCTCACAGCAGTATAAGCAAGATCAGAGCAGAGTATCCTATAGAGTTCTACTTAGGCGTGTATCTCTGTGTCAGCTTCCCATGCACAGGTTTACTTCTGCAGAGAAGGGCATTTGGAACTTTTTAGAAGGAAAATAATAGTTCTTAAGCACGTTGGCGCTGGCTGTTAAATTGCAAAAGCTTCTACGAACTGGTACAAACAAGAAACTTTTCTAAAGTGGATGGCTGTCTGCATAGGTAGAAGATAGCTCTCCACTTCTGAGTGATGGTGCATTGTCAAATGCATGTTCCGAGTATGATGCCCCAGTTAGGATAGGGGGGTTCTGCATTCTTTTTGCACTCTTAGAGATGGCTGGACTAAGAACAGTGAAGAAGCAGGATCTCTAATGCCTGCCATGGGATGGTTATGGCTGGATGTCTGCTCCTAATTGCGAGCCACTAAATGCTCAAGATATGTTAAATGAAAGGATTTGTTATGCCTGGGCAGTGAGGGATCTAATGATGGGAACTGAATCACTTTCCTCATGGTGTCTATCCAGAACATGAGTTGTAAATTTCTTCTGCCCTGGAGCAGCAGAGAACATGGCTTTGCTCTTTTACACAGCTGCTAACCCATAATGGCCAAAGCTCTTATGCTAAATTGCCAAAGGGCCAAATGATACTTTCTAGTTCTGTATCTGGAGGGGCAGAAAGCCAGGAGGACCCTGGCAAAGGGATGTGCTGCAACCCAGCACACTTCTGTTCATTAACTCAACATTGGAGGCCTGATGCCTTAAATATGCCAGATCAGAGACAAAAACTGCCCCAGAGCTACTCCTCTCCTAAACTAACATGATCACTATTTATATCAGGAGTACTGATGTCAGTAGATTTTCCACACCCTGGCCTACACAATCTCAGGGGCAACAGATCTCAGGGAAAATGGACGTAGTGGTGTAATGAGTCAGGAAGAGTAGGTAACAAGAAACACAATTCGTGTACCAAGTTAGTGCCACCCAAAAAAGTGGTCCTGCTTCTCCATTTCCCTTCCTGCTTCAAGCTTCACAGTCTCTCTTTTGCTCTCTGGCATTTTTCTAAGCCCTTGATGAGCTGATTTAACTCACTAAACAGGTGGAAAACTATTAAGTCTTTTGCTGGGTTGGTTTTTCATTGCTGTAGTAAGCTGAATCAGATTATGAAGGGGTCAGAGAAGTACCAGACTTCATGCATGGCTGAGTGTGGAGTGGGAAAGGAGAAGCAGGAAAAAGCAGTGAAGTTTAGACTCTCCTATCTCCAACCTGCTCACATCTAGTTCATATGAGTGGTCATCCCCGGTCACATCTGGATGTTTGATGTTCTGTTTTGAGATAATAACTGAAGAGTTTCTGGTGAAAAAGTGCTCAGTACTGCTATCATGTATGTGGGCCCATCTCAAATCTAGGTGTTTGCTGTTGAAGAACTCACAAAAAATCCCGGACATTGTCAGAGAATTGCAGGACTGACCTTTCCTTTTTTCCAGAAAAGACTTTCTCTTGGCAGGGGTAGGTAAAGCAGGTGAGAGTTTATGAAGTGCATGTAAATGGAGATCATTGTGCTTGAGGGTCATCAAACTGTTTCTTCTCACCACCTAATAAAAAAATAAAAACAAGTCTGAGATTTTTGAGAAATCCTTTAACATCCTCTTTTATGTAAAGAGAGTTTAACAGCAGACTTAAATATTTGCTTTAAAAACATCTTGAAGTAAATGAAATAACTTCTTTCCCAGGCCAAGATTCTCTGTTTTACTTCAGCCCAGAGCAAGTTTGTTGGCCAAATTACATATCCCCAAGAAAAAATCCGAGGACTTTTAATAATTGCAAACCCCTGTCTGTAATGGCGCAAGTGGGCAATGCTCTTTAAAGGGGGAAAAAAGCGCCAGGAAAATCCCCCTCACAAGCCAGAACTGCATTTGGGGAGCCCAGATGAAAGCCCTGATGCGGGTCATGTGACAGGTGTCACTTCAGTAATGATATTGGGGCAGAGATAAAAGTCCTCGCCGGCTGGTCATGTGACACCGCTTCATTACCGGCACAGCAGGTGGTCGGAGAGTCTCAATGCCTTTATTTTTTTATTATTTTTTAATTTTTTTTTATTCTGTGATAATGAGAAAATGTTTAAACTTCCATCCGTGTGTTTAAACACTTCTTCATGCTGACAGCAGCAGGAGATCCCTTGATCAGCTGTCAGATGGGAAAGTGCAATTTTTCTGGAAAGTAAACAGCGTGTTTGCCAGTTGGAAATCATTTTCTGTTTGTTGGGACTGCTAGTCGTGGCGTGATGGAGCCATGTCACATCATCTGACAACTCGGGAGTGGGGAACAGAAAACAGGCTGAGAAGTGGGTTTTAGACTCTACCTCTGGTAACAGGAGCTTGAGATTTTTGACACTTAGCTATTGTTATTGTGGGGAAAAAACCCACCACTTACAGATTGCTTATGAAACTTTTAAAGCAGCAGCTCAGTGTTAGTGTGGATATGTGGGACCTTCTAAAAGAAGCTCCTGCATTTTAATAGAAACTTGCCTAGGAGAAAAACAAAAGGGACACACAAAGGAACCGAGTGGGCGTGGAGAAACATGGGGGTGAAGGTGGCCAGATCTCATTCCTGGCTAGCAAGAAAAAACAACAAAAAAGTTTTGTAATTATATGAGAAAACTTTTCGTGGCTCTGATGTCACATAAGCTTGGGGAACCCACTGGGAGTTTCAGGTGAGACAAGGAAGGCAAATGTGGTCACAGGGTCATGTGAGAGAGCTCAACCCCGTCCCAGGGCACCCAGGGCCTGGCTGAAATCAAAGCTGTTACGCTCTCCTTCGAAGTACCCTGGAACCCAACTAAGTTCACTTTAAATGCTAACCACATTTTTTTGTTTTCCTATTAGGCAAATACGTTCTCAAAGTCAATTCCCATAAAGAATAAGAGATACAGATGTAACGCACATAATTTTAATTAAAATTAAGGTTTGGATGTGCTTATGCAGAGGCATACACAGCATTTTTCCTATGCAGACACAGACAACATCTTATATGCAGAATCAACAAATCAACCTGATTTCAACACTGGGAAAGTTAATTACTCAGAGCACAGCTTGGATCACGTATTAGATATTTGCAGCAATTATGTTACACGGACTCCTTGCTAGTCTCCTAACAAATGCTTTCCTCTGCAGGCTGCACTGCAGCCTTCTCCCTCTTCCTAAACATCCCCGTTCAAAGTTTCCTGCCTGTTGTACTTCATGAAGTATTGGCCCATTAAGACAGAAGTTTTGATGCGCAGTTGGTATCTCACTTGCACCAGCAAAGTCCTAGAGGTGGCCAGGCCGGGCTCTGGGGAGGCTGGTGGAGCTGGGAGGCGGCTGCCTCCCTCCCGCCCCACACGGCTGCAATTAGGGGCAGGACCGGACCATCAGCAAAAATGATCCCAAGCGAAAAGATCAGATCAGAATCTGGCCCTTTGTTAGCAGTCATTAAAAAACATTGCACTTTTAATGGGAGCTTATTCAATTAGCAGACTAACAGGCTCCATCAGATAAGCTGGGGATTTCCCTGGGAATCTGAGTCACATACTGCCTAAGCGGCTCTGCACCCTATGTTTAACCCTCTCCGCACAGAACCGGAATGAAGAGGCCAGATCCCAGGAAAAGGTCTCTTTTGGAATTCTTAAGGAAGAAGGAAAAGCCCTCCACTGTGCCTTGAAGCCCCCGGAGGTGCCAGAGTTGAGTGTGAGTCGCACACGCTGGAAGGACCCATGGCACCAAACTGTAGCTGCTGGAGACTCGCCTGATCTCTGATAAACACGCTGACATTTGGCAGCCTGACAGCTTCACAGTCCCATAAGAGGCTTCCTAATTAGAGCCTGGGTGAGAAATAATCCACAAGTTTGTCCCTAGCTTCCTTGCTGTACTTTTTTCCCCCCCTCCCTTTTTGCGCCTTTTCTCCCTTTTCAGTGTTTTCTCTCACACGTTCTCAACACATCCCCTCCCCGCCAGCGGAAGCTGTTTGAAACACCAAGCCGGAGAAAGGGTCATTTTTGCCTGTCCTCTCAGCTCAGAACAGCTCCCAGCAAAAGCACCCCTCTCGCGTTCCAGTGTTGCCCTTGAAGGAGACGCAGAGATAAGGCAGGGGAAAGGACGGTACATGGTGAAGTTTATAATGAGGCAAAGTACAACCGGTCTGGAAGAAAACCAATCCAGTCCCATTCATTCCTAGTCAAACAAGTAGGTCAAACCTAGTGCTCTCAGCAGCGCAAGAATGGGGACTCTGGGTCTGGATCCAGCCCTGAATTTTGCTTTCCTCTACAGCATGCTGGCCCCGAACAGCACATCATGACATTCTGAGGAGCCAGGGTCTGAATTTAGCATTGTCTTCAAGACGTACAGTGCTGTGATGCTGCTGTATCATAGCAAGACATTCATCCAGCTGGTCATAAAATGAAATATAATTTTTAGAGAGATATACTGTTACAGAGCCAGATCTTTTAAAGCTAAATCATATTCCACCCATTTACACCATCACATGCATATTCTCTGAATAGTTCCAGAAAAGCTCTTCAAATGCAATATCCTCTGAATTTGAGATTATATCAACAAGCAACATCTGCTAAGACAAGGATAACTCTTTTACTGTATTTATTTTCTAGAGGGTTATTTGCCGATAGTGGGATTGATTGTTCTCTATTTAATATCCCAAAGACTTTTCCAGAGTAATGACACTGGTAGCAAACCTCTTCAAAGGCAATAGCCATTGTATACTCTGCAACAGCTTGGATACAGATACAGATAACAGAATCCATTTTATGTTAGAGGATTGTTCCCCTTTACTGTCCTCCTCTGTGAATACCATATTCCCTGGATAGGGACCAGCAAAAGTCAGAAACTTGGGATTCTCTAGTCTTGGCCATACATTACGTTGGACAGCTCTGTATGTTACCACCATTCAGCAGAATCCCAGATGATGACATGGGACCAATACCTACAGATATCTGACCATTAGCCCTCTCCAAAGCAAAGAGATTTCATTCAAAATATGCAGTTGAAGCTATTTCCAGGACAAACATATTTATTGCTGAGGTATACTAGAGGATCTCCATCTAACGCCTCTAGGGTTTGATGTGAGTCTTATCCAGAGGACTGCAGGTCCTTGAGGAGTGAACTTTTTTGAGGTTTCACTTTGGGGGCTTAACTATGACTGCTACCGCCCAAGTGTTTCATGTGCTGCAGATGTCTATGTATTGTGCAGCTATGAGAAAAAAACTGTGGACATATACCTTTGCCCTGAGGAGAACAACCCTGCATTAGGACTGAAAGGCCTGTAACATCATCCTCATCTGTAATGCCTGTACTGCTAAGATACTGAGGCTGAGAAAACTGTTTATGGAACTGGTATTTCCAACAAACAGATGTCTATGAAGTAAGCAGATCTGCTCCCTGAGGTTCTAATATTAACAAATTCCCTGAATAGATTGTAGCTGTGTGTTTTCTACCATCCCTCTCTATAAACTGGAGTATGGATTAGTACACACTATTTATAGAGTCCAGCCCACCCATTTGCCTTAAGCACCCCAGAAGCTGAGGGAGATGTAGCTGCATTCGTAGCCAGACACCACCTCCAGGGTCCATGTAGCGTCATATCAAAATTCTGCCTTTCAGCATAGTAAAAACCTTGGAAAAAATTAGAGGTTGTTCTGGACCTAAAATATCTGGCTCCATCCCTGCCCTGATTTTTTTGCATGATAAATGAGCACAGACATGAAGAAGGAGAACAGCATGGACGTGGGGAAAGCTCTCCTGGAGGACTGACTGGGGAGGAGATGAGGCAGAGCTGGCTCTGGTGACTCACTCCTCAAGTACCTGCATTCGCTGTCACTGCAAAGTGGGCACAAAGGTCAGAAGAGCAGCATTTCATACACACGTGCATGTTTGATATGAACCATTTTAAAATTCAGGTGAATCAGACGCCATGAACAGGTGCAACACCACAGGAGAAAAGAAAAACACTGACTCTTTTCAATTAAACTCCATTTTTTCAGGGTTTAGAATTTCAGTCATTTGAATCCATTTCAGACTAAGTCTTAGAAATAGAAGTGGCAGCCTGGAGGAATTAATTTTTTTATTATTTTATTTTAAGGGATTAACTCAAGTTGATAGATTTAGAGCATTTTTTAAGTTTGTTGGTTTCAGATGTTTAAAAAGAAATTTAAAATAAACAAACAAAATCCAGTTGAAAATTTGGCAACGGCTGAATCCTTTGGGCAAAATTTTCCCAGGAGAAGCATAGATCTCTGATAAGCAACAGAGGAGATGCTGTATTTCACAGCTGCAATGCAGATCTGTGGCGTCTCCAGAGACTCCCACACACTAAACAGGGATTTCTTTAGTTTAAATGCCAGATCTGCTTTGGTCCCAGTGAAACTCCAGAGGGGCATTATCTAGGAAAACGGGGCACGTTTAATCCACTTTATCATTAATGCAAAGAATAGTCTCAATATTTGTGAAAATCAAAACCATACGTTATGAAAGGTCCTTCATATCTTGGGGAGATTAAACTCTGCTCACCAGCTTTTCCTAGGCGGTTGGGCCATAGTTTGTTTGTAACATCTCTATTTATGACATACAGGTCTTTCTGGGTCTGTGATGCAAGCAAGCATGAGTTAGACCGCTGGCCTGACTGGGCACTTCCCTGAAGGTTATGCTGGAAAGTTTAGTTTGGTGACTAAGGCTGGAAGTGCCACAGGTGCCAAAGGAAAAAAACAGCTCTGAGCAACAGAGTCTGACTTTGGCTTCGACCTTTTCATCAGGAATGGTTGTTGCATTTTCCCTGCAGAACCTTCTCTGCTAGTGAAATCTCAAGCCGTTTGATATTTTGACTGGATTTAAAATAAAAAGGATTAAAAGATTCTACGCCACTGAACATGGCTCTTGAGTTTATCACCATGTGACAGTACTGCCAAGGCCAACTGTCCTCATGATGAAGTCTGGCAACAATTCTTGTGAGCTAAACACGATTCTGTTGCACAGGTCTCCTCCTAGGTAAGTAGTCCCTGTGCCGATGCTGGTGAGCTGTGGGCTAAGCTGCACGAACCTGTATCCTGCAGTTGGTGAAAAGCTGCGGGGCAAACCGTACCATGCTTTGCTGGGTAGGTGCTAAAAGCTTCTCACCTGATTATGTGTCTGTTGTATACAAAACCCTCTCAGAAGCCATTCTGCTGCACACAGACCTGAAAGAAGACTGTCTGCAAGGGACCTGGGAACAGGGATGCTGACCATCCCACTGTGGATCATGTGCAGAAAGAGCCAGGAGACAAGCTTGGAGAGAGCTATGAGGCCCCAAGCTCAGGACCATGTTTGAGGCTCCAGCTAAATGGGGCTGCCTTGGGAGCTGAGTGAGGAGGCAACCGGAGAACCATAAACTCTTTGAAGGTAACAGAGAAACCTGGGAAAGCAGCTTCCCAGCCGGCAGAGAAGGGACTGTTACCATCTGGGCATAACGAATGAAAGCAGACAGGTTGCTAGCTGTCCCTGTGTTTTCAGGGAGCTGCCTGCATGCACCAGGCTGCACCACAGCCACTGCCAGGGCAGGTTCTGCTCCACTTGGCACAAGGAAGGAAAAAATGGTCAGGCCTGGAGGGAAGCATGCTGTGAGCAGTGAGGGCCAGCCACTCCATGCCAGACAGTGCCTGAGGCAGCTGTGGAGGAGATGTCCCCAAAGGGGATGCCCTGGGACACTGGCCCCTGAACACGATCTCCTCTTGTTCTGCCCCTTCACAGCAGGCAGGCAGGCAGAGAAGATCATCCCCAGTTGCGGGGGTCTCTGGGCGATGCCCATTTCAGCGAGGAGCACAGCGCTTATGCGAGCCACACCACCTTCAGAACGAACAGCTGTATCATCCCCTTCGGTTGTACTGGGGGTTTCTGTTTCCTTCAGGCAGATCCTCCCGCTGACACTGAGGAGGAAAGGCAAGCCTTGGGCAGATGTTTGAAACCCCCAGCATGATTGCCACATTTACGAAGCGTCCAAAGCGCTTTCAAGGGTCTGAAGATATCTTCCGTTGCTAGTATGATTACAGCTCTAATGAGATTTGAAGCAAGCCATTTCTTCTAAACAATGGTGCTATCTCATTCTAACCCATTTAGACGATAATCTGCTCTTCCAGATATTAATATTTTCGTATTAATGTAGATCCTTTTATCCCTGTAGCTTAGCACTGGGTTCTGATTTATTAATAGCTGGCTCCCTCTGGACTCGGGGAGCAGGATGCTGGGTTGTGATGAGCTTAATAACTCACTGCTCCCCATTAGTAAATCACAGACTAGTGCTTCAAATTTGCAGAGAGAATTGGGTTGACTTTCCCTCATCCCTTGAAGCATCTTAGTTCTGTTGTGCAAAACTACCTGCTAACAATCTTTCTTAAACAAGCCAGGTGCTCTAATAGGGGTTCAGCCCCTTCAACTGAACTTTTAACAACATTTCAGGGAGCAAGAGCAAGAGCAGAGTTAACAGATTTCACTGGCTTTTCCCATCAAATGGTGCCAGGGCACTTTTCTGGAGGCACCAGCAATCTAAGATCCAGCAGAATTAATGTATTTATTATTTTAGAAGCGCTCATGTTTCTTTAATGTCTCCTGGTTTGAAGGAAGGGTTGAAAGTAAGGGCAGCCTATTTGCATTGTGAATAAAGTTATCTGCCTCCTCCGCCCCCCAGAATATGCAGAAATAAATGCCTTCTAATGAACCCTGGGGGGCTGAAGCTTTGATATGGATCTTGCCGGTGGTATAATGGTCGGGAGAACTTCTCGCCAGACTGAAACCCAGCATGGCGTGGGGGGGTAGGCAGTCTTCCTCAGAGTGTTAGAGAAGGGAAATTGGATTATCTTGCTAGCAGTTGATGTTTTTCTGTCTGCAAGAACTTACAGATGAGAGGCCCCAGTTGGGAAGTTAAATTCAGCCCTCTGAAAACAGTAATGTCTTTTTTTCGTCATCTAAATGAAAGAGACGATCCTGTTCAAGTTCTGGAAACATTATTCTCTTGCTCAGGCTGGGTGCAGGGCAGGTGGGTAGAGAAGCAAAACTGCAGGGTTTGAATTTTAGTTTGGTGGCTGCTGAAAGTGTTGAGTATGTGTGGCCATGTGTTTGTAAACACAGATTACTCTTTGAATGTGACATCTGGCTTTCAAGGAGCTCCTACAGCAGGCAGAATCACAGCAGTACACACTTCAGTTCCCTCAGACAAATCTATTGTAGGACACTGTTTTGCAGTTTACAGCACACCAAATAAGCTCAAAAAACAACAAATGCAGCTGAAGCCCCTTAATAGAGAAAATCTGGTTAAATGGCTTGCTTTCTGGGAACAAGTTGTTGAATAAAAAGAACACCCTGGCAATGGGAAAGTTTTCTGCACTGCCAAGAGGTTCCATAAAAAGACCATTTTATAGTGTTAACCCATTCCCTGTAGAAGCCAGAGGATACCGCAGAGGATCACATGATGCCTGGGAAGCAGGAGCACAGAGAGATGAAATACAGCAGTCATTGACAGGAAGGGCGTGCAACATCCAGGGCGGCTGTGCTCGATCCCTGGGCAGCGGTTGGCACAGAACAGTGTCTTAAGGATTCCACTAATGATGCCAGACCAAGCAGCTCTACCCTGGGGTGCAGACACAACGTCTTCCTAACAGAGAGGGCAATACCAGGAGCATTGAGCAAGCTCCCTGCCACCCAGGATGTGCCAAGGAAGGAGCAAAGGGAATCACTAGATTTTTCTCCTCTCCCAGAGGAGAAGGATAGAGAAGAATCGATTCTGCAAGAGAGCTGGGATAGACAGAAGGAACCAAGTGCTGCTGTTTTTTTTCAGGATCTGGATGCCAAATCAATAAGTTTCACAAGGTTGCAGCATCCTTATGCATCAACTACAGAGTTCCAGGGGCAGCATTTTGGGATCATTTGCCCTGATTACTTGAGAATTTCTGTGGCTTTCTTGAGGGAGGCATTTGTCTCCCTCCTCCCTTCTGTGCAAACTGCAGGCCAGCCCTGACACCAAGAAAAGCACTGGTATCAGTCTGTGGTTGCATTTTTGAAAACAGTGCTGCTTACGTCAGTTTAAGCAATTCTGCTCCCTTTCCCCTCCCCATTGCTTCCTCGCCCATACCCCGCACATCAGCTATACCAGCATGCCGTCTGTGTAGCACATGGCGAATGAGACCAGAGAACTGATCCAGATAAAAAACAACCAGAGGAAAAAAAATGTTTATTTTTCAACTGGATTGGTTCCTGCTCTGGGTCACTGCACAGCAGGGCAACTCAGGGATGAGAGCGAGTGCCGAGGACAGGATCTGTAAGCTGTCAGTCAGTAAAGCTCCCCACGACCACCACCCCTTTCTACCCCTTTACCTGGTGGTTTAGACTTCATTTTCTGTAGGTCCTTTACTTTACTTTAGATTTCTCCAAAGAGATGTGATCCAACCTACAATAAGAGCTTGAGACCCTTCCAACTTCACAGAATAGCCTTGGAGTGCGAGGCTATATTTCAAAGTGCAGCTCGTTGCAAGGATCCTCAGGATCTCCTGCAAATAGACTTGTCTGTGCATGTGGCACCATCCAGCACCAGCAATTGAGAGCAAATCTGGTTGCAGGAACAACAGAGCTGTGTTATTAGCATGCTGCACACTGCATACTTAGCTCTTTCCTTCTCAGCATGTTTTCTGGTCGCAAGGATTGTAGCCGCTCTGCTTCTGTCTCTGGGACTAGTGACTTTCGGGCAGGCAGAGCCCCATGCTCCATCGCAGGCTGAAAACATACCTAGCACACCTCACGAGGCAGGCGGCAGGCTCTCTTTGGGCTGCACAAGGCTTGTCTGATGTATTGCAAGTGGGCTAGTTTTAGGACCAACCACTTCAGTACCAAAAGGTGTCATGGAATTTTAATGACCACAGATGGCCACAACTTCTGTTTTATGTCAAATCTGAGCCCCACCCCCACCCCCCAAAGCCCCACTACAACATCACCGTGCTCCCCTCCCAACAGGCAGGGGAGAGGGCAGACTCAGGTGAGTGAGTGCTGCCAGTTCTACACCTCTGCTACCTGCTGCTCAGCCTGGATTTTCCTTACCTAATACAGGATGTGTTAACTATATGTAAATACGATGGAGTCGGGCAACAGAAAACTGTAGGTGAATGTCGAGTAAAATACTTTTGATCCACCTCCTCTAAAACATTCCAAATCCATGTCCTCAGGGTCTTCGAGACACGTATTAGCTGGAACACCTTGTTTTTGTACTGGATGATTAGATTCCCACATTTTTCCACAGGCAAAGGAAGCATGCCCAGATACAGTTCATAGCAACAGTGCAAATTCATTGTAAGTAGTGGCCAGATGTTGGCAAGAAGAGACTGAAGAAAAGCGCATGCTATTTTCTCATTTAAGTATATAGGAAAATGGCTCCTCCTATCCAGCTGTGAGCCTTTCCAGAATACATCCTGGAGTACAGCTGATGGATGTGCCTCCCACAGCCCATAGGGTTTGATGCCGTTCCAGGCATGCTTCATGGGGAGTATTCCATTCAAAATAATTATCAACTTGAATAGAGTAAGTACCAATCTATGCAAAAGCCACTTTGGCTGCTGCCTGGGAATAGATTACAAAGCACATTTGGCTATTGTGTGCATGCTTGTAAATTTTCAAGTGCTGGGTGAGATCTCTGAGTCTGGAGAGCATCAGAGGATCCTGAGAGCGGTAATGAATTGTGGAACCCAAATCTTTCTCCTTCTTCCTCCCGAAGGAGTTCCACACTGTATTTGGTAAAAGTCACCACAGCTTCAGTAACTCCTAATAAATCTTACACTAGCTTCAGATTTGGGGAACCCACACAGGAAAAACCTGCTCCCAAACTCTCATCTCCCATCTTGGTTACATTAATTTCTCCTTGTAGTCTTTCCCTGACATCCATAATGCTCCACCTCCAGCCCAGACAGATCAGAGTAGTGCAGATCTGACTCACGCAGAATTGCCACCACATTGCTCTCTCTCAATCTCTCCACTGGGGCACCCTTTCCATCACACCATGGAACAGGGCATTCAAGCTCCTCTCTGATCCTGTTCTTTTTTTATTCACCCACCAGATCTTATGTTACGCTGCCTATAATAGCATTTGGCTAAACACTTTGCTCCTCCAGCTCTGGCTGCTTGTTTTCCTGACTGGCCTGCATTTCCAGCAACTGCCTTCTCATTTCCGTCTGCAATGCCTCCCCTCAGCACTGGCCTGCCTCTGAAGGTCTGCACAATACCACCTCATTTAGACCCCTCCTGGATTCAGTGGCCATAATAATCTGCCTGAATCAGTCCCAGGCTTCTATACTTCACTCCTCCATGGGTTTTCCTTAAGAGAACGAAGACATTGGCTTCTGAGGTACATCTCAGTGTTAAAGACCCTGAAGGCAGATGAGACAACCTTATGTGTAATTTAAGTGCACAACAGACTCACTGAAGTGAGAGTAGATTAGAAAAGTCCCCACTGTGCCCCAAACATGCAGCCAGCTGAGGTGCAAGTCAAGATTCCCCACACGTGATTGAGGTCTGCAGTCTGGGCTGCAAAGTTTTGAGACTTAGGCTGCGGTTTGATTATAAAATTAATCTGACTTTGTGGTTCCCCGTATTAGATCAAAAATGCCACAGCCATATGACATGAAGCATGGATCCAGCATAACCTCACTCCATCAAGTTAAACGCATTTAGAAAATTTAGACAAGTCAGTTTTACATGGCAAGGTAGACCAGGTAGAGTCTGCCTGTGCCACCCTACTTTCCTGCCAAATCAGTTATAAACTGTCCACCACATCCAGCCCAAAGCTGACATAACAGCATGAAGTTGCATAAACTCTGTGTTGTGTGCTTGGGCTAGTTTGACAGAAATGCAGTTGTGTGTACAGGACTGATCCGGGTTAAATGGGGACTGCTGGGTGATCTGTCAGTGGCCACATCCACAGTGCTGGTGAAACTTGGGCCTTCAGAGTATTGTGGAGCTCTTTCTTCCAGGACAAGGCAAGATTTTCTGTGTTTGCAGCTGCGTGGTTTATCCTACTGCAAAAACTGAAGCAAAGGAGTTTGTGTGGGCTGTAGGCAACTCTGAGACTCCAACAAGCATATTGGAGAGGGCAGCTGTTAACACTGCCAAACCTCTCTCTGAGATGAAAACTCTTTGCAAGCAAAGACAGGCTGCTCTAAAGCACATCACATATTGTGAGTGAAAATGTACTGCCTGTAATAGAAGCATGTTGGTAACCAGTCACAAACACAGCCAAGGGTGAGAGTAAAAAAGCCCTGCACCAGGAAACAAGCAAAGGCAGCAGGAGGGGATGCATTCTAAGTATGGGAAGGCGGGTGGAATGGGGTGCCTGGGGCTAAGGGCACTGGGGCAGCCAGAGGAAACAGGGCAGCCAGGGGGAACAGGCACTCAGGTGGGATGGGATGCCTGGGGGTATGGGGCTCCAGGGTGCGATGGAGCACCCAGGAGGAATGGGGTGCCCAGGAGGGATGTGGTGCCCCTTCTCCATCCCCCACAGCCTGGGAGAGGGCTGCAGAGCTGCAGAACAAGGAAGGGGTTAACTGGATTCGGGTACCCCCCTCTCTGCTGAACTCATTGATTCATTTTCTCTGTTCCTATTTCTTTCTCTCACTTTCTTCTTCTCTCTCTTGCAGGCTGATTAAAAACTCTTTGAGTTTGAAGGTTTTTGTGTCAAAACAGCTCAGCTGCCAGCTGGGTGCCAAGCAGTGAATATTCATGGTATTTAAATGTGACAGTGCGGTGGGGGCTAAAGGACGGGCTAGTTAGCTCTTTTTAGATGGAGATTAGCTGCCTCTTTGCTCCTAATCACCACTGTTGTTGAAATATTACAGCTTCTGTTACAACTATTAATGTCCTAAATGAAGAACAGGCTCCTCTGAATAACATCAAACATGAAATGGTCACTTCCAATTTCAGCCTGTTTCTCTCCTCTTTGCTAAGGCGTGTTTTCATTTTTAGCTGGAGACTTGCCTTGGTACCACACAGTTCAGCTGCAAGCCCTGCAGGAGGAGAGGACCTAGGCTGGCTGGAGGGAGATGAAGGAGCATTCGCCTCTGGGTCACTGGTTCAGGAGAGGTCAGTAGCTGGACAGAGATGGTTACTTACCTCAAGAGGATGGCAGCTGCCTGGAGTCAGAAGTGGGTACCAAGTTGCAAGTCAATCCTTCATGGGTGAGCTTTCAGAATCTGCTACTGTAGGTGAAGCCCCTGTACCAGCAGAGGATGGAGACAAGGAAGTTATTTTCTTGCACCTAGCAAAGGTCCAGGCAAGTGTGAGCTGAGGCCCACCACCGGAGTGATGTGCAGGAAGGCACAGTGCTCCATTGCTCTCTGGACTGGTATTCGATGGGGACAAAATGAAAACCGCAGCCCTGGGTTCCACCAGGAACATTATAAATGGTGAGGTAAGCTGACAGGCTCCTATTTGAGCTTTACTCAGATAAAACTCCCACTGAAGTCAGAGGCTGGATAAAATCTGTGACAGGGTAATGTGAGTTGGTCCTTTCACGGCAATATCTGGAGGGAAGCCTGACGGAAAATACTTTGCAGAAAAAACTGCCCAGATGTCCAATGCGTGTTTGGCCATTTGGAACCTCTCTGCACTAATCCACAAGAACTGCCCGCCGTTATCCGACAACATGCCTGGCAGTGTGATGAAGAGGAGGGAAAACCCATGTGTGGTCCTTAGGCTCTGGCAAGAAATAGCAGAGCAGAACACCAGGCTATTGATTTCATGTTTGCTTTAAAAACAACCTAAGTGCATTCCTGGAGCAAGGCTGGTCTGGAAGCCTAAATAAAATAATATTCTTCAGCCTTGAAAACTGACACTAGACTTCAATGACTGCTTTAAAGTCCTGTCCCCCAGACTAAGACCTGCACATTTCCTAAGCTCTTGTCTACACACAAAAATGGTGCTACTTTAACGAGGCCAGTGTAGCTAAAGCAACATATCTCTCCCCTCTTCCATCCCTTTCTCCTTCCTTGTGTGAAAACTTTTTAAAAGGACCCTTATTTTGACAAAACCTTGCTTATTGGAGGAAAATATGTTTTTACTAATACAAGGCTTATTAGTATCAGCACATCTAAGTAGAACTAGAAACAGCATTACTGTTTTGGTAGCCAAAAATCACATACATAAACAGCATATTTAGACTGTCTCAGAAGGGATGCACAGAGCAAACCTACGGAAAAAGGCAAGCAGAGAAGGTCTGATGCATCTTCCTGCTGGCAGGACTTATGTGCTGCACTTGGCAGAACACGAATGATCCCATCTGAGATAGTCAGGGACTTCTCCAACTCTCACCAGGCAGCACAGTATCTGGGTAAAATGTACACACGTTACTTATAATGTACAGGCAACAGCGCAGAATTCAGACCTTCCACAGCCTAGGAAAGAAGATCAGTAGAAACTACATGTTAGCTAAGTTTACTAGAAAACAAACAAAACCACCCCTAACAGCCAAACAGAAGCCACAATGCATTCACAGATACAAATAATAGATTTGAACACTGGTCCGTTAGAAATGCTGGTTTCCACGGATGGTATCAGAAATATGTGGGCCTGGCCCTTTAAAATTCTTGTCTCTCAAGAAGTATTGCATTGGCTAACACTGGGCTCCTGAAGAAAAAGGAAAAAAAAAATATATAGGATATACATATATTCCCTTCTGGCAGAACATCAGAACTATAGATTTCAACAGATTGCATTTGATATTCAAGATGCTTGTGGGCAATGCAGTTGTACAGGAAAACCAACATGATTTCTCATTGGTACCTTTGTAAAGGCATCCTGGTGGTAGTAATAATAATAATAATAAAACAACTCCTAACTTCTGGCTTAATAGCTTAATAGTCTCAGGATTTTCCTGCATCAACTCTATTACTACTCAGGCTGAACAAATTCCCAATGTTCTAAATGCTGTCTTTAAAGCATCACCAATTCTAATATTCTCAGTAATAATATCAAAGCCTTCAGGTGTCTTATCCATTGAAGTTAGGATGACCTGAATTGCATTAGATTTTCCCTTGAACAGTGGTTGTTTCATTCTTTCTAAGTAAATCAGATGGTACTTAGTACATACTTCTGGAGGAAGAAAAAACAAAAGACAGATGGATGTGGCTCCCAGCAGGCAGCAGTTTGAAAACATGGCACCAAATACATCAATAGTCCCAGTCTGTTCTTTGACATATTGGAGTGCTTCTTGCCTTCCTCAGATAATTTTCTTCAAAAGTGTTCATTCCCACAAATTCTGAGCTCCAAAGTTGTATGAAATAGGAATATCCCCAACCCAGCCATAACCGAAGCTGCAAAGTGGCATAGCTGTACAGCCAGAAATGCAAGAATCCCCCTAATTCACTAATGCTGGTGAAAATCAGCATGCAGGCACTGTTAGCTAGCAAAAATGAAGGTAGCAGCAACCTGGCAAGTTCTACTGGAATAGCTTCTCCTTGCTGCAGGGTTGGGAGCCCCATGCTAAGGGGTTGGGCCGCATCAGAGAGCTGTGGGTGTCCAGAGGTCTCTGTCCCCAAAAGGAGCAGGTATGCTGAGGGCTGGTTAGTTAAAACACAGCAGGACAGGAAAATGGGGGAGCAGCTCTCCAGGCCAAAAGGTGACTTGTCAAATGGGCACACATTTCAAGGGAAGAGAGTGCGTCACATTCCAGCATTCCCGCTTGTTAGTCAGGAACCAGAAACAAAATGATAACCCGCACTGGCTGGGCACAGGCTATGAAATTCCTAACACCTTTCCTTTCTGACACCAATGATCACAGAGAAAAAAACACCCAACTCTTTGATCAACTGTCCTCCCTGCCAATAGCCCCACAGGAAGAAAGGACATAGAGCAGTAGGCACTACTTCTCTTGGTCACAAGTGTCTGAAGGCATCCTCTTTCCTTCATAACTCTGTTTTTCTCTTAATCAAGGGTTACTTACGCTGTTAAGGAATTGTGATTTCTCAGCTACTGATTGTGAGCAGAATGAACTGAATGGTCATGTCCATCTCTTCCTTTCCGTGCTGCCATATAATCTCATGTCTCCTCACTTTCTAGTTCACCCAAACCTCACTAGTAAAGTTGCCTTCCTCTGTTTCATTACAAGTGTCACATCTTCCCACTCTCCCCTCCATCTGCCCTTCCTCTTCCAAGACTTTAACTGCTGACCCTATGCTTGTTCAGTCCCTTCCCCTTCGTGCTCCCTAGCTCCCTTTGTGTCCTTTCAGCTCTTCTGTCTTTATCATGCTGATCTCCCCTCCTCAGCACAGTTGCCCACTTTCAAGCCACAAAGCCTTCCCCAGCACCACTTTTTAAAACAATCCCTTCTCATCACCACTATCTCTCCATTACCACATGCCTCTTGTGTGTTTGACTCACCTGCCTGAATTGATAGGCACAGACAAGTTTGCAGACCAACATCCAAATGTGATTTATGAAGTGGTTGATAATGAGGATTTTTGTGCATGGATGTATGCAACAACAGACCTTCACAATTAGGAAGTTGTGTCAGGTCCCCCAAAGTCTCCTGGTGGTCCAGGTAACCCATCTAACAAAGCCTTTTGTGTCCTGTTTCACTAGGAGGTAGATGTCTTTTCTTCCTGCTCTGAAGCCTGCTTCAGATGGGGTACCTGCCCTGCACACTTCAAGCCCACCAGGGTGTTGGCTGAAGCAAAACGCAGTTCAGCCGGGAGAACTCACGCAGAGGTCCCTGAGCTCATGAGGAGCATGGTGTTCCTGGACTGGCCAAGCTGCAAATGGGCTCTGAGGAATACCTCATCTCATTAAGTCCTATTTGATTTAGATCTTGCTGTCTCTGAAACCATCTCCTTTCTTTTCCAGCTTTCAGAAGTAAAAACCATTTGGGTGATCATTTTAACAACTGCTGGGATACTTTCACATCTGACTGATACAAGTTAAAGAAAGGACTGAGAGCACTTGATACAGGAAAGTTTTCCATGAGAAAAACTGGAGATAACCAATCTCCTCCTAAAAATGAGGGCAGGCTGAGAATGGGTGGTAAAAATACAAGCACCTCTCCCTTTCCCTATAACTCAAAGCATCCAATTGCCTACATCCCCGCTGCATTCCTGCTAATCCCGGCATTATGCCTTCTCCATGTGCATCTCCAACGTCCCTGCTTCCAAGGATACTACTCCAAAGTGACCTACTTTCCATGCACTCATTTTTAGAAGTTGTTACATGAGAAATCAGTAGATAGAGGCTACACAAATGAATGTTTCCAATCATTCGCCTCCACCATGTTTTAATTTTCTTGTCTTAATCACCTTGTGCATATCTCCTGTTGGCTGCCGGGCACACGCCCTGGCATACCACAGACTGGGGAAGGCCGAGGTGAATCCTTCCTCAATTACAGCTTATCTGAGAACCAAGAAAGGACTTTTTTAGAGAAAAGTACATAAAATCTGCACTTCTGTCTTGTCCATTCACCAGGACAAACAAGGGTACACCTTACCCCCAAAAGCCCACCAGGTAGTTTGTGGCAGGAGGCACAACAGTGACAGAAGTGATAGACCTCCCTGGCCACCAGCTGCCCATTTGCTGTCTCTGCCAGTGCCTGCTCTTCCCTGTGCAGGAACCCTCAAGCCCAGCCCTTCCCACCAAGCCAGTGTCCAGCTGGAGAGTGATTCTCCATCTTAATTTTCCTCTTGCTCTTTCTTTCTGTTGATCAGATCTCTGTTTGGCTACTTTCTAAAATTATTTCCACTTTTTAGGAGAGACCATTGTATCTCGTTATGGTTTTGTTTATTAAAATTATCTGCATTTGGATGGGGGGGGGGTTAACTTCTCAAGGCACTGCCTTGCTGCTGATCTGTCATGCAGCATCAAGCACAAGCACGAAACCGAATACAGGGTCCTGGTTCTTTTCACAAAAGCAAAGGCCGGCTTGCCTCCAGGAAAGCAATGTCTCTGCGTGCCCCCTCTGCCAGCCAGACCCACAGTCGGGCTCTGCAGGGAGCTCTGAGTGAAGCAGCCCTTCTAGTAGAGGAAGCGCTTCATAATGGCACAGTCCCTTAAAGCAGACCCAGCTTCAGGATCTAAACCCTGGACAGGATTAATTACCCAGCAAGCGGCTTGTTAGAAGCTATGTTGGCATGCAGATAAGGGGAACTGTAATGGAATCAGCCAATTAACCAGCCGATGGTGCTGAACTAAATGTGACCCCATCGTTAATTGTGGTTGTTTCTCAGCAGTTTTCTCATCACATTGGGTGCTCAGGAGAGGAGAGAGAGAGGGCTTATCCAGGTGCTTAATTTATTTCTGCTCACAAACAGGAATCATGGGATATAAACTTCATGACAATTACATGGCAGAGCTTTAAATCTTATTACACCTACTCTTCCTGAAAGAGAGGGGAGATGAAAGTCCTGGAAAAGCAGAAAAGAAGGCCTCCTCACACTCTTCAGCAGAGTAAACAGCTGTCCGATATAATGAAGCCTTCTTAACGTAGTTTACCTGAAGGTAAATTTTCTGTATGAGTGGTGTGTGAGAGGAATTCCTCTCACTCTATCTGCTGCATGGCCTGTGGCCCAGCTGCACCGAGCGGGAACGGAGCTGGCGCTCTCAAAGAAAGCTGACATGAAAAGCTCAGGATGGCCTCAAGCTACAGCTGTGGATCTGGCTCCAGACTTCCCCTCAGTTCAGAGGTGTTTGAATCTCAGCGCTTTGCAGAGCTTTTGAGCCAGATGGAAAATCCAGGAATGAGTTTCCTTAAAGTTCAAGAGGGTTCAAGAGGTTTTGCTTTAAACCCATCTCTGGGGATGACCTAAAGCAGTCAGTGATGCAGAACAAAGGTCTACCTTCTTGTGGCTGCTCCCTTAAAGGAAATGGTTGGACAATTCTTTGTTAGGAATTAATCTCACATGCTCTTGAACAGCGAACCCTTCCCTGGAGTAGGACTGTGATGAAAGAGCATCAGTCACAAGAACGAGTACATTAATTGCTAAGTGTTTTTTAATTGCTTCCTGGAGGACGTGGAGTCTGCACAGATCTAGCCACAGCTAGACCTGTAACACAGCCTCTGCCATACTTGCCTTGGACTTAAAGCCCATCTTTTTCTGCATCCTATCTGGCAGTAGCCAATTATAGAATCATGGAATCGTCTAGATTGAAGGGACCTTTAAGATCATCGAGTCCAACCATCAACCTAACATTGCCAAAACCACCACTAAACCATGTCCCTAAGCACTACGTCTACCCATCTTTTAAATACCTCCAGGGGTGGCAATTCCACCACTTTGCTGGGCAGCCTGTTCCAATGTTTGATAACCCTCTCTGTGAAGAAATTTTTCCTAATATCCAATCTAAACCTCCCCTGGTGTAACTTGAGGCCATTTCCTCTTGCCCTATAGCTTGTTACTTAGGAGAAGAGACCGACCCCCACATGGCTACAACCTCCTTTCATATAGTTGTAGAGAGCGATAAGGTCTCCCCTCAGCCTCCTTTCCTCCAAACTAAACACTCTCAGTTCCTTCAGCCACTCCTCATAAGACTTGTTCTCCAGACCCCTCACCAGCTTTGTTGCCCTTCTCTGGACACGCTTCAGAATCTCAATGTCTTTCTCGTAGTGAGGGGCCCAAAACTGAACACAGTATTCAGTGTGGCAGCTTAGAGCAAAACACAGGAGAGGAACAGGATGGTGATTCTCCCAATTTCCTGCAATCTGGAGCACAGAAACTTCTGAGCTGGAGGTTGCATGAGCATCCCTGAGTTTAGCATCCCTTTTTAGACTTAACTTTCATGAGTTTCCCAAACCCTTTGAACTCATCTATAATCATGTCACTGACTTACGTCCTGTGGCAATGAGTTCCAGGTTTGGCTATGCATTGATAAAAAAGCAATTCTTTTCACTTTTCTTTAAAACTTTTGCCCGACAACTTTGTTTCCTGCCCCCTAGCTTCCATGCTGTGATAAACAGTGAATACTCATTCTTACTCACGTCTCCGTGCACATCATAACTTGATGGATCTCTAGCGTAACCCCCCAGCTGTCACCTTTCCAAGGTGAAGAGCCTGGTTGATCTCCCTTTGTAAGGGAGTAATTTCATACCTGTTGCCTCTACGCGTGTCACTCCTGACCCATGGCTCTTCGAAATTTCACCCTGTGGCTGCTCCCAGCTCTGTCCCTGCCTCTCACACCCAGTGAGAGCCCCCTGTCACACTGCAGGACTCCTGCCAGCACTGCCACACTTTTTCTCATTCCCCTACATCCTCTCTGGGGACCAAGACTGCATGCAGCATTCAAGACACATATGCACCATGGATTTATACAGCAGTATAATGATATTTTCTGTTTTGCTGCCGGCTCCTTTCCCAACCATTCCCTCCCCCCACCTCCAGTTTGACTGATGCTGCACAGTTTTCCTCCCCAGGATGGCTCCACATCTCCCTTCTGGGTGGTAATAGCTAACGTACATACACATCCACTTATCATTGTTTTTCCCCACATTACTTCTACGTTTATCAACATGGAATTTCATCTGCCATTCTATCACCCACTCACTCTGTATCCTGCAGCTCTTTGTTCATTACAGCTTATTACAGCAATCTCATGGAAAAACAAGCTCATTACAGTCGAGAAACTCACGCCTTATTCCACTGACTGAGGGGCTGCCTGTGTTGGAGGTGGTGCTGACTGCTTGAATTTCTTCCCAGCTACTAACAGAGGGCCCAGTGTGCACTCCCATCCCCTACCCAGAGGGGCAGGACTGATTGAGGCTCCTTCATCAGCCAAAAGGGCAAAGGATCACATGCACAACACACCATTATTTCCCTACTCCTGGCAACTTTCTCCCAACAGACTGCTAACAGCAGTCACCTACCCACATTCCCCTCCAATGCTACCCTTTCCCAGCACCACTGCTTCTCAATAGAAGGGGGGGGAGATCAGCTGAAGCTAGACCCTTCCCAGCACAGCCAAACTCGTACGTTAAGGATCCAAGCGGAGCAAGGAGAAGGGAAGTACTCTGGGCAAGGCTATCAATATCTATCATAACAGAGAGGTAAAAAACAGAGCAAGGAAATCCAAAACCTTACAGCAGCAGTTACTTGGACACATTACCATGAAAGGGATCAAGGCCAAGGATGTTTTCTCCAGCTATGTATGCCATGCAAAAGCACTTCCCTCCCCATCTCCCCAGAGGAGACTTGTCTATGTGGTAGTCTAGGGAGGAATGACCTAATATTAGCATCAATCCCATTTTATCATTTTATCTCCCTGGTTATAGCTTGTTATAGCCACTTAAATTACTCCACTTTGTGGAACTCACACATGGCAAGCACACGGACACATGTAATCTCTTTTTCTCAGGTTCTTTGTTATCTATGTTGCATTTGTTTACTTTTTTTCTTTCCTCACCAATCAGCCTCTCTAGTCCTAGAGTACATCTCAGTGTCTCTCCCTGAATCCTCACAGATTTACCTATACCTTTCTGCTGTGACACAGCTCAGACCTGAATGCAGTATATTTTGCTTGGGATCTCATCAGAGGCACTGAGAGGAACCAGTGCCTGCCTCAGCCATGATTTGATGCCTTTCCATACATAGATAAGAATCTCATTAGCTACTTTCTCTTGCTACCATAACACACTGTAGTCACGCATGATATTCAGTTTGCTGTCTACTATCACCCTTCCACCTCCTTTGGCATAACAGCTTTTCAAGTCCCTCTTCCACTAAATCACCACGGGCCAGGTGACCTAAACAGAGCACACTGATTTGCACCAGTTAAAAATTTGCCCTTTTGTTTCACAAGTCCTCTTTAGACTAAGCAGCCTTCTTTAATCCAAGTCAAATCTCACATAATTTCTTGCTTGTATTGCTAATCTTTGCAGTTTCTGGGGGATTTCTGTCCAAGAGAACAGTCATAACTCTTTCTTCTCTGGTATCACTTGTGCATTTCCACCCGCACAGCCCACAAAATGACTGACTACTGTGCACCTTTAGATACTTTCCCCCTTAGAATACTGTTTCATTTCCAACTGTGTATACGTGGTCTATACATGGTATACTGCCAGTCAGCAGTCCAGGTATGAGAATTCATTTCCAGAATGACTGGAAATGTGTAGTTTAAACAAAGCTGTGCCTGATTTTCCACTTCTCTACTTCTGGTTTCAGCGGCGGCCACGCCAGCATGGAGGCAGAGCCCAGGAGTGCCACAGCAAGGTCTGTGAAAGCGGCTGGGCTGCCTGCCCCACAGGCTTTCCGGGTTTCAAATGTCATCCAGCCCCATACAGCAGGGCTAGCTCCTACAAAGCCCTTCCAGAACTTAGCTCCTACAGCGCGCGCACCTTTTTTGCCAGCTGCCCAAAATGTTGCACAAGAGTTGTCAGGATTTAGACCAAGATAACGAGACTGATTTTGGCCTGCATGTCCTTACCAGGAATAGGAGGCTTCAGGAAAGTGGGAGACTTGTCTCATTTTGGTGCTAACTGCCTCTTTTCACCATTCATGCCACAAAGGATGGGATGTTGTGAGGGTCTTTTGCTTGCTCTTTGGAGAACTGGCATTCACAGCTGCAGGCAAATGTTTGGTAGTGCCTCCTAGCCACACAATACAATGACCAGATGGAGAGCTGGCTGCAGTATGAAAGAATAAGGGGGGAAGACAGAAGGGCAAGTATCTAGCCAGCTTACCATGCTGGCCCTGAGAAGCAATAAGGGAGTCCTTCCCAACCTGTATCAGTAGCCAAAGATGTGCTTCCCCCTCTATATTAAAGAAACACCACCTCCTCTTCCGTGAGCTCCAAAACTTTGGGTCCATATTGCAAAACAGCCTGTGTGGATTTAACAAAGCATGTGGGTTCTGGGGGTGCTGGACAGGCAGAGGAGTGAAAAGAATCAGCAACCTGTGGGGATGGGAGGGCAGGGCTGAGAGCTCTGGCAGGGTGCCCGCAGGCTCTTCCCCCTGAAAATGGAGCTTGAATGTACTGTGGTCACCGCGTGCATGGTTCCTGGGGAAAACATCAGCTGGCTTTGCAATGAAACACCTAAGAGAGGCAAAATTTCCTTCTCTAGGTCTACTCTTCTTATTTTCAGAGTGGCTATGTTTAAAAGCAAGTGAAGTCCGTACAGATTGGGTTTGCAATGCTAAGTCTGGCTCTTCATGAACAATTTAAGCCAGAATAAGGCAGCACAAGTGGGGATAAAGGTGCCTTTACACAGTCATACACTCCCTGATCAGTTCTAAAGCTGTCAGGAACTTTCTTGGTCCCTGTTGAGAGTTAGGGCCTGCAGGAATTGATCTCATTCATTCTTGACCTGCCAAAGTCTCCACGAGCTCTTGTAAACTAAGCAGCACTTCAGCTATGCTTGCTATACTGGCAATTTCCAGAGCAAGTCAGCTGTATGTGCTTACCAGGGAATTCCAGAGATTCCTGTTTATAGCAACATTAAAATCCCCTTAACAACAATTAGCACAGATAAGGCAGGTAGTGTGGCACAATACATTTCCTCCATAGACTTCCTTTATCCTCTGCAAAAAGTCTGGTAGACTTTCACACCCCAGCCTACCTCTTTGGTCTCTTCTCAATATCCATACAAAGACAGCATGCAGTGTCACTGCTGTTTGCAGTGGCTGGGGGAAGGCCCCTGCAGCCTGTGCCATGACGCTGTTTCAGGATCCAGACACATCACGCTCAGCCCACTCGGACTATGGCTCTACATGAAGGCAGGCCCAGCTGGAGGGAGTCAAGTGCCAGTTCAGTATGAAGAAGGACTACATATATATCAAACACATGAGAAGTCACTTGCCAGCTCAAATTTACTCAAAAAAATGATAAGGAGGGAACTTTGTCCTTGCAGAGTTGTTGCCAGATTAGGTATCACATTATTTTCCAAACGTTCTCCTCCTCCCTTGCAGCTGATGGAGGCCAACGCCATGAGCTCTGCAATTCAACTACCTAGTCAGAAAATAATTTGGGTTCCCTCCTGATGCACACAGAAGTCATGCAGCCTCGGCAGGCTGCAGAAGAGCACAGATCTGGAATTAAAGAAGGCACAGCCATGCTTTTAAACTAAGCACCTACATGCTATGCAGCTGCACTGGGCAGCTTCCTCCCCATGCTCCCTAATGTCCCCAGTGTGTGTGATTGCTTGGTAGCAATAAGGGGCTTCATGCCCTCCACGATCTGGCTCCTGCCCCCCAGGGATTTAGGAGAACACATTTTAAAGACCCCCCCAGGAGCTCTCTCAAGTTCTCTGTTTACACAGCAGATTGGTGGCTTCTTGTTTGAAGTCAGGATTTAAGCTGTTCTTTCTAATTACAGAGAGACTCTGAAACCTGAGAGATCTCTGCTGTCGAAGACTAAGCACAGAGGAAAAAAAAGAAACAACAAAAACAGTTGGATAGGTGGAACAATACTACATCCAAACCCTAGAGTTTGCTTTAAACAGAAGGCCTCTGCAGCAAAATAGCACATATGCTGTTATTTGTCCCCTATAGTCTCTTTTCATCACGCTATTTTCTGCTCATCACCTCTGTTCCTTGCAAGTTATCATCAGCACTCAAGGACATTTGTTCCACTTTGTCTACTACAGAGGATGGGGGATAGTAGAAAATATCCGAATCCCAGTGAACTTCCCTAGACAGACGAATGAAAGCCAGGGTATTTCCATCCTCTCTAAACCGACAGCTGTCATGGGATATAACTAGATGAACAGATTATACATTGAAATTCATTTGAACTGATCAGTCACTAATGTTTCCATTAGGAGAATAAAAGGGAATATAATACCATACCATTTCAAAAAGGCAGGTACACTTTTTAAATTATTCTTTAGTAGCTCTTGTGTTTCTAAGAGCCAGAAAGTGCTGCCCCTGTGCTCCAGTCCCTCTGCGGGTGTCAAAGCTTTTGAAGCACTCATGCCTGCAAAGACAGGATGGAAGAGGAGATTCAGGGCAAGGTGGGACAGCAATGTTTGCTGACTCCCAGAGTGCCTGGTCCCTGAACAGTGTAAGGTTTCCCATGAGTAGGGCTGGTTCTTGCAGCCCTTCACATGACAGTGTCTTGAGCCTGCCTGCAGCTTCCAGACACCACTATCAGCTGTATAAAACGGGACACTACCTCGACTCCTTTGCTGTCACTAGCAAGTGTGATGTTTTGGCAGTTGACAGAGGAGGCAGGAGGTGGAGGAGGCAAGGTGAGAAAAGCCTTTGGGAATTTTCCCAGCACATCAGAAATATTCTTCCAGCAGCACAAACCCACAGTTGACTGGTTCCCAGTTCACCTCGGGTGTGTGAGCCAAGCCGGGAATACATTAAATCGAAGGTAGAAAGAAGCTGAAGCACATGGGTCTAATCACAACCTGGAAGCAAGTCCAGTCCTTTCCTCACCTGAGTTTTCTTTGCAAAAGAGCATTGTGCTCTGTTGGCTCAGGGCAGTGCCTGTCCCCTTGGCTCACTCTGGCCTGAAATGCTAGCACTTCAGTAATCAGATTAAGAGCCTCAAACAACAGCTGTGTTTGTTCTCCGAATTAAAGGCAAAATAATTATAAAGGATTGTTTTCCTGCAAATTAAAATACTAACCATCTCCTCTCGATTTCCAATTTTTGCCCTGAATAAATAAATTGCAGCGTTAACACAAATGAATTACTGCTGCTCGGATCACACTGACCTGTGCAGGCTTCATAACATTTACAATGTCTTATCTGAAAATGACTTAAGGGAAGGGGGCCATAAATCCCATTGAAAGTGAATTCCTTCCAGTATTATCCACTATTCAAATGGATATAGGCTGAATAATTGGACCTGATTAATTAAAAGCTGCAAGGCACCAGTAGGAGAGACTAATTTAGGTCTTCACTGAACAATCCGCCCAAGTTTTCTGCATTATTTTAAAAGACGCAACCCCCACTGCCCCAGCTTAATTTGTTCCAGACCAAGTGACACCAGAGTAGGATACCTGTGAGCTGTGTTGCGGCTGCCATGTTCCTTTTGCCCTGCAGAACAAACACAGATATCCTCACACCACTATGCTAGCACAATGTCCTAGCATGGGCTCATCTAGGCAATTTAAGGGACTCTTTGCACATATAGCAATGTGCTACAGCTTAAACGCTTCTCTTCCTTGGAGTTTCTAACCAAAAATCATTACATTAGCAACAAAAAAAATAAATTACAGGAGCTTATATTCGATGCCCTGGGACCCAGAGGAAGGTAATCCCTGTTTGAAGGTAACTAAGTTGTGGCTGACCTAGGGATCCAATCCAGATCCCATGGTGGACACAGCCGCAACACCATCTTCCTGCCCACTGATACAGCCTTGGATGCGTGTGTGCTGCAGAGAAAACACCACAAAAGTGTAATGATATTTATGTGGCTGAACCACGGTGTGATGTTGAGATTTTGATGCAAATTTTATGCCGTGTGTTCCCAGCTTCAATGATATTTGGGCACCAAAAACCTCAGTGAAACAAGACAGTGCCAGAGACAGCCTCTACAAGCAAGATAAGTATGATTTGATGGGAAGCAAATGAAAATTATCCCAGTTCCACACTCAGGATGTTATTTACTTCCATAAAAAAACCCGCTTTCCCTTTCACTCACTGGACCAAATCTCAGCCAGATCTCCCATGGGTGTTTTATGACTTGGCAACAACTTCGGGAGCCGAACCCTTCAGGATTTGATATTAGGAGCAGAAATTACCACTGTGAAATCTGAGACAGTTTTCATGCACATAGCAGGAGGAGAGGAAGGCAGGCAGAGAGAAGCTTTACCAAATCTGCAGTGTAAGTCATTCTTCTCCTGTTTCTAAGTTAAAATCACCAGCTTTTCAGCTTGAATATTAAGCATGGAGCGGCAGAGCAGCAGTGAGACAGCTGCGGTGATGAATTTTTATTCCTTTGTTAATGGGAGGATACAGACTCTGAAGGGAAAATAGTGAATATGGGAGGCAAGGGAGAGAGGGGGAAGAAAAAGCTAGTGGATGTTTCTGGTGCTGAGAAAACTGCTCATACTGAAGTTAACAGTGTGAATTTTACTTCAGAGGAGAAAAAGCAAAATTACACCCATTCATAACACATACACACTTCACCACAGCCACCCTCTCCCTTGCACTGACTCTGCCCACACAGAGGGAAATCCTGACGCGGGGGACCTGCTGAAGAGAGCAAATAGCACTGACAGCGCTGATGCTGGGCAGCTTCTCCATGGACTCCTGACTTACACACCATAGTGCAATAACTTCTGCTGGGGTAAAAGAGGCTTGTTCCCTTGCTAGGGGCTTCTCTGCTTCCCCTTATACATACATAGATATATACACACATATATGTTTTGTTCTTCAATCTCCAGAGAGTCTTTCTCTAAAATGCCAGACAGAAGCAACAGCTGGTTATTCTGCTGCACTTGAGCAGAAAACAGCACTCAAAATGACCCTCAGCTCTTTGGGTTTCCTGAGGTTTTTCTCTTTAATTATCTGTCACAGAAAAGGATCCCCTTTATTAAAGTTAAAGCAAGGCCAGTGTCAACACTTCTGTTAGAGTACCACCTGTGTCCCATCCCTGGCTAGCTTGGCTTTAGCTCTCTGAGACCTCCTAAGGGTCTGTGTTTTCTCCACCTGCATGTATTTCTGGTGTTCAACAGAATAAATCCTCTGCAGTGATACCATGGTGAAATCCCCAAAACTAACGATCTTCATGTTCTTGGGAATTACTGATTGAAATCCACAGTTTAGTAACGCCCTCTGCAACTGTTGCTTGTTTAAAATCTCCTAAACCCAGTTTCTGCCTCTCTCTGCCACCAAATTAGAGAATTTAGGATGTACTCACATAATATACTGGCTTTGCAACTACAGAGATTAAGAAGTTCCTGCCCCTGTACCTCTTGCTGTTTCTTCCCAGACCATGTTACCCGGCCCTGCCTCCTCAGTTGTGCTAGAAGAGTTCATAGGCACTGATGCAAATTGAGCATAGAATCATCTGGGCAAAAAGTAACCTTTTTTTCTTCAGTTATTTTTCCACAATGAAGTGTGTACTAGAAGACGAAAGTGACTGTTTCCTTTGGGATAATACATTAAATAATCCAGTTGCCCTACACTACTGTTAGCTTGACACAATAGCAAACTGAAACAAAAAATCCGCTGATTTACTTGAAACAGTTCTTAAGCCTAGAGAGTAGGAGGGACAGGTAGGCCATCAGAAAATGCCAGCTACATAGTAGACTCAGTGAGAGTCTTTGGGTAAGGACTCCAGAGATGGATTCCCAGTATT
The DNA here is from genome assembly GCF_000708025.1 of Charadrius vociferus. Classification (NCBI taxonomy): domain Eukaryota; kingdom Metazoa; phylum Chordata; class Aves; order Charadriiformes; family Charadriidae; genus Charadrius; species Charadrius vociferus. The sequence goes on from NW_009649570.1 coordinate 6,235,999, forward strand.
GGATGACTGATCCCAACATCTGGTTTCACCCAGACCTGCTACAAATTGAATATTAGCCCCTTAAAATGATAAAACAGATGCAAAGCTTCAAGCTTAGGTTCCTTGGGACCCTAATGGTAATGATTTTCGTTGCACAAACTAAAAACCAGTGAATGACTGGTCTGACTCCAGTGTCAGCCAGGTGTCCCAAAGGTTTGTACCAGGTGAGTGCTTATAATCAGGTGTGGTCTCACACAAACAGACTCCACACTAGCAGGCCCTGTGCCATGACCACGGCCAGTTTCCCCCTCCTGGGCACTTCAGAAGGGAACCATGGGCTGGATAGCAAGCACGGAGCAGACAGAGCTGCTCTTCCCCAGACAGTCTCAGACCACGTGTGAGGAACAGCATGGACTTCAGATGCCACGAAGAAATTCTGATTCCCCAGAGTATGAATGGGTTGGGTCAGGGGGGCTTTATATAAACACTAAAACAAGGTCACCTGCAGTTTAGGGAAAGGTAAAGCCACATCAGACCTGAAGGATGGAGAACTGTTGGTCAGAACAGGATCAAACAGAAGCAAAGGAGGAGCACTCCACTCCCCCTTGAGAAAGTCTAAGGCAGGACAGTACGTTGAGGACAGGGCTGGTTTGCAGAAGTGTTCACAATAGCATTCCTCACTTGTTAGAACAAGCATTCCTTGCCTTTCTAATGGTGTTCAGGTCACAAAAAGTTGATATAGTAAAATGTATTCATTGTACCTGCACTGTTAAAGTACATGGACTGCACAGACTGACCAATCTGGAGATTTTTGACCATCCCTTAAATTCCACTATGTGTCCCAGGAAAGAAAGCTCTTAAGCAGAAAAGTCTGAGGCCACCAACAGGAAAATGAAGAGGTATGCCATTTTCTGAAGGTGATAATAAAAAGTCAAGAGTTTTACAGGCACTGAATTTTGTCACAGTTAAAACCAAGAAGCCTTGTAAAATGAAAATGAGTCACGTAGCTGTGTGCTGTGTGGCACTTGCTGAAATAAGGACTCCAGTTATTTGTGTGGGGGAAGGGAAGGCACAGTTACTCTATTCTCCTGCTGTGTTTGCTTAAAAAGTCCTGGGCACGTGATGAGTTGATCTTCTCCTATTTAATGACTCTGAGTTTCCCTCTTTTCTAACACTGTAACCAGCCGCCTTGCAAGGGGAGTCCACTTCCAGCTCAGGTATTTGTCAATTTGTTCTTCCGAGGCTTGCAGTGAAGTGCCCCCCGATCTGTTGGAGGAATATAGAGTTGTATAGATGGTTTTGCAACCGTTACAGGTACAACAGGGCCCTGCCACCCGGCTTTCTGGCTCATCAGCTTCCACTAGGTCTGTCACTCTCCACTGACCAAAGACAGAGCTTTGGGAGGGGAGAGCATGGAGACTATACAGAGCCTTTTCTTGTGGAGTAAGAGAGCATATGGAGCACTGACAGAGGGAAGCGGAGCGGGATGAGTAACTCTGATATGGGGGGAAATAGAGGGAGATGGGAAAACAGTGTACAATACCTCACAGAAAGATACAAAAAAGCTGGCAAGTGTTAAAAATCTCAGCAAGGAGAAGTTCTGAAGCAAATATTGCCCCATTTTACTCCAGAGGGACCCAAAGACAAGCCAGGATACCGACACCTATGTGTGGCCCCAGAAAGGGAAGGTGAGCCTTTTCTGGCAGGTGTGTGATGCAGACGATAAGGATGATGTGCTGCCGTAAAGACGGATAGGTGCCACAGGCTCCAGGGCACATGGTGCTTTCATTCCCAAGTACACCTCTTCAACTTTGTTGTAGATCTATAAAGACACCTTAAATGAAGCCAGGAAAGCTGCTCCCATTTAGGTAGGTCTCTGACTCTCCTCCCTGAGGAATACAGGTCTCAGTAACCTGGCTTTAGCCTGGGAACGCTAGGTTCACCTTCTTCATTCAGCATAGTGCAAGAAACCTATGCTCTTAAACTGCCAAACGGGAAAACATTAGGAGCTTTGTAACGAGCTCCCATACAACAGCCGAAAAACATCCTGATCATATTCTTGTGAATCATCTGCAGTCATCTGCAATCCCTGTGCAGTGCCCCTGTGCAGATACAACCAACCCGTGCAAGAAGCAAGCAGTGCCCAAGTGTGAAGCTGTGCCAGAACAAAGCCCCTGACCTCAGAACTGACACTCCAGGGCCCGTGCCGAGGGCCAGGCAGAGAGATGCTGGGGTACAGGGACCACACCATGACCAGGCATCCTGGTTTGGGCTGGGCTGGCTACTAAAATGAACAGCAGATTTATTGGTGCCCAATGCTGGGCAAGGCTGGAGCGCAGCAGAGAACAGGGAGGCTTTCAGAGCACACAGGAGAGAGAGGTTGAGGGAGGCAAGGCAAACCATGAGTTAAGGTAATGCATCTTGAATGCGCTCTCCTGAAGCATTTATCGACAACAAAGGAACTGAGGATAAGGGGGATTGGAGTGCAATTTGCAACAGTGACATAAGGCTAACCTAGCATCCTGAATCTGCACACCTGGGGCATGTGGAGACTGATGGGATCAGCTCATGCAGAAACAATTGCTTTCTCACTCCTCTTTATAGGAGTGAGCTTTTCTGCCTCTCTGAAACTGTAGATAAATTCCCATCACCAACAACAATATCAGGAATTAACACTGCTACATATCCGAGTCCCTGGATCTCATTGTGCTAAACATGACTCTGCCCCTTCAGCACGTTGGTTGCTCAGCAGACTTGGCATAAACAATTGGCATTGGTGGGGTGTCACAGTAGGGCAGCTTGTTACTGCTCATCAAATATCAGCAGCTTCCACTGTGCGCTGCAGAAGCGGGGAGGAAAGTGTCTCATCTCATCCAGTTCTCGTGTGTGATTGTATCAGCATTTTTCTGAGATGCAGTTAGTTGGGTTCTAGTACAAAACTGTCACTCCACCTTTGAACAGATGATAGTAACATTTCACCTACCCCCAACGAAAGAGACACTTGCTAGAGATTAAATCATAAACCCTGTCACCCTCTGCCAGTTTTAAAGTGCATGAAGTAATAAACCCAGCATCTCTCTGGCAGTAAACAGCATGGCAATTAGCGCAGAAAATTCTCCCTGAAATACTTCTTGTAAATGAAATACCTGGGACCTCCCCTCAGACTAAAAAACATAACAGCAACAGACAAGAAGGACCAAGGACTTTCCAGTGACACTATCCCACCCTCTCATGGGAGCTGGAAGAAGAGTATTGGGGTCCTGCCATAGAAACCCTTTGCAGTGCTCTGTGCCCCAAGCAGAGGAGAACAAACCTCCTGTGAGCTACCAAGGGACCAAGACCCCTTTGATTTTGCTGAGGGAAATGTACTACCTTGCCAGCTCCCATGCATGCTACAAGTGCTGCGCTGATTTTCCATCAATCAGATAAATAAACACCAAAACCAGGCATAGCCCATTGCTTCCCACTGTCCCGGGCTCTCACAGACCAGCACAGGCACAGCTCACTTTGTTTCCCCTCACAGTGCACATTGGGCGCTGGATGGTATCTAGTTCCTATTTCCTCTCTTTTTATTCTTTTCAGTGAATGATTTTTTTCTTTTTCTTTTTCTTTTTTTTTTTTTAAATCAGTGTAAGCCCATACTAGACTTCATGCTTCACACTGAATGACCATTGTGGTTTCTCCGTGTTGCCTTGACATGAGCTACGTCACCTTGGTGGACTATTTCTTCTACCCCTATTATTTCCAAATCTCAGTATAACTGTCAGCTGCTGAACGTACTCCAGGTGCTTAGTAGCTTCAGAGAGAGACAGGAGAGAACTTTCTAAACATGTGTTTAGAAGCCACCTGGAAAACTGAGTAGCTATTTTGCAAACCAGCCTGAGCTTCTGTAAGTCCATAGACTTTTGCCTTCACACTAAAAATATGCAAAGAAATAAAAAGCATTAGCAGTAGTGACCGGGCTTATGACGCAAATTCCAGAAGCTGGAAGCAGGCTACTTGCTGTGCTGAAGTAGAGTATTCACCCTTTGAGGACACTATTTCTGACTTATAACGTTTACCTTTGACACCGCAACAAATTTTAGCTCCTAAAAATTGTGGCTAGTATCTGAGAAACGCAAGTCTGGCAGAAAACAGAAAGAGCAGAAAAGTATTCCTACAGTGTGTGTCGTGCAAATGAAACAACTGGGAGCTCCCCAAACTAGAAAATACATCAGCAACATGTATGAAGGATCAGAGGCCTTCCAATGCCACTGTCACATGACATCTAAACCCCCTTGCTTTCATACACAGAAACAGTGGTTCGGTCCTGGGGTGCTGAGGGAGCTGACAAAATAACCAGCAAGGCCAGGCTGGCTCCCAAACATCCCTCTGAGCAACTTCCAAGAAGGTGAGAATCAATTAGATGGATGACGGGTGCTGTAGGAATCTGCTGCAGACAAAAAAAGAGAAGGCACACACAGATGTGGTCTCAGTAGTAAAGCAGTCGTCAATGGGAATGATTTCCCCTCTCCTCATCTGCTACTCTCTACTTTTATTCCTGCTCCTGTTTCCCAGCTCATCCTTTCACAGCTAGCCATAGCTAGCCCTCAGGCTACCTGCCAGCAGGCCATTCTCATTCCCAAGGAGCTAAAGAGAAGGCACAAAGCCAGCCAGTCAGAAGCATATTAACCAGGCCTCACAGGCAGCAAGTCCCTTTCTGCTTTGGCAGAGTCCATTCAGGGCATGGATTCTTGCTATGCAGAGAAAGACCTTGGATATTTCAAAGCAGGAAAGGCATCTGTGCTTGCTTTTGTCTGGGGATTTAAGCACCAGTTATGTGTTTGTCCCAGAAGATTTAGTCAACAAGAGCTTTAGTGAACAAAGAAACACAAGTCAACCTGGACTGGAATAGGGCTGGAAGGAAAGCAGATCAGGTTTCCATGGCGGTTATGTAGGAAGCCATCATTAGATGCTGAAAAGTGCTCTCAGAGTTTCATGTTGGAGCTGAACTCAATATAATCAATGCCAGCTGTTCCATCAGTTTCAATAAGATGTTTGTCAGGCCCTTTGAGAGCAAACCATAAATTGGTATCAGTTCTCCCTTCCTGAAAGCAGCTGATGCTCTTTTTCCCTTCTAACAACACGGGTTCTCACTTTCTGATGGATGTTCTGCTCATTGCAGTATTCTGATGGCAACTGGTCTGTAGGGACAC
>NW_009649570.1:6241396-6274211 GCF_000708025.1 Charadrius vociferus
GTAGGGAAACCTAACAAGAAAGGAAATAGGAAAACCTTTCTTTCCACAGTTACTCACAAGTGAGTTGCTGAGACTCAGGACTTCCAGCAACTCACTTGGTGCTCAGCTTTCAAGAAGCTGGGTGCAATTCCCTCTGCCACACAACAGCACTTCAGTAGCATTGAGGGTACTGAAGAGGAGAAGGGTGGTATAAGCAAACTATCCAACCAAAACTGGTTTGTTTTGAGCATCCTTTCCAGGACACTTAGGCTATACTGTCTTTGTCATACATGTCATGGAGTGGTCCTCGTCCTTGCTAAGTAGGGCAAGCTGCCTGGACAGTGCAGAGCTTCCATGCCCTACACTCTGATTTCCCTGCTGGGAGAAATGCCTGGTGCCAGAGTATGGGTTAAAACTAATCTGTATGCAGTGCGACTGTTTGGGGCTGAGAGGTTGGAGGGGAATAGTATGGATGCACTGAGTCACCCAGGATGCAGAGAGGTAAAAGCAATGTTCTTTGCTCAAGCTGCAGAAGCACAGGGACAGATGCTCAGCCACACGCCAGCTCCCCTAAGGCACACAGAGTTGGAAATGAAGTCAGATCTCCATTCTTGGGGAGAAATCTTTAAGATGGTGCACTCCAGCACTGAGCCACTGCAGCTGTGGCTCTAATACAGTGTTTGATGCTGGCAAGAGGTGCTGTGGGGCTGAGGAGAAAGAAGGATACATGGGGTGGAATGGACCAGTCTAAATCACCTCTGTAAAATCCAACCATTACTGGCTTCCCAGAACAGCTTTTTGGACCTGGCTGTGATAAGGAGTGGTTTATAGAGTTATCCTGAGACTGTCAAATGACACTAGGATTCAGGAAAATGCTGCAAACAGAAGCCCTGCCTGTGAAATCTCTCAGCTTCCAATTAGGACGACACTGAGCTTCTACCCCAAGGCATTCTCATTGCAATCCTCATAACAGCTTTTGTGACTGCCTTTCCACACAGTCTCAGGGATTTAGGCACCAGCTCTATTATGGGTGTCCTAATTCCTGTGACTTTTGAAAATCTCAACCACCATGCATATTTGCAATGTTGACACAGCACTGAAAAACACAAATTATACAGACAACTTAGTAACATATAAAAATGATATTTGATGTTTCAGCCAGGAGGACTGGGCAGTCTGGGTTAGAAAGGCCTCTGAAGAAGACCCTCACACCTATTTACATCCATTCTGCACAGTTACAGAGGCCTTTGTATTTCATGAGGGAACTATTTCCTCTCACAAGACTCTGAGTTTCACAGTTCACAATGGGTGTTCATCTGGTGCTCACTGAGTTGGACAGAAGGCTGTATGAAATGGATCAGCCTTCAAGGCAAGGACAAGAGTATTTAATAGGGATTTAATAATATAATTTAAGGCTAGTTTGCTTTTCAAAGCAGTTTTGCCACTGTGTAGTTTAGAAGCCACTAACTCCTGTTTGTTAATCTCTTAATATGAGCAAGCCTTAAAATCTTTTGCATAAAAAACTTTGTGCTGGTCCTGGGTTTCTCAGGGCGCATGTCTGCTGCTGAGCCTTGTGCCAGGGAAAAAGAACTAAGAAAAGTAGACTTAGCAGAGTGCCAAGTGCCACAGTCAGAAAAGAAGTTGGTCACCGACAGGCACGAAGCAACTTGTATGAAGCTGGCAGGGCCCAGCTGCTGTGCCAGCTGCTGAACAAACCCTTTTCACTTCCCTCCCCTCTGCCGGGCTGCCTCCCACACGCTGCGCTGACAAGGGCTGCATTGCCGCATCCGACACTTCATCCTGTGCTTTGAAAGTCCAGTCTAATTGAGTGACAAAGTCATTCTGCCTTGCATCTCAGCAGAGCATTTTACTCTAAAGACCCTTTCATCTTCTGACCTTCTCCTCTTTGCCCTTCCTGAAGCCTGGCTAGCCCAAGACCCAAAAGGGCACATGAAGGGGCAGCTGAACCTTTCCAAAGGCACATCATGTGCTCTCCCAGCCTGAGCCCTGGTCAGGAATCAGGAGAGGGAACCGCCAGCATAGCCAGGCTCCTTGGGAAGAGCCCAGACCCTCCACAAACACAATGCCATGCAAGAGCCATCACTATCCTGCTCATGGCACTCTCCATCAGACAACAAACTCTTCTCATGTTCCACAAGCAGGCTCTGGGTTACAACTGCTATGACCAGAGCCGTTCCCCAAAGGCTAAAAAGTTAGGATCGGGGCCTTCTTGCACAAACACTGCAAAAACATGAACTGGCAAGGTCCCTGCCCTTGCCTGCTTCCAGACTGAACACAAGACAAGGGTGAACAAAAAGTGGAGATGGCAAGGATAAGGCTTCCAGGAATCAGATACTGTTACTCAGGCTGGACATACTGATGAGTGTTACATGAATCACCTGTCCAACTGCTTAGTTCTGATGAGGTAATTTCTTAGAAGCACAGAGTAGTAGAAGTTAAAAAAGAATTAAAAAATACAGAACCATCATGAAGAATTTAAATAAGGGGAATCTAGTATGGTTCTTAATTATATCACTCCCTGAATTTAGTACTAGTGCCAATCTTGCCAGAAGAACAGTAGATCAATCTCTCTTACACTGCTTTGCTTTCACGAACTTTGTCTTTAAGTTTTACTATTCCTGTCACCTCTGCAGAACTCTCCCTGCAGTCCCTTTTGCCATCTGCTCACATGGAAGAGACAATAAGCAGAATTGTATAGTCATCATGATTCTCAGTGATGGCTGCCCAAGTGTCATCTCCTTAGAAGGCATGTGTTTTCCTTCTTATTCTGCCCAAATATCCTCGCATGATCCCCTATTCCCATCAGTTTAGAAGAGTACAGTCTTGTGGTTGCCCACACCAAAGCACAAACAAACAATTTCTGAGACACTTCCCAGCTGGGATGCCACTGATTCAGTACTTGATATTTTCTCTCCACAATACACAGATAACCTCAGCAAGTGTGGGTTTTTTTTCAAGAACTGTTAAAATGCCCTGTTAAAACTCTCATGCTAATGTGGGCGATTCCTCTCCAACTCCCGGAAAACCCCCTGCTATCTTAAACTGATGCTTTCTTTCTCTACCTCTACCCTAACCAGCACAATCCACCCTGTAGACCATCCATCCTCCAAGATGGTCCCATCTGTTCTGCTACCCTTCCAGAGGAGGAGGGGGGAACTGCTCTTTGGGCAGTACATATCACAGGAGTAAAGAACCAGTGTTCCCTGTGCCTGTGAACAGCTCAGCACTTAAACCTTCTCCATAAGGGAGGAAAAAGAGGCTGGTGCCATGTTTCTTCCTGTGCTCAACACAGAAGCCAAGTACTACTGTATTACAGTAGTATTACAACCTGCACAATGGTCCCAAAGGGAAGGTTGGACTTGCCCAACCTCAGCTGTTAGGCATGATTATGAAGTACTGTAAACACCATGTTAATTCCACACCAGAAGTGGCTTCATTTCCATGGAAGACATTATAGATTTTACCCTTGGAAGACATTATAGATTTTACCCTTTGCAAATCTCTATGAAGAAAAGCATGGGATAAATGTAAGTATAAATTGCAATATATCTTTATATTTATGTCTTATGCAGCACTGTTTTCATTGCCTAATAGGTATGTATGTATATATACACATTTAATATCATATAATAATAAATGCTACAGAAAGAACCAACCAATGTATAGAAATTATTTTTCCCTTGCAATGGAGCTAATTATCATCATGTGAAATGCACGGGTTCTTTTTATTAGCTTATACCCTTCTGGAATGTGGATTTTAGTCTAAGAAGCAATGGCAGACTCTGTTCTGAGGGTATAAGGGCTACTTTGCTCCTCATACTTTATTCTGTGTAAGCATCCAAAAGGAAACCATCTGGTCTGAAAGATGGCTATGCTACCAATTATCTGTGAGGATGCACTTTCAAGGGAAATGATATCCTTTCAAGGTTTGGCTAGTTTGTTTAGACAACTTTACCAGTGGAGAATTTTCTTGTAGGTGCCTTAAGCGTGTAAAATTTCAAGACTGAGTATTTGTGAAATAATAAAGTTAAAAAAGTCAAATAGGAATGTGAAAGGCAATTTGGCTATAGACTGTACTATCAATGGCATACGTTGTTCTACCAGAAATCATTAACGGGGAGATACTCAAATCTCTAGATAAGTACAGAGAGAATGCCAGGGAGAGAGATGTCACCTGACAAGTTTATGGAGTGCAGAACCCAATAGGGCAGATAGAGGGACTAACGGAGGAAAAGTAGAAATAAGGATTCTGCTCCTACACGCACCACAGGAAACTACACATCCATGAAGAATACAAGTGCCTGTACAGCCTACGGGTGTAGCAGACCAGAGACAGCCCCTCTCTCCAAAACATGTCCATCCTTGGCTCTGGCATCTACAACCATAGCTGAATGATGTCAGGGAAAAGAGTATTGCATCTATAGTATTGACTGCTGATGATTGATTGACTGCTGATGTCTCAACGTCTCTCCTATCCTCTTCTGAAGGACTGGGAGGCTAAGCGCGATGGACGAGTACAGCTGGCTTAGCTGGGCTAGGTAACACTTTCAGAAAAACTAAAAGTTTGAGATCAGGAGCCAACTTTGCATGATCTCCAGGGTGCCATACCTGCCTGTTGGAAATTCTCCATTGGTGTCAGTATACCACAGGCAATATAATGGTGAGCATCTGCACCTGTTAGTAGAATAAATAAGGCCTCTTGGCCTGAAGGTAGAAGGATTCCTGAGAAGTGTTCAGCTGAGAGGAAACAACCAGTTCTCAAGATGTACTTCTGATCTCTTACAACTTCTGCCAGGGTCACATCCATTTCAAAATACATTTCTCAGCTTGCACTTGGGCCTCCCATTTAATGTTTAACTGCTTGATTTTATATCTTTATAAAACACTGTTGTGAGGGGAGTTTCCTGAACAGACAGTTGTTGCACTCTTTCGATACAGTTAGAATAAACTGTTTCAAACTTACAGTAATTCTGATCTCTTTTTGGTCGTTTGGGTGGTTTTTTTGCCATCATGCAACACAGCCTTCAAAACATATCCATAGCCAAACACTTCCATTTTAGCAAATACTTGCATTCTCATGCTCCTCACATCTAAGGAACTCCATTAAAACTAACTGACACTACCGCCATCTTGCTTACCACCAACTGGATTAGTCAGCTGTAGCTCATAACTCCAAAGGGTGAAAAGCAAGAGTAAATATCAGTTGCAAGCACTTAATGGAGCCAGGAAACTATTCAGTACCTCTAATTACTGATACGTGTTTTTACCTGCAGCTATTAGTTACAGCTGCTTCTCATTCTTGTGTCCTGGAAGAACTGTACTGCTGCCATCACCTTGGAAAAGTCCTGAACAGGGTGACTGCAGCTTGATAAAACCTCTTAAACCTTCTGTGATCTACCACGAGTTTTTCTTGAGACCTTGCTGCAGAACATACACATCTCTTTGCACTAGCATCAATCACTACCTCGATCCAGATCTTGCAAGTACAAAGAAGAAGTTCTGCCTGAAGATATCTTCTGAGCGCAGTTGGATACCTACCTCAGCATTACTCCCAGAATATAGAAGTACATGTGGTTTTTGGGGTCTGGACCAAAACCACTGCAGCCACCTAACCTAAGATGCTGATCTCATGTGAGGTTACTGTTCAAGCTCTAAATTGTTCAAAGAATTGTGAAGGCTTATCTTTATGTTAGCAGGCTTTATGCTGGACCAGGTACTTTTGATTCATGCCACTCTGCCTTTACATGAATCAGGTATTATCTCTCCCAAGTAAATCAGGGAAAAAATATCACCAGTTCAGTTGGGTAGCACGGCTGATTTGGATCAAATGTATAGTCTTAGGTACGGAGTGAGCAAACCAGCAGCAGCAAAACCCACCATATTCCCACCCTCTGCCCTAGATGTCCTCAGACATTCTTCCCAAAGACTGAGATGTGGTTATTGTCCATGCTTACCCAGAGCCTGTCCTGTGAGCTTTATTGTCATTCTACCACGGGCTTTGTGCCATTAGCTATTGCTAACCAGCAACCACCAAACAGGTCTATTTGGGCCGATCAGCTTGAATGTTTCCCAACCCCTGCATCAAGTCCCCCATTCATTAACAGTACGCAGCATCTCTCACTCAAAGTCTTCAACCAGTACATCAGATCTGGTCCGTACCGCACCTGGCACTGACCTTTGCAGCATGATGAGATGCGGCATCCACAGCAGGCAGGAACGACGGTATCTTACTCCTGGTCTGACAAAAAACTCATCAGATCACCTTGGGGAAGCCATGTCAGGCCTCCTCACCTGAGTCTTCCTGGCTGTAAGATATGGATAATAGTGTCCTTTGAAGTCCATCCAGATCCTTTGATAAATGACAAAGATTTTAAAACATTATTCTTGACTGCACACTGCTCAGGACATGAATTGCGTCCTTGGCATGGGAAATCCTCTAGCACACCACAAGTGCTAACACTACCCCAAAGAGAAAACAACAAAACTCTGCATCGGCTTATCATTACAAGCGCTGGAAAAACACACGTTGGTTGCTGATACACTCTTGGATCTTGGCAAGTCTGTGTGTTATTTCTGAACACAATCACAAATTGCTTTGAGTTCAAAGAATTATCCAGCACTGCTCAGGGTTATCTAGGAGGCAAGCCAACCTCCGGCTCTATCACCCTCTGTCCTTGGGAATATTCCTCTGGTTTGATCTGAAGCTGAGTGGATTGTGAAGACACACAGCTGGGTTTCTGGACGTCATCTAGTACTATACATGCTCAAATCAATGTATTTTACTTGCCAGGGAGAGTTTTAATTTTCTTATTTAGAATAATGAATGGATGTAATGAGTATTTTCATTAGCTCTGTGCAATCATTGTTTTGTTTTCTTCCCTTCGCTTAAAGTTCCTATAACATTTGTACTAAAGCAGCAATGGCTGAAGGAGCATACACAGCTCCAACTCAGAACGGGGAGGGTCCTTCTTATGTCACTGCTGTCAACTTCAGACAAAAACTGCGATGAATAGGAAAAAATAAATAAATCTTTTGTTTTCAAAGCTAAATAGCCAAAAATGCAGCTAGAAAAGTTCCATAAAGGTTTAGCTTTCAGCAACACATAGCGGAAACAAAGCTGATTCCTCCTCTTGCTGTGCCCCCTGACCTCAGAGTTTTATATGTCACTGCCTAGAAGGCCTCCAGTCACGGCAGCCTCTGTGCATGGCTTTCCCAGGACTTTCAGGGTTTTCCTCAGGGGATGCTTGAGTGGGGGAAAAAAGGGCTTTAGCACTAGCCTTCGATTTAAAATAGCAGGGGGAGTTTACTGATTAATATTCATGAGGAGGGAACAGTCTGCTTTTTGTTACCGCAGCCTTTCCCATGCAAGGTGGGTTGAGAGGGAGGAATACATTAAGGAACATATCCTACTGTCACAAGTACCACCACCTTTAGAGATACAGAAAATCAAGAGCCTAAGCAGAGCTCAGATGGTAAATATTTAACAGGGAAAGGACTTGCCTCCTCTTTCTGCCTGTATATATTAAACTCATTCTTTCATTTTAACAAGGGAACTGTGTTTTCCTGCACTGTCTACCCCCACTCCTGCCCCCCGCTTAAATTCTGGGTCTAAGCGGATAGTTCACAACATGCTATAAATCCCCTCCACCACTAACACAATTGAACGTATTTCCCTGTTTGTTTGGTTTTGAAAGTCATTGCTAGTCTTTCTCCAGTGGGAAATGTTACTTCTGTTCACTGGAACACAAGGAAGAGCAGCACTGGTTCCCTTGCGCTTATACCAGAAAATTTCTGGGATAACCCAGCTGAAATCCATGATTCTCATACCCATCTAAAGCTGGCATATGAAAAAAGCACAAATGAAGCAAAGTTTTTCAAATGCAGGTGCTAATTTGGGGTGCCTCTGAGTTGTGGGCATTCAGTTCAAAATACGCTGCCTCTCATGTACAAAAGCACAAAGCATGGTTCTCCCTTTGACTTCCTCAGTCCTTCTGGCATCTGAGCATCTGAGTTCAGGGATCCCTGAACCGGGAGCAATTTCTGAAAATTATAGTGAAGGGTCCAAAGCCTCTCCTGTGAGGATAAGCAAGGAATCCTTAATTTCTGTCCAATCACTGGGAAAAATCACCAGCTCATTTGGCAAAGTCAGCTGTTTTTTTATAACGCCTCAGAGATAAGAGATTGTAAAAGCTGTGGTACACCTCCATTTCTGACACCAGAAGTGGATTCAGGGAAGAGCTAATAGACATCTCTAACAACAAATTTACGTCTGTGCTCATGACCCTATAATGACAAGGTAAGAGCAAAGTAGCTGAGGGGGCATCTGAAAGAATTACCATTTGACACCTTCTCCTGTGCCGAGTGAAACAAACTGTGCTGTTACAACCACATTTCAGATACAACCGCATTGACTGACTGAGCACCAGGGCGGCATATATGGGGACTCCCAGGACCTTGCAGATAAAATGAGCCCTGTGAGCTCATACAAACTTGAAAATGTCAATATCTGAGCTGATCAAGAACAGGCTACAGCAGTGCACAACTGAGACCACATCTGGATGCCACGAGAACATCAGCCTGACCATCACCTTTTCTTCTTACCTCCACAGAACAAAAGAAGATTAGTGGATCAAAAATGGCAAAGCACATGGCCTGTGTAGGGGCTCATCTCCCACAGAGAGCAACAAGGGCTATGCTTTGAGCGCCAGGTTAGCTCTGCCACCAGCTGCTGGCAGAGCCTGGGGTCAGGCTGGGGCTGGATGATCCAGATCGGCCTCGCTGTTTTGACAGATGTCTTTAGACTAAGTGCAGTTAAATGGATCAATACAGCCAATTCACCTGGGGGAGGGGGCGGTGGGGGAAGGAAGGAGAGAAGAGAGAAATAACCGGTTTCCCCCCAGCAGCTGTCCCTGCCCCAAAGGCCCTGCACCAGTGCAATATCCCTCTATTCCTTCAAGATCCAGTTAGAAACTTTTGCCAGTGGAAAAACATCCCAGGTTTGCACTTTTACAAAGATAAAACCATGAGGTAGCTGAACCAACAGAAGTAGTTTTGCTTGCATAGCGTCTGTTCCCTGGGAACTGAAACATGTCACATTGGCAAAGGACATCTACTACCACGAGAAGCATCATTTCCACTGCTCAGGCAGCAGAGCTGCTCTAGTAGTGCAGATAAAGCAGATGATGAGACCCAGAGTTTCTTGCTGAAAGCAGAGAAGCAAGGTTAGGATTTGGTTTAAGGATCGCATGAAGCATGAATAGACATTGCATGGAGATAAGAGTAGGTTTTATCACCACACCAGCCAAGGCTAAGAAGAAAGGAACTTTCCAAACATGGCTGGGAGGGGAGGGTACCGTGCCCCTCGCACCATCTCCCTGACCTTGACTGCAGTACACTCCCAGCCCGAGCAGAGCACGCTTCGCCGGAACTCTTCCTTTGAAGAACTGTGCCTGACTCCAAGCTGATTGTGAATGCAGAGCATGACTCATTTTAAACAGGTAGGCCAAGAAAACCTCCATCTCTCTGCCTTTAGGGACCTGTTTCAGAATACACAGGACTTACCTTGAAAATGTTTTCCATACTGTTTGATGTTGTGGAACCGTCAGTGGGAATACTGAGAGCATTAGATGCCTGGGTGGCTTATTGATTTGTTCTAGTGTTATTAAATTGGCTAAAGTTCATTCAGAAGTTTCCCTTCCCCACACTCAAATACTTACTCTGAATGCTGCCTTGAGAGCAGCAAATGGGGAAAAAAAACAGAAAGGAACTTGAAAGTTGAAAAATTTATCTAAAGAAACCTGTGATGTGAAAATGGACTTCATAAAAAGTACATATTATTTATATCACTAACATAGTCTTCTAGGTTCAATATTCTTGCTACTTAAATTCTGGGAAAAGGTGGTTTTGTGTGTGCGTGATGTTTCTAATGACCACATGCACACATACATGTGTGTGTCTGTGTACAGAGGGAGAGAGACCTGAGGAGAATAAGAATGAGTCTACCACAGACAGTAATTTTTCTTTTGTCAACCAAAGAAATAAAAGTAAACTTAGACCATTGCCCTTTTTTGTGAGTAAGAAAGTCGAGAATTACATTCTTGGTAACCTATATCCATGAAGTAATGACAGACAAATTAAATGGCTGAGGTCACACAAGACCAGTCCAGACCTTTCCCCTTCCCCCAACAGTAAGATTAGATACCCTGGGAGATTTCCGAGAAACTTCACAAATTGAAGTAGGAGCTGTGAAAACTGCCAGTGCTCAGCAGCTCAGAGAAGGACCCCAGGATTTCACAAGGGCAGGGTATGTATGGCTCAGGCCTGGCTGAAGGAGCACGGAGAAAGAAGAGGGGCAGCACTGGTGCTGTCAGGTCCTGGGCGCTCTCCCAGTACAGGTGGGACCTGCTGCCAAAGGGGCTTGGGTCAGGCTGGGGAAAACTGAAGATGGGGGGATAAGGCATAAGTATCTCCTTGGATCTAATTACAGATTTATCCATTCTGATGTGATCCAGAGATAACTGTCAAAAGAATTAAATCTGTCAGAACAGGTGGGAGACCTGAATTTGATCCTTCTTTTTGCTTCTTCTATTGCTGAAACAGAAATTCGTTTCCATGTTACTAACCCTTCTTAACTTTTGTTATGGTCTCATTGAGAGAGCAGGATAGATATGGAGTGGTTTTTTTCCTCAAAAAAAACTTTCTCCACCACCCCTGCTTCTTAAGAAAAACACCACAGATTTCATCTGTTACACCTTTACAATTTTTCTCTGAAAAGTAGTAATAAAACAGCTTATTACCCTCAGAAGATCACTTAAAGACACAAGTAGGTTAAAATTGATAATTCTTCCTGCTGTCTGATTCTGGATATATTTTAAGATGCACTTGTGTTTGAATGAGATCTTTTTACAAAAATCATTAATTGAAGCTGTCTGGCTCTTCATCCTGCCCTCCCATTCTCCACCCAATGAATCAGTAAATTGTAACAAGAGAATCTGGCTAAACAAGTTTCTAATTCAAACGCCATCTTATGGACAAAGAAGTCTTTGAAAATAGTATCCGTCATCTGGCTCCTTGCGATGGAGTGGAAAGTTGTGTTTTTACTGTTCACGGAATTCATCTCTCCCTTCAGCACCGTCAAATGTCGAGTGCGGTGCAGTATGAGAAAGCAGAGTTCAGGGAGAGGAGAGGGAAGGGGGAGGCCTCTGTCAGAGGATCCCAGGGCAAGCAATTTCCTGCCAATTAATACACAGCTCCTGATATTCTGGTATTTCTCCCAATAATAGAGTTCCAGATAAGGAGACATTTTATACTAGTTGATTCCAGGTAACTGATAGAGCTTCCTTTTCTAAGGTCCAGTCATCTTCTCGCTGAAGTGATCAGCTTCAGTGCGAGCAGTATGGGGTCTCAGATCACGCGCAAGCCAGGCTTGCTTTCATCACAGAAATTAGACGATTGGCAGAAGAGTCCCATTTCCTAACAGGAGGAGATTTCAACAGCGGCTTCTAAAGTTGAGCACACAACTTGTCAGGGCTGTATTTGTGCAGGCATCGCTACGCTCTATCTCTCCCTGCAAGCCCCGTTTGCAGTCACAGGCAGTCTTGCAAAGTTCACTGTGCAGCGCTACAAAACAAAATTAATGAATCTGTGTAAAGTGATTCAGAGCCAAGCACTGTGCTAGCCACGGTAATAAACTAACCAAACAAAATAATCCTGACTGCTAGTAATCTGTAAAACTGATTTCATATGTGTCCATTAATGTCCTTACAAAGCAACCTGCTCTTAGCATGTGTGGGAGTTTCAGGGTTTTTGCTTTTCCTTTTTAGCTGTTGGAGTACCTGAGAGCAACAGAGCACAAGGGAATCAGAATAAAAGACGTTTGTTCTAAGTATAAATGCACGGGGCATTTTGTGCGAGGAGACCAGACCCTTTTCCTTTACTCTTCTGCATCTTGTAGCTTCTTTGAGGAGGCTGGTGGGAAGAGGTTAAAGGTTACCTAGAGCTGCCAGTAAGAGTGAAAAATGGTGGATAGTGCCCCTGTTCTTGACTGCGAGTTCCTTTATTTCCTTTTGTCATGGCAATACCTTCCCAGGGAAGGCCTGAATGTTGCAAATTAGTGTTCCAGCTTATCCAACTTATCTTTCTAATTACCTCTTCAGGTGTAACAGTGAGCCAGAGGCTTGTGGCTTGCGTGAACAAAGGAAACTGCTCAGTCATGTCTGTGTATTGGCATCTGCCACAAACTTTTTTTAGGCTTATCAAGTATCAAGCTTGTCACTAAACAAAAACAGCAACAGGATTTTTCCCCTTTTCCTAGGGAAGTAAAGATCTTTCCCTGACAACTTCAGCCTGATACAAAAAATTCTGGGAAGAAATCTCACCTTATACCAATATTTCTGAAAACAACACAATTAGGAGAACGTCTGATAAAATCAAATATATGAGCTGAGCTTGAAGAAGCAGGAATTGTGCACTGCTAAAAATGAGAGAGACAGAACTAAATCTTTGAACGCAGGCTTGGGGAGGCTGACTTCTGCCAGAGTTGTGTGAACAAGAGCTGCAGCTTTTATTTTCTGCCACATGCTTCTTGGGCACAATGGAAAACTCCCTCTGATGGGAAAGGACGATGACTTTGGTGACCACGCATGAAAGAAGTCTCAGGAGAAATGTTCAATCCTTGTGCTTGTTCAGAACAGAAACCTTGGAAACTGGAAAGAAATTCCCAGGAATGCTGTCGTCTGTCAAGCGCTCAGGCTGCCTCCAAGTACACGACTCTTCCTGGGAAAGAGGGTGCTGCCATGGTAGACTCCTTCCAGGTGAAAAAAGCTGTGGTGTTCTGCAAGAATTGTCACCAACAAAGAATTGCAGAGACTCAAAAGACAAGACAAAGAGATAATAGACCATTGTTTAGGACTTTATATGTAATCATAGACAATACAGCTTGAGCAGGATACTGAACCCATCCTGACAGATGATGGTCCAGCCTCTAGCCAGGGAAGAGAGATTAGGTTAACCCAACCAAGGCTGACCTAAGCGAGCTTGTAAATCAGGCAGGCACATGAACTGAGGCATGAGAATCTAATTCAAAGTCTATTGTGGTGGAAAAATCTCTTACTTACCACCATCAAAGCAGACTGAACTCTTACTAACAATATAAATACACACACAAAAATAGATATTTACACGGGATTTGTGGCCAGACAAGGTCATTGTCAAGCTATATGCAAGTATGGAGCATGAGCTGCAGCAAGGTCAAAGAGCTTAGCGCAATGGACACAATGGGGCTGTCTTGGGTGCATGGCTTTAAGTAAAATCTGAATAGTTGGGTGTTTGTATCTAGCTAGAAATGTTGACTTATGCCTCAAGCTTTTTTGTGACTATGGCCATGAAAGTGTATGAATTTTCATTTTCAACACTGACTGGAAAGTCCTGTCACTATGGAACTGTTTTCAGAAATAAAAAACCTGCAATGGCACGTCAATAAACCCCAACCAACCAACAAACCAAAACAGTTTCTGGGTAACAAATAAATGGAAAAATCTTTTTCTTTATTTCATCTATGTTCCAGTGGGTGGGGTCTATATTAGTATGGTGGTCCACAGCAGCAGTAAAGTCTTGAAGCAAATGCAAATCCCCTGAGTATCCCCATTTAGTAGGAATTGGTTTGCTTTGCAGAGTGGTTTTGGTGTGCATCAGCTCGATTCCTTCTAGAGGATGCTAAGCCAGGACTGGTTTGGGTGCAACCTAATGATCTCTAGTCCATAATGGAGCCCTGAGAGTCTGAGTCAACGTGTGGTCCTTTGGAGAGCTTCAAAACACATCTTTGATGGCAACATTTGGTTCAAGCAACCAGAGCACCTAGTCCGAAGAAAAACTCCCAAACCACCAACAGGTTAGATGCAGGGGTCTCGACACCAAGTAGCTTCAATGTACTGATCCACCTATGTTCTAGTAAATTACTTTAGACACAGCCTAACTGACTCAAAAGATGCCAAGTGTTTACTATTCCCTAATGAAGAGCTGCAGAGCTGTGATTCCACCTCATGGCAAATTATTACAGCCAAACGATAACAAATAAACCAGTGTTTATGCCAAGTCACAGGGAAAAGCGCAGCACATTAGGCACTCATTAGACATTAATTTCCAAGCTATAGACCGAACAAAGGACAGATGTGATACAAAAGTTTTCACTTAAACAAACCCACAAGGTTCTGGTCATATTATGACAACAGCTGATGCATTCTTAGTGGCTTTTCATGTTTAGCTAATCCTGAATAATGTTATTAAAATTACAGTTTCCCTGTGTATCTTCTGTTTGATTGATAGTTGAATATTATCATCTTGACACTGAATAAGAAGGAAAAGGTGAAATTCAAAGTGTTTTCAAAAGTTGACTTCAAAATCACCCATGGAGAGCTCTTTGATGGGTGCTGGTGTTGTGGCATCAGAAGCAATACAGACACCCGATTAGTTCATTCAAGTCCATGCTCAGAGAAAGTGGTTGTTTTTCCTCCCTCTCACACCTTAGACTTAAAAAAGTCACTTGTCAATGGCAGGCTTTGCAGATAAAAAGTAAAACCCTCCGCACCAGGGACAAAACTATTATTCTAGAAGGCAGAGAACTTTTTTCCAACTACTACTATATATATATAGGATAATAAAGACATCCTGGAAAATCAGATAGCTGCAGGTATCAATAGCATTTAATACAAAATACTGCAAATATTTCTGCAGCTAATATGTAGCTTTTCATCATACACTCACTATTTTGCGTGTTCATACGTTCAAGCGTATATGTTCACATCACGTGAACAGAGCTGATGCCCACACTGGGAATTTTCTTTCCTTTTTTGCATATAGGATTGTTCCACTTGCTAAAAGCTAAACTCTACTGAAGATGACCTATATTTACTGCATTATTATACAGTATCTTCCCTAGCACTTTGCTTTTAGAAGGCTGGGACATTGCATACTATAGGTGGAGGTATGTACGGGTTTATATTATAAATTTCAGCAGCTTCATTTCAGTGACAGAGGGCAATAGAATGGCAGCCAGGTAAGAATCCTGTTAAAAGCACATTGCTTGAAGGATAAAAAAATAATCCTATTCTTTTCTCTCAGTTTCAGGGAACTAGGGACACGATCATATTAAGCTACATACAGTTACTTAATTTACATGAGACTGTATGTATTGATACTAAAAAGCCTCCCTCTCTTTGGTGCAGAAAAGCTGTATGTCCAGCTGATTTCAACAAGCACAGCAGGGACTTTGCACATAGTGGGCTCACCCAATGACCAGCAAGGCTGTGTGGAAATGGACTTCTGGAGACCGTAATGCAACTTTTACACCAGGGGCTGCCCTCCCCGCAAAATGTACTTAAGGCAGGTAAATTCTTCGTACCAATTTTGCACAAAGATGAGAGAGGAATTCAGATCTTGCCTTGTCACAATTCAATATGCTTCTATAAAAGGGTGGGGATCTGGCTAAGCACTTTGATTCTCTGATTGGGAGGCAGTCTGCAGTGACCCGCTCCTCCATCTCTTCCTCCCACAGTTCCCTCCACCCTGCTTACAGAAAGGAAAAGCTGAGAAACAAAAGGCCCTATTTCCATTGTCTTTATGCAATTACTAAGCAACAGGTTCATGCTCCCAGATGAGCCATCAGCCAGGGAAGAAAGACAGAGGGTGAGTGAACAAGGCAGGTACAGAATGAGGTCAGCCAAAACTCCACCAGAAAGTAATGTTTACACCTGAACAGAGCTGCGCAAGGAGAGGAAGTGACACAGGCACAGGGAAGGCAGAATCCTTTTCCAGCCCAGTCATTAACTAAGTGTTGAAATACGATTTTTACCCGCCTTTGAGAGACTAAGGCTCCGTGTGCCTCTGTGCCATGTTGTTCACAGCCACCGGAGGGGTCCAGGTCAGAGGCCCCTTTTGCAGCACTCCGGTGAGGGGTGGAGCTGGGGCACCCCAGCTCTTCCTTCCCTGGCTCTGGGCAGCAGCCACAAAGCCAGGCCCTCCCCTTCTGGATGGCACACCCATAGGTATTCACGTAAGTTACTGTGTTTATTCAAATCCCCAGCTGCAATCTATGTTTCTAATGTGGGAGAGTAGCGACTTCCACAGCCGTTTAAAACAGAAGATTCTTCTTTGGCATATTTCCTGGCAGTTTTTTAAATTTTGGTGGGTTTGTATGTCGTTGCTTCTCTGAGGAGACACAAACAGGCATTCCAGCCCTGGGAAGGTACTCATGCCTCCTAGTTAGCAGTTGAGTTGCTGTGTGGGGCTGCAGGCTGCCTACGGAGAGAGAGTGAACTGGAAATGTTGGTTGGGGGTTTGGTTTGTTTTTTTTTTTTTCAATTTGCAATTCCACCAGCCACTCTGTAGCTCAATCAGATCCCCTTCAGTTCCTTCCGATTGAGCAGCCGTGAGCCTGACCCTGGAGCCCAGGACAGGCAACAGCTTTTTTTTCATACCCTTCTCGTTTGGGGAAGTTCAAGAGCAGGACGGTTGGCCTGACCCAATCTCCTGGCTACTTGTGACGGACCATATTCAGTAAGAGAATTGAGATAGTCCCAGATATCATGAAGCTAGAATAAATGCAAATAAATGAAATTGCTACACAGATTTTCCACTAAGCAAACACAGTGACTTAAGAGGAGATTATAAACTGGGAAAGAAGAGAATGTGGAGTGTAAAAAGTACTTCAAACGTTGATCCTGCAGAGAACTTTACACTAATTACTTTTGAGAAACGCTGAGAATGAAAGGCTGCATCAATATGCTAACATTACTCACAGCAAAGTGTGGTTTTAGACTGCCACACCATTCATCTTCTGCCTGATCTCTCTGCATCTTGCAGACATCCAGCAGACAGATTAGAGCAAGGCTAACACGTCTGGGTTTAATTGGACATGCCCTCTTCTGCCCACAGATTTTGTCTGGAAGGAAGGGAGAATCTAAGGACTTTCTTTACCTTTATGTGGGATTTCTGGGAGTCCAGTGGCCCAGCTGGAAGTACTATGCAGTAGCAACCCCAGGTTACTCAGTGTCCAGAAACCCCAGACATTTCTACAGCATCTGCACAGATCAGCTGCAGAGAGTCAGCAAGCGAGTCCAACACTTCCCGGAAGTGTCAAAGGAGCTTGTGGTGCATGTTGGAATCAGCTGTGAAGCCAGGGCAGAGTAAATTCAACATTTCCCAAAGCACTGAATTTGCGGTGCATGTGCAGACCATCTGTGCGATGCACAGATGATCTTCTGGCACCACCTTATTATGTTTTTTCTCGACAATATCTTTGCCAGCATTCTGCAGAAAGAAGTATAGCAGCTCTGGACTAGAAAAGAAGCCCAAGGAAAAAGATCTGATACAAACCCTGACTACCATTTCTGCTGTAATTAGCAATAAATTTCTGAACTTGCCTCCCAACAGCTGCAATGCTAGTATACGTGGACCCAGAAGTGCTAGGAGCTCCCACGCTGGCACCATGCAAGTGAACTGTTGGTGTGAATCCTTCTGGGAATCTGTTTGGGAGGGGTAGGGGATGTTCAGCTGCTGGATATGAACAGAAAGAAAAGTTTACGAAGTTTGACTTTTGTTAGAAAGTAAAATGCAGCAGAAACTGATTTTGGTGGACATCAGGGTGAAAAGGAAGATGCAACTAAACCTTTCTAGCCTCTTTCTTGCTTCTGAAATAACTAAAAAAAAACTAGAGAGAGAAGAAACTGCAGTACTTTTAATCATCACCAGCAGGTCTTTAACCTCACAGGAAACAGAAAAGGAAGGACAGATTGTAAAATATCCAGACAGACTAAAGGTCATTCTTCTCTCCCTTGGGATGAAACGTTGCATCTCGCCTTAAGGACAAATATGCATCTACTATATACATGCTGTCACACAGAACATCCACTTCTCTTCATTGTCACTCGATAGTGGCACACCAAGTTTACATTTGGAAACAGAGATAGGCATGGCAGCAGTGAGCAAGCAACATGATACACAATGAAAAAACTCAAGACACTTCCCCACAGGGACAGAAGGATTGACCCAAACCAGACATATTTAGTGGCTGGGTAGTTAGAATTATGTACATTAATCAAAATGTTATTCCTGTGGAGCCTGAGTTGGGAGGTAGGAATTTGGCCTGATGAAGCAGCCCAGAGCAGAATTTGCTTCCTAGTGTTCGCAAGCTCTTTCCTTCATGGATTTTGGGCAGCTCATAAAGCCTGCGGGACACACAACAACAACACAGAGCTAACCAGGCTGGCTGGGATGGTCACAGAAGGCTGAGGGGCAACCAAACACGTGCCACCACTGCCACACCTTTTCACCAGGGTAAAACACCTTGGCTGCAGGACAGCTGGACACTTTCCTGCCTGAACACATTCCTTCATGGGCAGACAATTTATTCAGGTTCTTGCAGTCAGTTGCTTCATTTTCCAGCATCTAGTGTAAGCCCTGCCAGGGAACACTGGCTGACTGTATGGCTGCAGAGCTACCACTGTTGATAATTTGCACATTAAGATGGGACTTTTTTTCTCTTGAAAGCCTGAGGGCCAACAAGGGGTGAGTGCTCATTCCCTCAGGGCTCCAGTGCAGAAGGGACCATTTCAGTGACCACTCTACACAGGGCTGTTGGGATCTGCTTGCCCTGCCCAGGCCACTGTGTCATCCAGCATGGCTCCCAATTTTCACAGCTAGGAGCACAGAGAGATTTTCATCTCCAGCTTTTTGTGCCTCCAGAAGGAGGGTGGAGATGGGCCTTCCAGCAACACACCACTACTTCTAATGAGAAGGCAGAGGGGGAGCTGTGGGCAGAAAGGAGGAGGTTGAATACGTGGCTGGTTCTTGCTGCAGCACTTCAGGACCTGCTGCTTACTCTTATGTGCTGAGAATCTCCTTAAGTAGCAGGAAAAGAGAAGCTTCTGTAAAGCTTCTCTTAAATGGGACATTATCAACAAACACTCTTTGATAACAACATTTAAAGGCAAATGATAAGAAATTACAATTTGGAACCATTAAAGGATCAAACCCAGTTGAGTGTGCTCTGCTCCCTGTTATGGGGCCAACTTTCACACCCTTCATGCCAAGTCCTGTGCAGAGGTGTGAGGGTAAGTGGGCAGAAGCAGGTCACACCACACTTACACATGGAGAAACAATGAAACTCTGGGTTCCAAAGCCTGCCTAAAAATACTTGAAATCCTTGAGCCTTGCCTTAGCTTAACCACCCAACATATGAACATTTCAAAATATAAATTATCAGTAATGCCCTTGTCTGAAGCTAGAATCTGCATGGTCTTTGCTGTTGCCGCGGACAAAGTGCCAGGACTCGCCTGCACACTCCAACAGAAGGGAATCACCTGGGAGAGATGCTGACAAAGGCTAACTTGAGCAGCCAAGCACAGGGACAGATGTCTTGTCAGGGTGTAAATATCCTGTAAGGAGATGCTGCTCTCTCTGCCAGCACATACCCTACTGTGCAGCTGTGGTCCTTTCCACGAAAGGCATCCACCATTAGGGCAGCTGTGACAGGGAGTTTGGAGACAGCTGTTCAGGTGAGCCCTAACATCTAGGGAGAATGGCAAAACCCATTCAACACCCTGCTGTCACAGGGTGGAGAGGGCAGCTCCCTCCTCCTGTAGTCCCTCTCCTGCTGGGTTTACAGCATAGGTAGGTTCGTTTTCTACTGGCTGAGGGAGCTGAGGCACACACTGAGGGCTGCCAGGGAGGCAGAGCCGGACTATGGGCCAGGATGGGAGGACAGGGCCAGGAGAGGGGATGGAGGCAGCAGGGCTGCCGTTCTACCAGGACTGAGGTGCTGGGGTGGCTCAACACACCCTGCCCCACTGCACCCTCCCTGGGAGCCACAGGCTCAGTGGCTATGGGGACGGTGATGCCACTGGCAGCCAGTGCCCATTCATTTGGAGACTGGTGCCATTGTCCCAGAGGAGGCCTTTGGCAAGGACTGGCACTGAAGTTGTTAACTCTCCCTTAGGGGAGAGCAAGCTGGGGATTTCGCATCTTGAGGAGGCTGGGCTTTCAGCAGCCACACTGCAGAGGGTGGGGGTACACAAATCCCTTTAGAGAGCCTGAATTGCAGCAGCACTGAACAGCTTGAGCTGCAGAGGGGCCAGAGGAATCTCTCACTGGTCCACACCCTGTAAATCCTTTGCTAATTGCTTTATTGCCGTTATTTGTGAAGATAAAGGAAAAGGATTAATTAACTAAGAGAGAAGAGCACACATCTCCCTAGATGGACTTCATTAATTGATATGGGAGGGAGAAAAATCAATTAACAAATTCCTTTGCCTTCCTGATCAGTCTGGAAACAGAGCTGTGGTGCTTTTTGGGGAGGATTGTGAATATTAAAACCCAGCCCGCTCCCCCAGCCAGCTGCAATTCATTCATTCAGCAGTTTGCAGTTCACACCACTTAACATTGCTAGTGTAAAGGCTGTGCTTTGCAGATATTTTACAGTTCTATGACAACAGGCAGAAACATAACAATGTCCATGAGGTGAAGCCTCTAGGCACCAACTCTCTTTAATTTTGACACTTCAATCTTGGCAGAGAGCAACTTGATTGTGGCAAGAAAATATAGCTCTAAACATAATTATAACATGGACACTGGTGTCCCCTGACATCGTAAGTCAGTGCATGATTTTCTGCAATGTATGAGAAGGAGCAAAAGAAGCAGAATGGACGAGAATACCACATACTGCATATATCCATATCATTCCTCTGCTTTCTTGAACCTTTATACAAATTCAGAGCTAGACCCAGACACAGGAATCTACCCAAGATTCCTTTCGTGTGGCATATTAGTTGAAGGAAATGAATGGTCCCCTGGGATAAGGCCTCAGAGGAAAGGAAGTGTTTGATGAATGAGGTTAGAAAGGTCTCGGTGTAGCTGTGTCATGCCTCGGTAAGGGCTTCTCCAGACAAGAATGATAGTGGTTTCCATTGCCTACACAAACAAGGGAGGATATTCAGCATCTGTGTTGCAATGTATAAAAAACAAACAAACAACAACAACCACCATCAAAAACCCAACTCACCCTATTTCTACAGTTTCGTCTAAAGCATTTGGAGTAAACCAGATGTAATATATTCAATTGTTTAAGCACCATAAATCATTACTTTGTGTTAAAAACCCAGATGGGGGGAGAGTTGTAGTTATCAACTGGGAATTACACAATTTGAATCTGATGTCTTGGGCAGTGATTCTTAAGTTTTGCTGTCACTGTCTCCCAGGGACGAAATTAGTGCATAAAAGAAAAAGAGAGCACAGGCACTGAAATAGAGAGAAAAAAAAACTGCAAAAGAGGGACAGAGCAAGCTAATAAATAAAACAAGAGCCTGAAGGGAAGAGCTGCTTTGTCAGAATATAAATATTTCCCTTCCCCTTTTATCTTTAATGTGGTGCGAGAAGCTTATTAAGGGGAAGTGCAGCTCTGTCCCTGGAGTCCATCCACATAACCATGTAGGGAGCTAGGTCCAACACAACCAGCGCAGCCACTCACACATAAACTCTTCTCTGCTGGAAACAAATGTAATGTACCAAGTAATAAAAGGGAAAGCAGGAATCCACAGCGGTCATTACAACTCTTATCTTGCTGGCCCTGGTGCTGCTTTACATTAACGGGCAGCAGCGCTGCCAGGGGCCCCGGCCGGGGAGCTCTGCTCTCCTTGGGTCTCAGCTGCAGCCCAGGCTGAACAAACCCTGTCCTCCTGGTGCTGCAACAGCTCTTTTGCAGGGAGAACTAATGTGGCAGTTTATAATGAAGCCAAATTTGGGGCTTGGGTGAATAAAAAGAGGGAGTGTGTGAGAGTGTGTGTAAAGAGGGAAATGCTGCCCTGTAAAGAGCCCGCGCTGTGCACCAAGCGTGAGGAAGAAGCCCTTCCCTTTAACAAAGGTGCAGCACAGCCATCCTTGGCGGCCCGGCTAGGTCTTGCCTTCCCGCGGTGCCACGCTGAGTCCTGTGCGCAGAGAGGACAGTGAAGCAAGAAGCAAAATTCTGTATTAACAGCTCCTCTCTCTCAGATATCTGGTTTCCAATAATGACTTGGTTTCCCTTCCCCGCGCTGGCACCAGCACCTCTTTGCCAGCCCTTCAAGATGTTCGACCATATGGCTGCACAAAGCTGCACCATCAGTCAAAGCCTCCAAGTCAGGAAGGGGGACAGTTTCAAATTGCTGCCAGAGGATCCTTTCTCACTATTTCCCTTGCCTGAGCTGTCACAGATACAGGTGTCAACCTGGCTCCTTTACTGCCTCGCTCTTTTCATCTACCCTTAAAATAAAAAAATAAAAAAGAAAGAAGGAGAAGAGAGAGCAAAAAAGAAGAGCTTTGCATTTCCTCTACTCAGTCCTTAAACTGGAAAAATGAAGGGAATTCATTGTTGGTGCTTGCTGATCCCTCCACCCCTACTGTTGCACCACTGTGGCCCTTTGAGCATGACAAAATGAGCTCCCCAGGCTTGATTATGCAAGCCACTAATTCCTCCTCCAGTCAAGGGGGTGCCTGCGCTCTGCAGCTACACAATTTGGGTTTACCCGGCTTTTGTTTTTGCTTCTGTTTATAGAGATAAACACTTGGCATTTTTGCATTAAAAATGGACCTGATTTTTCTTTTAACTCTAGGCTCATGAATAGGAAGAGACTGTCTTTTTTCAAGTATTTTTCAGAAAAAAATGTTGGGATGATGTACATCTTGGATTTTCCCCCATGATGCTTCCACATGAGCTCCTATTCCAATTGTCATTTTTCATCATGTTTGAAAAAGAGATGACTTCAAATACTACCAGTAGGTTGAATTTTCTTGGAAAAGTTTTCAACAAACAATTACTTTCAGAAATGATTTTGATAAAAATGTAGTGAAAAAATATGTAACTTCAAATCAATACTTTTAAAGATGGGCAAAAGCATTAACACAGTTTTATACAACCCCCATGCCAGTTCTGGGATTTTTTTAGCTGGCCCTGTTAGGAAACAAGCCCTCAGACCCTAGGGAATTCATCTAACAAAATACCGCTTGTGCTGGTTGTGAGCAGCTTCCCTGGGATGGATCAGTGCCTCTGAAGAAGCACAGAAGCAGCCTGGGCCTCCTCCCCACCTATGGCTGTGGTGGTGGGCGCCCAGAATCTGAGAGCAGCTTAAAGGGAGACTCAGTCTCACTTTAAAAAAATGAACAAACAAACAAAAAAAACCAAAGCAGCTTTAAGAGATGCTTTTGAAACAAATCTAATTTTTAGATCTTCGATGTTACAAGCACAGCTGCCTTAGAAATACTTGGAAAACAGAGCCTTTCTGTGGAAAACTGTTGAGCAAATTTGGAAGCTTGTGAGTAGCCATTACTCAGCTGGTCAGATTGCTTCAGAGAGCCCAAACTCACCATATCTGCATAATATCTAGGGACCAACGCCTATAGACTTTACTCACAAAGAGCTGACCCTTGTGGTCAGGGAGTGCGTTGAGTCACAGACACAGATGAAAATCACATGGCTGCAGCAGCTCCCACCCCCTCACCCTGCCTTGCCGCTTTCCTGCGCACCGCTGCCCCTCACATAGGGATCTCTGGGCCAAAAGTAATGTTGCTCCAGGAATCACCTCGGTTTGCAGCCCAGAGGAGGGAAGTAAGCCAATGACAAATTTGAACTGCTCTAACAGTGGGCCACCAGTTGCAGCAGTCCTAGAATGGTTTTGAGCCAAGTGCAGATGTCCTTGCCCTGGAGGCAGTGATCCCTGGCATGGGGCAGGGGGACCAGCTGAGGACCTTCAGCTGTCCCACTTTCCACAGGCTTTCATGAGTCAACACCCTTCTCCACCACAATGAGAATTTGCATGAATAAGATCTCACTGGGCAGAAAATGCCTTTACTGTTATGTCTAGGAAAGCACCAAGGATCACACTGCACTTAGATAATAATAACGATAACAGTAACAACACATTTCAGAGGCCTATTGCCTCCCTAGCCAGGGGCCACTGGCACGATGCTGATTTCACCCAGAGATGGGGCTCTCAAATTCAGGTAAAACCAATTTAAAGCACCTCGCAAATGCCCACAGATCACTGACCTTAACAAAATGCTGCCAATGTCCATACACAGTTTCCAGGATTAGCACTCCTCCACCATTAACAATGCACCACGTGTGGCAGCTTCTAAGATACTACTGCAGGACTTGTTCGCTTTGCCCAGAAAGTCATTGTTTTCATATTAGATCTCATTTTCCTACATTATCCCCCACCACCCGCAACAGGCTTTACAAAAATAAACCAGTAGGAGTTTGGCAAAGACACCAGCATTAACGTCTCTACTTCTACAGTTGCACTTTAATAGCTATCAGCAGCTGGAATTTCAGCTTTCGCACCCCAGGCAAAACCCTGCACCTACAGCAGCATGGCGCTGGGAAGCAGGGTCAAACAGAGGAATGCCACCTATTGCATTCCCAGCATCACTTCCTACACCGCAGGTCTTGCCGTGACGCTCGCTCCTTGCTGCACCGGCGAGACCAGCCCCTGCCCAACTTGCACAACTCCCCTGAGCGCGATCGGAAACAGCACTGTGGGGCAGACGCACGCCGTGGCCTCGCCGAGCCCAGCGCATGCCTGCTCGCTCACATCAGAAAGAACACAGAAACCCGCCAACATTTATGATTTCCTTCAAAATTGGATTTTTTTTCTAGGAGTAACTGCCGCTCCAGGCAAAACCCTCAAACCTGTTCGTAAACAATCTTGAGTAACACAAGCTTTGAACACTTTTAGAGTCCTACAATATTTATGTTTTCAGAGATATTTTGTATCTTTGTAATTTTAAATCACTGCTGCTTTTTAAAATGGCTAGTGGGTACTCCATTACATTGTAGTGTATGGATCCCTGCCTATTGAAAAATGTGGCATAAAAATGAGTAAGTTCATCATTAAAACCTTTACTTCATTAAAAGTAATCATTTACATAATTAAAAGCTTTATTGTACATGTGTAGCAGCTGACCAAAATATGGCTTTATGGCCAGCTCTCAGGTCAATAAGTTATAATCATCAAAAGAAAATCAACTCAACGTCATGGCTCAACAAAAGCCCCACGATAAACCTCATCCAGTTGCACTTGCATGAGCAAAGCAAATGAGAAATGGAGAGTTAAAATTTGAGTTCGGTTCTATACATCTCCCCTTGAGGTGCTGAGAGTTTTCAGTTACCTCTAAACTCAAGGGGATGATCTGCGGGAGCAAGGAGAGCAGGACATGCTATTTTTAGAAGCCAGGAGTGAAGCAGTCTACCACATGAAGCACTTAAGAATTTGGCAGCAAATTGGGATTTGAGAGCTCTGAGTACCTTCCTCAGAGTGCGCCTGTGCATTACAAAAGATCGTAACCATGTCCTAAGTCACAAACATTTCCTCAGCATTTTAAATCCCTTAAAAAAAACCCCACAAAACCCAAACCTAAAACAAAAACCAAGACAAAGATTGAGAAAAAAAAAATTAAATACAAACATACACACATTCACAAAAAGAAGCTGAACCTCTATTGTTCCGAGGTCTAGCGAAGAAAAGAAATTGTAACTGTGGTCCAGGCAAACATAGGGGCTGCAAATGCCATGCGGTATTAGACTGAATTCAGAGCAGAATTACAGACATTACTTTGAATTTCACAGCTTTGGTAGGTGCAAACCAGACATATGATGTTATTTCTTTTTAGCCCGTATGAGAAAATGTTACATGCAGCGGAAATCTATTTCAGACAGCAGTGTTTCTTTAGCAGAATGGGATTTCTCTGATGCTTTGCTTTGCTCCATATGCTTCTAATTATTGCTCAATTCAAACAGCTATTTCTGCATTGACTTGCAGGAATCTCAGAAGGCACCTTCTACGTAGGCAAGAAGCATAGCCCATAAATAATTTCAAAAAGTATTAAAGAGTGGAAGCTTCATAGCTTTTCATTCCAATCTGACTATGTGGTATTTAAATAAACCTCTGTGGCTTTCCAGTAACATAGTAGGAACTCCCAGGTGGCAGGGCTGGGGGAAGAGAGGGAGGAGAGCACTAAACATACTAATGAACATGTAATTAAGAAAATGGGCCCTCATTCCCTTCAGAGACTCCATGAGGAGGGAGCTTATTTGAAGTGCTGCTTTCTGGTTCCCCTCCCTCCACGGAAGGAAATAAGCTTAATATCACCAGCGCCATTCAGATACCATTGGTCCCAGCTCCAAGAGAGGCCACTCAACGCAGGCTGACACCGAGGCAGAAATCATACTTTAAAAATGACCGGTCCAAAAAAGGTAAAGGAGAGAGTGTGATGCCGGTCCACAAACCTCAAGGCCCTGGTTTCTGAGGAGAGCTGTCTGTGGGGATTGGTGTTTGCCCTCTACCCCTTCTCCTTAACAGCACTGCTTCATTGAAATACGCTTTGGGTCACCGCTGCCTGGGGGCTCTCCTGGAAAGGGAAATTCTCCATAAAGCAGTGTTGCCCATCTCCAGGGCTTACAGTGATGCAGCAGGCAGTAGACACGCACAGCAAACCTTCGTGTGGCCTCGAAGGAAGGAACCACCTTGGCAAGTGGGTCTCCAGGGCATGATTGGATGATTGGGACCAAAGTAAGAAACAATTCTGTTTAAGAGTTTAATGGTAATTGTGGATGACGAGGGTTAATTTGTGTAAGCCCACCGAGAAGAAGGAAAATAAAAGTAATTAAAATGTTTGTTTCTCTTTCCAATCGAATTTTGGAAGTGGAGTCAGTTAAGGAAATTTCACCCTAAACATACGATGGTAGCGGTGATTGGTAATTTAAGCATTCATGGGAGGAGAGAGAGGATTTTGTAAACAGAGGCTTAGGAATTCCTTAGCCTCTTTAGACATCTGGCAAATTCTGTATTGAAT
This sequence comes from Charadrius vociferus, assembly GCF_000708025.1. NCBI lineage: Eukaryota > Metazoa > Chordata > Aves > Charadriiformes > Charadriidae > Charadrius > Charadrius vociferus. Next base: position 6,268,271 of record NW_009649570.1, read on the forward strand.
AACAGCTCTGCTTCCCTTGTTTTCTAAGCTTTGGAAACAGCATATTTCTGGAGGCTGCACTCATCTTTAGTGAGTCTTAATCAAGCAAAGATAAACCATTTGTTTGAACATCAGGCAGTGGCTTCCTGCCAATATGATTGTTAGATGGCAGAATCACGTCCCAAGAGAGATGGCAATAGTCCCATTATTCAAGGCATTTAAAATTAGACTAATTATACCACTAGGATACATAATAGCATGGGCTAAACGATATAATGGGTCTTTCCCATCTCTTATTTTGGGCTAAATCCGGTTCTTCTTCCTACATAAACAGAGTTGGAGGCTTTGATAAGTATCCTGCTCTGTTTCCATTGAAACAAGTGAAACCCTACCCATTAACTCGAACAGGACAAATGCAAGCCTTCAGTCTGTGCATTAAAGAGGATTTAAGATACAATCTCAAATAGATGAGTCTACAGAGACACAAAATTAAAACAAGGCTGGGCATAAATGACAAAAGACATAGCACAATGCATTTAACCATTGCATCCCTCACAATCAAAGGTTATCAATAGGACAGTGATCAGAGCAACCAGTCACTATCCACATCAACCCTGGTGCTGGAAGCAAAACATAATTCAGTGTTCACAAATATTGTGGCACCGTCTGCAACGAGATAGGAAATTTATGCACAAACTTGAGAAACTTGGCTGGTTTTCCTTAAATTGTTACATACCTCAGTCAGCCTTACATTGTTAGAGCTGCATGCAGAAATGCTCTGGGATAAGAGATTGAATTCACCTTTAATAGCAGCTACATAAATGGGACAGCTATATAGACTCGGTTGGCTGAGGGAAGGAGAACTAGTTTTCTCTAGCTTTTCTGCAGATGGCTGGGCTTTTATTTGTGCAGTTCCTTCAGGAAGGACCTAGAGATCAGGTGTTAGCACTTGTCTTTGGCCTCAGAAACTGAGGGGGGATTTACAGAAGAGAGAATTAGACAGAAGGAACAAAATCACTGGGTTTTGGAGGAAAAGGAATGTCTGACAGAGACTTCAGACTAGGTCAAGGATCCATGGTGTGGAACAGATGTCTGGAGGAATATAGTTCTGGGAAGGGGAACTTGAACCACAAAAAGACACTAGTCAAATTCCTGAAAAATATTCCAGGGAGCAAGCAGGGAAGGGTATATTTGGTTTTGTTTGGATCTGTAATACTTTTAGGGTAATAAAGCAAGGAGTAACTTTGCTAGAGACCTTTGCAGACCTCTAAGTCATTTTCACAGGCCCTGTGGGAAGCTCAGAATAAACCGAAGCACCCATGAGGCTGGGATTCCTGCAGCATCTGAGAGCAGGTGGCTGGCCCAAGGAACCTGGGGCAGCTCCATCCTAAGTGGTTCTGCTCATGGTGCTGCCCAGGTTGATATACCACATATCCCAGTGCATATGGAATTGACCAAAATCAGCTACAGCAGTCTGGGAAGCATCCAAGTGCCATGCCGGGACAGAAGCACCTTTTAAGATTTAAAGGACCAGAAAGTAAGTTTGCATATGCCTATGCTACATCTAGATTCTCGGAGTAGGATCTTCCCTACTGATGGAAAGAGAACAGCAGACACAAATGTCATCTTTTCCCACTGTCTCTGGAAGCTTCTCTTCTTCATACAGCAATATTACTGCACCCAGACAGAATGATGACAGGACCTGGCTGATAACACTGCTGCCAGCAGAGAATTTGTCTTGTTAAAAAGCACCTAGCTTAAGAAAGTGAAACAGGGAGGGACTGCCTGCATTTTATAGCAAAGGGCCTGTACAACCCTAAAATTGTGAGGAAACAGATTAAATTTACTTTAAAGAAACAGGGGAATTCAAAGTGTCATGCAAGGGTTAAAATGTAACTGATATCCTCACTGAACTGCTGAGTGGGGATGAGCAGATCAACTCCAGGTTTTGTTTTCTTATTCATGGATCTGGAAGATAAAAGCAATCATCATCCTGATAGCCCATCTTTGTGAATGTTTCCTAATGTTTTCTCCAATTTGATCGTAAAAGTGGAAGGCAGTGGAGCTTCCCTGTATCCTTTGGGATACTACTTCATAAGCTAATAATTATCTTACAAATCCATGATGCAACCAGCTTTTACCCCTCTCACTGTGGGAAACCACATCCCCTCCAGCAGTATCCCCTTCCTTTTGTCACCTGTGCCCTCCCCATATGCTCTTTTCAATCAGTTTCTTACATCTTCAATCTAATTTCAAATTAAGGCTCCATGGTGGGGGGCAGGGGCTTGTCTTCCCCACTCCCTGCCTGTGAAATACCAGGCTCTCCCGCCTCATTACCTAAAGACTAGAGTTCTTTGGTGAGCTCAGACAAGATGCAATTTAGAGTAATCTATCAGACTGATAGAAATGCAAGCAGATATAATACTGTGAACTTATTTTATTTCTAATTATGCAAATTGTCATGTAAAATAGGCAAATGCATCATTTCCCCCCAGGCTCCTGGCATTTCCCCACTAAGCTTTAGGGTGTGCAAATTTTGACGTTCTTAGCTCAATAGCCTGCCTGATCATGTAAGACTATATGAAAGTATGCCTCAAAATGTTGAGGTTCAAAGCATCATGGAAGTTATTTACTAAATGTAACCGGGACAAGTCTCACAGTTCAGGTGGTTGCATCCCAGGCGTTGGCAGTGCTGGTTAGCAGGACAGCCAGTGAGGCACAGTAAGCTTCTGCAAGCGGATGGAAGGAGAAAGGGGAAGCAATGGCCTTTGTTGTTCTGAGGGCGATGAGGACTGGAAGCCTTGCAACAGGTAATCTGAAAATGTTCACCCTCCGGCACCTAAAATAAGTGGTGGGGTGGGGAGGGGGTGTTTTGTTTTGATTTCCCTCCCCCCATGGGAAGAGTTCTCTATCAGATGGGATAGGAAACAAGGAAAATTATATTGGCACCATTTAAGGAGGCTTTAAAACAGCAGGAAAAGACATCATGTAGGGATGTCCTCCTCATTCTGACTTAGTTTGGAAGTTGAACTGGATTTATTTTTAAATGTGTAAAAAGACGGATAATTGTTTGTTCCTAACAATTCCTCCCTATGCATGTTAGTCTAGTCAGACAGCTTGAGAGTTGGTACCAATGCCTGAGACTGTAAATTTATTCTGGTACCTTGGACTTGCCAGGACTTTGCTTGTGAATGTTTACTGCTGACAGACCATGCGGCATACTCAGAACACTAGCCGTCAGGGGAATTTTGGAGAAAACCTTTTGAACTACTATGTGGTAGCAACAGACAATTTCTCAGATGCTGCAAAGTCTTGCGCAGCACATTTATGCTGGGTGGCTGATGACCTGGCTAACGGTAGCTGCCTGTGCTTCCGTGCTGATGAGAATCCCTCCTGTTGAGAGGAAATTTAAGTAATTTTGCAGGCTAACACTTGTGAATTTAGATTGAGGGAGAAACAGGAGACAAGCATAAGTTTTGCTGCCTTTTGAAATGTGGCTGATGCTACTTACAGAGGCTCTGGATGCTTTGAGGTAACCTGAGTTCCAGAATTAGCAGCCCTGGATTTTCTTAGGCCACAATCTGCCATTTTGAGACTGCCATTGTGTCTCTCAGTGACTGTGTCCTATCTGCCAGTGGGTCTAAATAGGAAAAAAAAAACCACCCTGGAATTTGGTAACAGCCCAAGAGACTTTCTTCCTTCATCTTAGTAAATCCTGTTGTACATTCCTGCCACCTGAGATGGACTAGCAGCATCATTCCATGGGGTAAGTTTACTCTCTTCTTATCTCCCTAAGAAATAATCTAGGATACAGCTTTCCTTCCTTCTTCCTTTTTACCTACTCTTCAACTCCTTTTTTTTTTTTCTTTTGCTTCACTCTGATTCAACATTATGTTCAACATGAGTGCAATGGAGTCACACAGCTTTTACAGCATGTACCAGAGCTCCCAGTCATCTTTTCATTTGTACCATGGTTTGGAAGAATGACTCTAACAAATGGGACTAGTAGAAAACAGGGGGAACCACTGATGCCATCTGCCCTGCCTTGTAAATAAATATCCAGTTAAAGTCTTGCCACTTGATTTGACATTCCTTACTCTGAATAGTTTCTGTCACTGCCTCCCTATTGCTGAAAGATAGTTTCTTGCAATACCATTTTACTAGCTCTGAACTTGTCTCTTGACATACAGAAATCAGAATGAGCGATGCATGGTGCAGAAAGTTTGTAGTTGCTTTACCTTCTCTGCATTGTCATTGCCTGCCAGTGAAATACCTCCTTTCATCCAACATTTTTCATAATGAATATCACAAAATGTTTTGCAGATGAAGTCAGTCATATAAGCCAAAGCGAAAAATAGAGGCTTTAAGGTGATTATTACAGATAGGCAACTCAATGGCTCATGGAGTGTTACAGAAAGATGGGATTGGAGAAGAAAAAAAAAAAAAAAGAAACAACTGGAAAGAATAATCTTTTTGAAGGTTACTAACAGCCAAAGAACAAACAATAGACAAGCTCATTTAAGTTTGTACCATGGGAGGTTATTTAGATGAAGAGTATCACAAAAACCTGCTTAGTCACAAGGTGCAGAAAAGTAAGGAATTCAGGTAACAAGCCTTAACAAACTGAAAAAGTGAAGTTCCTCTAAGGCACTCTCAAACAGCTATAACTGAGAATGATGAAAAGACTTATTTCTTTTCCAGAAGCAACTGTTGCAGCCATGAGGAGCTAGTCCTGCCCCTACATATTTTGGAGAGCACAGTATTATTTTTAAAAACACATCCACTTTTAGAGGAGTAAATTTATTTTAGTCAGTCTGTTTATAACTGACAACTTCTCTTAACAAATGTAACAAAGGCTGCAGCTCCATGTCTTACTGGCATGAACTGACATTGTTCATGAGAAGGAGAGGATATGGGAAACATTTGTCCAACAATTGCTGTTGGAGTTCCCTAAGCCAAACCTTCCTCTCTTGAACTGCCCTGGAGAACAGTACAGATCGGTATATTTGCTTAGCCACTAATAGGAGCACAATCCTGAGTAGAGGAGGAAAAGTAAGAATTTGAACAGTACAGTTCAGGGGACCTCTATCCTCAAAGGGAAGGATGGGGTGGGTTGAATAATACTGGGCCCCAGCCTGTCTTTGACCACAGGCTCTCCTAGGCCAGTGTGGAGGAAAAGCAGGCCCTGTTGCAGGGCTTTTGTTGAGCACACCCTTTCTGCGCTGCCGAGGACAAGCTCAGCCTGCACGTTCCAGAGGCTGGATGGTTCCAGCAACTCGTGTTTCAGTGGTGCACCTCAAAACACAGCTATGCTGCAAAACCCACACTTCTGTCCTTAGCAAACGTATGTTGGTCTAGCTTTAAATCTGTTCAGCATCGCCTGGCAGGGCGGTAACAGCCCTCTCCCAACCTATTGCCATTTTCTCTTGTAGGCAGACTAGGTGCTTCCACAGACAAACTTCTGCTTTTTTACAAACTCAAAAAAGTCTCTTAAGGGGTTGCAGCAGTGCAGATGGGGATTTAAAATCTCTCCTCTTTTCTTAGGTAACACTGGACGTTTCAAAAAAAGCTGCCTTCCCCCAGCTAAAGCTTAGATCTGCATGAATAAAGCGTTTATTCTGCCAGCAAAAAGCAACGGTCATGCTGCGATAACAAATCAAACCCCCCGCGCTGGGGGAGGCGATGGCGCACAGACACGAACATCCCGACCACGCAATCAGCTCATTCTGCAAATGTACCCGGGCGCTGCTTCCCCCCCTTCTTTTTTAATAACTCAGGGCACAGGCAGCTGTTTGCATTTTCAAAGCCTGCTCAGAAAGCAGCCAGTTAATTTTAGTTTGTTCGGGCCACCCTGAGCGAGCTGGCTGGGCACCCCCCTCCCTTCCCGGCTCTGCCCCGCAGCGCGGGGGGGGGCGTGGGGGGCCCCGGGGCGGCTCCTCCCGCCCCCGCCCGGCCGCCCCCG
>NW_009649570.1:6275044-6290704 GCF_000708025.1 Charadrius vociferus
TGGGGACCCCCGCGGGCGCGGCGGCGCAGCAGTACCACGGCGAGAAGGGCATCTCCGTGCCGGACCACGGCTTCTGCCAGCCCATCTCCATCCCGCTCTGCACGGATATCGCCTACAACCAGACCATCCTGCCCAACCTGCTGGGCCACACCAACCAGGAGGACGCGGGGCTGGAGGTGCACCAGTTCTACCCGCTGGTCAAGGTGCAGTGCTCGGCCGAGCTCAAGTTCTTCCTCTGCTCCATGTACGCGCCGGTGTGCACCGTGCTGGAGCAGGCCATCCCACCCTGCCGCTCCCTCTGCGAGCGGGCCCGACAGGGCTGCGAGGCCCTCATGAACAAGTTTGGCTTCCAGTGGCCAGAGCGGCTCCGCTGCGAGAACTTCCCCGTCCACGGCGCAGGCGAGATCTGCGTGGGGCAAAACACATCGGACGCCCCACCGGGGCCTGGCGGTGCGGCAGGCCGGGGGGCCACTGCCCACCCTACGGCTGGCTACCTCCCCGACTTCCTCACCCCGCCGCAGCCCCCCTCCGGCTTCTCCTTCTCCTGCCCTCGGCAGCTCAAAGTGCCCCCTTACTTGGGCTACCGGTTCCTGGGGGAGCGGGACTGCGGGGCACCCTGTGAGCCAGCTCGGCCCAACGGGCTCATGTACTTCAAGGAGGCAGAGGTGCGATTTGCCAGGCTGTGGGTGGGCGTGTGGTCTGTGCTCTGCTGCGCCTCCACCCTCTTCACCGTGCTGACCTACCTGGTGGACATGCGCCGTTTCAGCTACCCGGAGCGGCCCATCATCTTCCTCTCAGGCTGCTACTTCATGGTGGCAGTGGCCTACGCGGCAGGTTTCTTGCTGGAGGAGCGGGTGGTGTGTCTGGAGCGCTTCTCTGAGGACGGCTACCGCACTGTGGCCCAAGGCACCAAGAAAGAAGGCTGCACCATCCTTTTCATGATCCTCTACTTCTTTGGCATGGCCAGCTCCATCTGGTGGGTCATCCTGTCCCTCACCTGGTTCCTGGCTGCTGGCATGAAGTGGGGCCACGAGGCCATCGAGGCCAACTCCCAATATTTCCACCTGGCTGCCTGGGCTGTGCCTGCTGTCAAAACCATCACCATCTTGGCCATGGGGCAGGTGGATGGGGACGTACTCAGTGGGGTGTGTTATGTAGGTATCTACAGCGTGGACTCGCTGCGGGGCTTTGTGCTGGCACCCTTGTTTGTGTACCTCTTCATTGGCACTTCCTTCTTGCTTGCTGGCTTCGTGTCCTTGTTTCGCATCCGCACTATCATGAAGCATGACGGCACCAAGACGGAGAAACTGGAGAAACTGATGGTGCGCATCGGTGTCTTCAGCGTCCTCTACACGGTACCTGCCACCATTGTCCTGGCGTGCTACTTCTATGAGCAGGCCTTCCGTGGCACCTGGGAGAAGACGTGGCTTCTCCAGACCTGCAAAACCTATGCCGTGCCCTGTCCCAGCCACTTTGCCCCTATGAGCCCAGACTTCACAGTCTTCATGATCAAGTACCTCATGACCATGATTGTTGGTATCACAACTGGCTTCTGGATCTGGTCTGGCAAAACCCTTCAGTCCTGGCGACGCTTCTACCACAGACTCAGCACCGGCAGCAAAGGCGAGACAGCAGTATGAGACCCCCCTGTCCCCTCTGGCACGCACACACACACGCATGCATGCACACACGCAGAGGAGAGGGATACTTGGCAGAAGAGGAAGGCAATGGCTCTCGGAAGAGGGAGGAACGGAGGCTTTTCCAAACTCTTCCTTCCTCCCGGAGGGTTTGAAAAAAAAAAAAAATAATAATCTTTGCATAAAGGATCAGACGGACTGTGTCCAGTGGTGCTTATACCCATTTAAGTGGAAGAGCACAGAAAGAGGCCACTGGTGGGATGGGAGAGTCCTTCACCTGCAAGAAGTCCCCTTACTTCTCTCTCGTGCTACCTCTGTGCAGGAAAAAACCCAACCCAACTAAAAGCATCCTGCCTTGCTTTTGGACAGGAGGGAGGGGAAGCCAGAGCTGTTGAGCTGCCCCTGCCGAGAAGTAGCCAAACCCTCTGTGAGTGTCTGGGGTCAAACCAGGCAGGGTGACTCCTGAGCCCCGGGCTCGCTGCCTGCTCCTTCCAGCTCGGCGGAGCAATCACGTGAGTACTGCATGACCAGCTACAGCCCGGATCGTGTGCTGGTGAGGCGCCTCTGTTCTGTCAACTTGCAAGTTCCTTTTTACCTCAGTGATACCTGTTTTAATTGTTTTTAAAGTGAAAACTCGGCCCTCGGTCTGTTGTTCTTGCTGCTGTGGGGAAGGAGGGGGTTGCTGTTCCACACCCTGAAAAGAAATGACTTGTTGCTTTTCAGCAGAAGGCTTTTCCCCCTTGCCTTTGTTCTAGGAGACAAAGGGGGAAACAAAAGTGTTTTCTATGTAGAAAGGCATAAGCATGGGATCGGTTTTTATGGGCAAACTAACAAAAAGAAGTCGTTGAGGTTCACCCTTGGATGTGAGGAGCTCGCAGAAATAAACATTCCTTTTATGAAAAAAAGGAGGAGGCAGGATGTTTTCCTACGGTTCAATATGGGTCGCTTTTCTAAGCTGAAGGAAACTCGAGACTTAGAGGGCAAGAAGAGTGTAACCAAGAGCACCTGCCAAAACAAGAGCCATTAAAATATGTAATGTAAAGATACGATTTTTTTCGTTTCCTTCCCCATAACCTGCTTTCTCTCCTGCTTTGCAGTGAACTTGCTGCAGGCAAAGTCAATACACAGCTGGCTTCTGGGGCCAGGAGAAATTCTTTTGGCTCCTGATGGACCCTTTGCCTGCTCCTCGGGGTCCCTGAACTGCACGGGGAGGAGCGAGGACTGGTGGTGCAAGAGGGGGCTGGGGTTGGGGTTCAAAAGCAAGCAGGGACCACAAGTGAGGAGCCTTCTCATTTCAGCTAAAATACATCTGGTTAAGTTTCCAGTGATCACGTCTTGGAAGGAAAGACATTCAAAAATTAATCATCAAATGCATCGTTTTCTTTTTGAAATGTGACAGATTTTTCTATTCTGAAATGTTTATGTTGACTTGTTCATATTTTATTTTTTGCATACTACTTAACCTTTATATTCACTGAAGGGTTGTTTTTATAAGTATGTGTGTGTGTGTATATTCTTGCCTAAGGACAAAAGAGGAAATTCTGGATTTTTAGCAAGTCTCCACGCTATAGCTGCTCTTCATTTTTTGGGGGGAAAAGTGTCTGGAATGAATCTAAAAAAGAAAAAACCTGTTCAGGGTGAGGGGGCAGACTGCTGCTGTCTGAGGGCATACCAGTAGTCTGGGCATGAGGAATGAGCCCATCAGCCAAATCCTTCAGTAGATCTGATTTCAGACTTGCAGGGCTTGGGTTTTCGTCTTTTATAATGTGCACGTGGAAGAAAAAGAAAAACATAAAACATGTAAGACAAGTGCAGTATGTATATTTTGTAAATCTTGTTTTTGTAAGAAAATATGTATTTATGTTTTTACTTGATTTTTTTTTTGAAGGTCTGTATGAGGCCCTGTTTCATCCCATGTACAGATCACTAAATAAATAATTTTTAATACAAAGGCTCCAGTGAAGTTCTTTCAGTCTTTGAACACTCTGCAGGTTATAGAACGGGGAGCAAGCTTTGTGAGTGGCATCTTCCCTCCTGCTTTGTTGTGGGAGGTGCAAGAGACTTTTGGGTGAATGCACTGTGAATATACTGACCAGAAATAGCCGTGACTTGAAACTGGCCTTCCCGAGTACTGGCCACTCACAACAAGAGATCACATTTTGAGACCATTTCAAATGTTTGCCTTCACTTCAGGTACTTGCATCCTAGCCAACTTTTCTTCCACACTCTGCCTCTTGCTGAGGGCAAGTTGATAAACCAGTTTCCTTATCTAGAAAATAAGGATAATGCTCTCTTCCCGTTCCAAAGAGACTTTTAAAACAGAGAACTGGAGGGTGCTATAAGTGCTGTAAATTAAATCCTTGCCTTGTCGGGTGCAGTGTTTTAGGGAAACTCTAAGGACTAGGTCCTTTTCAATAGCTTTCGAAGGCCAGTGTTTTGAACTAGCTTTTTTTCCCCCAGCACCTTTGCTGTCTACAGTTTTGTTCAGGTGAATTTTAATTTAATCTTAATGGCTAGCCCAAAGCCTACATTCTTTCTTATCACAGTCATCTGAAAGCCGATAGCTTCAATGGAATGGTCTATTTTATTTCATTTTTTTAAACTTAAATGAATGTTTAGACCTCAAGCTGTGTTGCTACAATCATGGAAAGTGCCCTGGCAAACAGAATTTTACACCTGTGAAATGATAGTTTCCAGCTTTTTTCTTGCAATGAGTTCAGCCTATTTACTGGGTTCATCACCCTTCCTTTGCCTTGAACTATGGCTATACTAAAATTTAAGTTACAGAACAGAGATTTAAGATGCCTTAGCTGGATGCCATCGTGGTAGATGTGGTTGCATTGCAATATTGTTTCACTTACTGAGCACAGTGTGCAATAGTTGCACTTTCTCTCAGGACACTATTTTATTTGGACACCGTGATCTCAAATGTAACCTTTTACATTACAGTGTATGAATTACCGATTTTAAGCTCTTTTCAGAGCTAGCCCCATTCACACTGCCTCTCTAGAAAAGTCACATCTTTTATCTGAAAACACCTCTAGCTGCTCCCCAGAATCGCTTACTTGTCAAGTTTCCTTTTTGAAAAGGCCTTTGCTTTCCTGCAAGTCAGGCTGCTTCAAACTGCTCCATGACATGAGCTTGCTGATCATTGCTGAGGGGGGTTTCATTCCACTCACTTAGGAAACCTGAACCTTTCTATAAACATTTCCTCCCATTAATCCATCAGTGCCGGCCGGAGCAACGGAATGGCTGAAACAGCTCGCGCTCTGAAGGACTGGGAACGGACGGGAGCACTGGTGTGACTGACACCCCTGTGCTGTGCAGCCACAGCTGCATTGCTAAATGTGTAATTAATTCTTAATACATCATGGACAGCTAAGCCCACAATTCATGCAGGCGGCCTGTCCCCCCACTCTTCTCTCCACTTGCCACCCATCCTTGCTAGCTGGATGAGAAACTGCATTTAGGTGTGACCGCTACTTTTTTGTCCATATGTGGAAAAACTTAAATAGACTTTTTTTTTTTTTTTTTTTCAGTTCACAAGACATTCATATCTGAAAGGAAATGTCTCTGTTTCCACCAGAAACCACTAAAGCTCAATACTTTTATTTCAGTATTTCCTATTAGGTACTTCTGGATTTAAAGTCACTTAGGCGAAACTATCCAAATCCTGGGATTTAAGTTGATTTTTAAAATTTGAGATCGTAGGTGAAATTTGATGCTGGTGTAAAGTAGAAGCAACTGCTATTCACTTTTAAGCAGATGTGACTTGCATCAAGACTGAATTTCCTCACAGTGGAAACAATTTGGAGAATTTCAAGTAGTGATAGCATCTGGGCTTCTGGAATAAAAATCTCTATCACCATTCTGATAACAAAGTAGCAGTTACTTTCATAATGGAGTACGATTCAAAAAAATCTCCGTGAAGCTGTCTGGAAAAAAGGAGGAAAAATAAGCCCTTACTAACCTTTGCTAATTGCTGCAAAACGATTTTTCTTTGACTAACGTTTAAGTCCACTTTCAGTTTTAAGTTTAAGAAAAGTTTCCTAGCCCTCATCTTTGGCTCTTGTCTATGCAGCATTTTTGCTTCACAAGATAATTGGCAAGCAATAGTTGTCATTGATAAATATCCCTGTAAGTTTACACCATATACTACATTTTCATGAAAAATATATAAACACTGGTTCTTACCTTTCAGAGACATTTGTGTTACTTTCTAGAAGAAAGTATTATTATTTCAGGCAAGTTAAACAGGAGGCTTTAACAGTTCTAGAGTTCACAAATAGCAGCAGCAAATGAATGTTGCAGAGTATTTTCTGCCTCTGCAGAAAAAAGTGCTTTTATAATATGTCAGTGTTTGTTTGGGTTTATTTTTGGTGGAATACCCACACCAGCAATTGAATGTTTTTGTCTAAGTACTTCACCCACAACCAATAGCTTTGCATGCAAGTAAAAACCCACACATCTCTCTGTTCACCAACTGGCAACAGTAAACATTATTTACAATTTCACATGGGTTTAGAAACCGAATTACTAACTTGTGTCTTAGTATTTTTTTTTCTGCATCTCATTCTCACTTCCTTCTAGACCTTACAGGTTCTTTGAATATATCCTGCTCTCTATACTTGTGTTTGACTCCTGTTATTTTTTAAAACTGTGAATCCAGCTGAAAGAAATTTAGTCTGTTGCTTGGAGAGGAAAAGACGACTCTGAATCTTTCAGCACTATAACTGTTCATTGAGATAGACTATTGCCAAGCCTGTTCTATATAAACCAGGATAATTGTTTCATGCCAACATGAGCGTGTGGTTTTGGCAGCTACAACACTGCACGGGATAATATAGGATTGGGAGAATAAATACAGTGCATGGCAAGTTCCCAAATGCCCCACTTAGAACCAACACATTTTGACTAAAATGATGCCCAAACTGTAAAACTTAAAATACATACATCAGAGTTTAACACTGCTCAGACAACCAGTTTGCGCCGCAGGAGGATGGGGAGGGTTTTGATGCTGTTTAAACCTGAAGTCCAAGGTTGCCTGGTTCGGGTGGCTGGGAGTTGGTCGTCTCAAAACTAGATCAGTGGAAGTAAGGTACAGCACTTTCTCCTAATCCAGGTAAAGACTGGGCTCAAGCACAGTGTTACCACAGCTGCAACCAAATGGGATTTGACGGAATGATGCACAGTGAGAACAGACAGGCCCAAACAGGGTCATGAGTGTGTACTCCTCTACATCACTTGGTCCTCTCTGTACAGCAGGCCTAACCATGCCAGGAAACTATGGGACTGGGATAAATGAGAATATGGATAAAAAGCAGGAATAAGCAGAGCCTAGAGCACATTTTTAAATAACAGTTGTAAATTGGGGGGGATCACTTGTTCACATTAGTCAGGAAATCCTGCTAGCAACAACTTGTTCGTTTTGGCTGCCCCAGCTGTGTCACAACTTGGGTTGGTTATATACAACCCTGTGGTTAAGCATGTTACTCTTACAAATACAGGTGGAAAAATCAGTGTGTGCTTCCCAAACGAGTAGTATATATAAGTAGGCTTTGGCTGCACAGGTCTTGGAAATTAACCCCATCACATGGCCACCAAGGTAGCCATGAACCTTACTATTAACACCAGGATCCCAAAGGCCAGGATGACAACTAGAAAGAAGAAAAAGAAAAAGGCCCAGTTCTCCCCTACCTCCAGCTTTACTAGAGGTATTGGCAATTCTAACATTGTTCTCAAACCAATCTGTAGGAAAGCAATGCCGTTCTCAGGGCAGGCAAGGAGTAAGATTGTTCCCACTGTGCTGCCCTTTTCCTAAGGTGCTTCAGAAATAGCTTGTGGTGAATGGGGAATTCTGACAGAAGTTGCAGCAGAAAAAAAATCTGTTATCTGGCTCAGATGGACACAAAAGGCTGTTCCAGCAAGTAGGCACTAATATAGGATTTGGAAGACAAGTGCTTGATTACCTGCACTGTTAAGATGGTGGACAGATGACCTACAGCCAGACTTTCAGCAGTGTTCAGGGAGCTAAAGATGCAGGCAGGTACATGGAAAGCGCTTTTCAGAAGTGCTTAAATTCCCAGGTACACGTCTTGGTAACTGACTAGAAAATCTCATCTGTCTGTAGTTCCTTGTCTACAAAATTTGAACAGTGGCACTTCCCTGTATTATAGGAGTGTTCTGAGAATAAATACTCTCAAACCAAAAGAAATTAAATAGAATGATAATAGGGCTTATATAAATGCTTTTGTCAGATCTTTGCCCTGTAGTCTGATGTTTTGCAAGTAGGTCCCATTCTAGAGAACGCCAAATTAAGACTACCAGCCAGAATAAATTGCTTGTATGTTTTCCAATATCTAATCTAAAACTAGGCAGGCTGAGTGTATGCTTTCACAGGAGTATCACTCTAGCCAGGGCTCAAATATAAGGTGTGATAGGGTATAAAGACGCAAGCTAGGTAACTAGAAAATTACACTGACCTGGGCAGGCATGAAAATCAACAGTCAAACAAAATGGACTGTATTATCCTGGTGCTTACACATAGCAGAGATAAGGATTTGGGCCCATCTGTGCTGATGCTATAGTGTGCTTAACTCTTCCAGTACTCCTGAATCTCTCATTTCCTATATGCTATAAACACAGTTATTATCAGCAGACTCCGTGACACCTCTGCTGTCCCTCTTTAAATCATTACAGTTCACTTCAGCTTGCTGCAAGCAGGATCTAAATCATAGTAAGTAGTAGGCCTAAAGCAGAGTCGCCCAAGGTTTTGTCCAAGCCCTTAGCAGTGAGAACCCACCTTCCTTGCCATTTGCACTTCGTCACTTAGTTCCTCAACAGTTTTTTCTGTTATCATGACCTCCAACATTTTTATCTTTACTAAAGATGGCCAAGTAGAAGCATTAGTTGGTTGTTTGGACATTTTCCTGCCTCAACAACAGGGAACAGCATGAGACTACTGTACTTTTTTCACCAATGAAATACGGAGGCATCTAAGCTGACTGGGGTAAACGTTTGTGTGTTGCCCTGGTGCCAGCCTTTCCTGTGAGAGACTTCTGCACCCATTCACCTTCATCACACATCAGGTTTTTGTTGCTAAATAAAGTAAACCAACAAATCAAAAAGGATCCTTGAACACATCAAAGCATGCTGTAAGTTATAAATCCCCCCTCAAACAAATAAAAACATAACTTAAGAGTTTTTACTGAAGACAGTCAAAGGGGGCTACTTCAAAAAACTATTTACCTAAAGCACGAATCAGATCAGTTGCCTGACGTGGCTTCCTTCCACAAATTTTCCATGCGGGAGGTTTGTGTCTATGAATGCGTGTATGTGTAGCATGAGAGCATGCCAGCATGACAACTATGAGTTACAACTACAGGTAAATCTCTCACCAAAAACCTGGTGAAGAGAGAAAATCAAAAGGCCCTTGCCCAATGCAGCTGTCTGCTAATTAAACACTGGTGTTAATTGCAATAGTGTGCTTGGACCCCATTCCCCATGTTTGTTGTGGTGCCTGCGTGAGCTCTGGATTGCTCAGAACTTTCACATTCTCACAGAAAATGAAACCGTCTATAAAAGGAATGAAAGACTGTGATATGTATATATATCTATAGGGCTATTTTTAAAGAAAAAAAGATTTTTTGTGTGAGCTAGTTCAAAGCCAGCTTTGATTATCTAAAGCAAAAGTCAGTCTTTAGAAAGTGTAAAAAAACTAAATGTAAAGATGGAATCTTTTTTATTTAATCCACGATGAAAAGAGCATTTCTTATTTGTAATGCTCTTGCCTCTTGATTTTTTTTTATTTTTTTTTTTAATTAACGGCAAAATGTAAGTTTCAGGCAGCAATTCCCGTCCTTACTTTACGAGATGTGCAAAGCAGCATTCCATTAGGGCCAACAGCCAGTAAAAGGGATGTCATTTGACACCCTTACACAACTATGCATACCAGGCTGGAACCGAGCGGGATTATGTGAGTGGATAGAAAGTCCTTCTAGAGACAGGATTTACTCGTACTGTTTTTCTTTACACATTCTGCTCTCTGAAGATAGTAAATCAGCTATTGGATTTGCAGAAACAACTCTCATGATGGTTAAAGAATTCAGGCACAAAGCAGATGAAGGCAAAGATCTGGCCTCTCTAAAGCAGCTCGTAGCGACCGCAGGAAGAAACTGAACTGCCTCCCTGTCCGAAGGGGCTAAACCGCGCCTGTGCCTGCACCATATTCCTCTTCTAAGCCAGGGGCAGGAGGTGGGCTGGGTTTCCAGAGCTCACACCAAATCCCACGGCAACTTTCTGCTTTTATGGCAGGCTAAGCCAAAGTCCTGGATCTGAATGTTACAAGATTTAAAAGACCATACTTTACAGTTACTGTGAGCCAGAAACTGCCTTTTCTGGTAAGAAATCCCTTATCTGCAAAGATGAATTAATCGGTGGATAGTTTGCTTTGTTATGAAGGCACAGAGCTTTATGTCACTGCCCACAGACAGAGATCTCATTTTCTGTCTTTGAGATTCCTTAAGGTTTTTGTCGTTTGACTGATAGAGTCAACTTTAACTAATGGATCTAACACTTTAACTCCATGTCTCTCATTTTCCTCAAGTAAAGATCTTACAGCACTGAATTCTGAATGAAAACTTAATCAAAACCTCTCAACGTGAGAACTGAAAAGAAATGTTTCTCAGAAAACAATCTCAAGAGAGTCAGCAATTTCACTTAAATGACTCCTCCATTTTGCTATTGATTTTCATTAAAACTAGCTGTGTTAATAAGTGTCCTTTGGTCAGCATTTCACCACTGCCCTCAGACTTAATACATTACTTGAACACAGACATTCAAGGTGTAATAACGAGTTATATACATAAAAATAAGCCTGTGAAGGACTGCGTCATGACAACCGTTACTTTCACAAGCTCCACCTCTCAGTGTCATCCCTGGCTGCATCTTATTTAGCTGGTAAAGTTCTTTGTACCAATACCAGACCATTTTATTTATTCTTAAATGTAATTCTGCACAGACGATGACATTTTTATTAGTAAATGAGAAGCAGTGTGTGCCAGCAGACAGGGCACCAGACTAGGGGTCAGGAGACTGTCATACTTTTCCCAAACTTGCCCATGGCCTGCAAATTCTTCCAATCATCCTTACCTCCATTTCTTTTTCGGCCCTTCTCTAAATAGGATCATGCTCTTTGGGACAAAAAATGTCTCTATTGTCCCCATGTATGTGTTGGTACTGTTCCCATCTTGCTGGAGCCCTGATCTTGATGGGGGCCTCTCAAGATTTGGCACAATGCAAGAGGTTCCAATTAAAAATAATTGATCATTACGAGGCAGAGAATGGTAAAGAGTGAGCTGGTGCTTTACTTTCTACAGGGAAATAGTCAAACACTAGTGGCAAAGTAGAGACATGTGTGATGACACCGAATCTTCCCAAAGAAATGAAAGTGGGAAGTGTCACTCGTCACCTTTTGGGCTTTTGTGTAACATGCGTAAGGAATGTTCCCTTGTCTGAAGAGTCTCTGCAGACTCTTCAGATGATGGGATTTACTGTCACATGTCCTCTTCTGCCTGTCTTTTTTTGGTTGTTGTACAAAGTGTTGCCATGTGGGGTCTGTGTGATAGCACATACTGCAAAATAACTCCAGCTGAGTGGAATTGGTGCTGGCCAGTCAGATTGTTTGTTGGCTGACTATTCCCTAAAAATGAAAACCAGACACTGAGGAAAGTATCTTGTTCATAAAAGGAAAATATTAATCTGCAATGAAAAAAAAAAGACCCAAACCCAAACCAAAATAACTGACTGGATATTTCATTAACTGATCACTAATGAAGTGATTAAATAATTGAGCAGCAGAGCAAGGTGTAAGCCCACTACTTCCCCACACACCTCCAAAATATGGGTTTGAATTAAGCAAAACAATTTTCCACTTCACTCTGAACTGCTTCAATTGAAGAAAACAACGGGGAAATGTCTGAATGTTTTGTTTAAATACTTCCTAAATGAAGCAACTCCAAGCTTGAATTTGAAATGCACCCAAAATGAGTGAAAAACATTAAGCAACCTTATAAGGTTCAGCTGGAGTTTAGGGGCAGACTGGATGGACCAAGGCTAAGACAGACAGGTGACGGCAGGTAGCTTGGCTTTGGAACCACGGGGAGCTTAAGAGAGACATGGAAGTTGGTTTTGCCTACAGCTTGCCCTATATCACTGAGAAAGTCTAATCCACTTCACCTGCACCATGTAGACCCAGTAATAAGGGACATAAGGCAGCAAATGGAACATGTTGCTTAATGAGATTAGAAATGGCATATAGGGAAAAGTGTTTGTGGAGAGCAGAGAAAGGGGAGAGCAATAAAAACAGTTGAGACTGAGACACAAGGGGTGTATGGGCACAGCGATAGCCACATGTACGTTTGCTTTTCTTGGGTTTCAGGCTGTCCAGAAAGAAAACAACTCCAGTGCAAAGCCATGCTTCTGTGCCTGCTCAGCCCCACGCTCATGCTAACTGGCCCTGCCTACTGGTTAATGCGATGGGCTGGCTTGCGGACTGGGCTGACTTGTAGCCAGCCATCCCAAAGCCCATGCAGGGCAAATGCGTGACTGCCTGCCCCCATCTAGGCAGGTTTTACTCTGGGATTCCTCACACTGCCTTTTTAACAGGACTGGCCTCCAAACATAGCAAAGTACTGCCTCTGTCACCCGTTAAGTGTGGTGAAGTGCCCAGGCTGTGAAGGAGCACTTAGTCATACATAGCTGCAGTAGCATCTCCAGGGCAAACTAATTGCTGACTGCAAACTGCTGCGATCAACGTGCATGCTCACCACACGGTATTCCTCCTGTAAATTTTCAAGAGTAAGAAGTTTACTGACAAAGAAATTCATGAAGGTTGCCAGGAGCATAGAGTGCCTTTCTAGAATGTCGATCCTAGCTATTGCCTTGGAAACCAGTAAATAAAGAGTTAAGGTATGAGCAAACACAACCTTAACTGTGCTGTTTGAGTGATGCCCCAATATGGCCATAACACACAGAGCCTGTGCTATCTCAAAGGCAGAGTGCAAACATTTGGGGAATAGGGCACATGACCACAGGACAGAGTCTAAAGCCTTCTTTTTGCAAGGGAAAACTGGTCTGTACCTAAGCGGCAGGGACTGGGGGCAGGGGGAGTGCTGACACCAACTTTACCCGAGAGGCAGCTGGCCTCTTCCTCAGGACTAACACCTACCCACTTTACAACCCCTGCCCTCGCAGACCACCACAGAACTCCTCTCTCCACCCTCCAGCACTGAGCCTGCAGCCCATCCTGCCAGCACCCTTGTGCACTTCTGGTAATTCCCCTGGGAAGGAAGAGCTCTAGGCACCCTTATTACCACAATTTACAAAGTCAACACCAAAAGGAGACACACTACTGAACCACCCACATGAACAGAGGAGGCAGGAAAAGAGGCAAGCCACCTTCCAGAAGGACAAGGCCTTTCTCACGGCAAAGCTCTCCAGTTTTCCCGTGTCACAGTCACAAAGAAGCCAAGTGCTCCAGCTCTGCCAGCTGGAGCGGGGCAGCTCCCATAGCTGACCTGCACCATCCCCAGCAGTATGGCCAACCTCAGCAAGGGCACAGGGAAAGTTATTCAGGCCCTGCTTTTCAAAAGGCTCACAGCTTACCGCATTTGACAAGATGGAAGGTATAAGATGCTAACAGACAACTTTGCTGCTGTGTCAGTCAAGGCTTTTTTGTTGCCGGGGGCAGGATGGCAGAAACCGTGCCACCTCTGCTGCAGCACAAACGCTGTTCTGAAATGTGTCACCATAGAGAACCCTGCTCAAACGCTCTTTACCATGGCAGGGGTATACTCAGAAATGTTGCGCTGTCCCTCTTCTCTATTTATTTCTCATTCTCTGCTCCCTAGGAAACTGAGAATCACATTAGCATCTCCCTCTTTTTGTCCTACTTTGAATGCCAAGTAGCTAGCACCCATTATTCTGTGACAATGTCCCATCTTACTGACATGCCTTGAATATGTACATTTTTATACAGCTTTAATAGTGCTATTTTAAACTTTAAAGCCTGTCACTTGTCCTCATGAAAGTCAGATGGAAAATAATGCTATTCTCATATTTTTCTGGTCTTTACATCCAAAGCAGCAGTCCCCTGAGCAAGCCTCTGCCCTCCTGTTGGTAAGAACTTCTGTTGCCAGTTTGCACGGTACTGTCCTGCGACTACAACTGAAGAGCAAGTCCCAGTACTACAATTACAGCTCATCTGCAACACATGAGGGTTTGTTCTGTGATCACTTACAAACCCTTGATTTGGAGTTTTGGCGGAACAATGAATGCAGTATCAAATGAGAAATAAATACAGAAATCAAAGACTGCAAAGCCAAACACTGTAATTATGGCTGTTCCCACCTTTGTATGGACACAGGTATGTGCTCCTAGAGGTATATCAAGAGGTGGACCACAAAACTGAGTCTTGAATCCAAACCTCCTCCAATCCCAGAGACCCAGACTCCAGTCTGAATACAGGCATATTCCTACAGTTTGTGTTTTCCCAAAATATCTCATAAGGAAGAGACTTTCTATTACCATCTACAAAGAGATGAAACGCAGAAGCTGTCCTACAGCAAGCTGACAACAGCATCCTCATATTGCTCAGAAATACTCTCCTGACTCAAGGGGGAGGTCGCAGGGCTGCAGGCCCCACGCTTAGACCTGAACACTCAGAAAGCCTCAATCCCAAGCTCTGGGTGCAAAAATCAGCCGTTTGGCTCAGGAAATCAGGCTAAGGCTTGTTCTGCTTGACAAAGGAATGCCCTATGGCAGACCTGGCTAGCAACAGCCAACATAATCTGGGACATTTCATGTGCAGGGGAAAAAAGGCTAGTGAAGACTGCACAGCGTTGAGTCCTAGAGCTGGCTTGTCCTCTTCGTAGTGATAAGCACTGCATTTTCATCAGAGCATTTGTTACCAGCAAATTAAGAGTTAACTAGGAGGGTGGAGTGAAGAGCATATATCTTATTTGTCTTATCCTGTAGTTAAAAAAATCCTCTTAGATTCAGGTGCAAATGTCCCTTTTCTTGACCTACAAGGTATTTGCCATACACTCTGTCTCTAGGGTTAAAAATCTCCCTGGCAGTAAGCGCTTCTGTAAACACTCCCACTTTATCTGCAGAGAGTGAGAATCCCAGCAGTACAGGAAAGAGATATAAATGGAAACTGTTAAAAAAATTAATAAAAAAATCATTCTGCATATGCTAAGAGTAGCAGTGATTTCTGGCGAGAATTAATTAAACCAGATGAAACACTTCTGATACGATTTGTGCTATCAGATCATTTAATTAGTTCTGCCTTTAGTTCATCGTAACAAGCTTCTGTGAGGGTGAAAAAGAAATAATTGTTTATTCAAATGGCAATAATTTGGGTTTCTTTAAATGTCTCCCTGCTGTTTTCTTAAATGCTGGGTGGAAAAGTTCCAGCACAATCTCCAATTCTGGAGGCCACTGAGTCCATTCCCCACTGCAGCCTCCCATCTGTGATCTAGCCCACTTCAGCCCTATCACTTCTCCTGGCTTGTCTGTACACTGCCAGGCAGGGCTTAGCTGTTCTTGAGTGCTATTGGGCTTATTAAGTATTCCTATGAGAAGCCGATGATATGCTTATAAATAATATTGGTGGGACTGAAATATGTTTTCTTTCTAGCAGGCTGGATATTCTGGAAAGAAAATGTTTTAAAAAGAAAAAAAATCAGACACCCAATGAGTGTCTAAAAAGGAAGGAGGTTTAGCTCATAAAAAGCTTTCTTAAAAAAAAAAAGTATTTTTTTCTATAACGAAATTTAATTCACCAATCTTTGCCCAAGGACAGGGGAGGAAATTGATTTTGCTTCACTATCAGGATACAGTGTAGAAATGTCACTGAGCCTACAAAGACACATGCTAGCAGTTTTAAAAGTAGGGCTGGTAACTCCTGTTTCTGCTGATTGCTAATTTGCTGGGTGCCAGTCAGTAAAAAGGTCATACAATT
>NW_009649570.1:6290775-6310167 GCF_000708025.1 Charadrius vociferus
TTTCTGCAGTTTGAAACTCCATGGAAGCAGATTGCAGATTTATACCTAACCCAACGCTGAATTATGGGTCACTGCTGTAAAAACAGAATTCCTTACATTACTTAATCTAACGAGGTCCATGAGAGAAGAAAAAGGGCCCAGTTTGTAAGATCTAAGGGGCTGAGACCTTATCTGCACACTTTCCTGTAAAGCTCCAGGTGCACTGTGAGATCTATATCATCAGTTCCATGCAAAAAACTATGTTGTTTAAAACAAAACAATCAAAGGCTGAAAAGTGAAGCTCTCAAATATCACGAAAGAG
Source organism: Charadrius vociferus (assembly GCF_000708025.1). Lineage (NCBI taxonomy): Eukaryota > Metazoa > Chordata > Aves > Charadriiformes > Charadriidae > Charadrius > Charadrius vociferus. The sequence continues at coordinate 6,291,077 of NW_009649570.1, forward strand.
CAAAGCAAAGGTTGCCTAATGTAACCTTCCTTCTGCCTCCGGGTTGTACGGTATAATATACTGTTTCAGTCTCTGACCAGGTACTGCCCCCACATTCATTTTTTTGGCAAGAGCCCCTGCTTCACTCCAGGCACGGGACCGACAGTGCTCTGCATACAAAGCAGCTCTTCAATATTCTTTTTAATCTCGGCTCTTCAGCGTGGGGCTCCAGCTTCATCTACTAGAAACTGTCGCAACACTGCATGAACAATGATACTTTTCCATTCTACACTGTTTTTTCTTTGCTATTCAGCCCCATAGCCCCAAATGCTTTGCGCTAGTTAACACATTTATTCCCAAAACATCCCTGTGAGGTGAGGAAATATTATCCCTAATTTAGAGAGTAAGATTGAGTTACTTTCTAAAGAAAAGTAGAAAAGAGGCAGGAAAAGCGACCAGATTTCTGGAGTCTCAATCAACCACCTAAATCATCATTTTTACAACAGGCCTGTGGCCTTTATTCACACCACACAACTTCTGCTAGAGGTTAGGCAGCAGTGCCAGAGACATAGCCCCGTTCTCTGACATAACATAAATCTATTACTGTGACTCCAGACCAATATATTATATGACCCTTCTCTAGGTTTACTCAGGGTGAAATTCAGCCCTGTGCAGACAGCCAGCATTTACATCCTTTCTCAAATGTTTGCAGTTGTGTGTATTCCTCACGCTTACCCTCTGATCTTTTCTTGGAAAGACAAAAGTTGTGCTGTTTGTCCCCTAGACACTGTGATCACACAATTAGAGGCACATGTGTACAGACTAGGATTAGAAGGGGCAGAATAAAGGTTACACTGGCTTCTTGAAAGCACTGATAGTCTAAAAAGGAAATTAAATAATAACACAAACTCTACAGTAAGTCATTTTACGCAATGAATTAAGGAACAAAATCATCTCTACCTTTCAATCATCACCTATACAGCAAGAGTGTGTTCTGTACACTTGAATACCTTCAATCTGCAAATATCAAGAACCTTTTATTTTATTTAAACATATGTTGTGCTATGTGAAAGGAAAGACCTCATGTTTCTTCACAGAGGTACCTGTTCAGTTATGTGAAGGATTGGACTTGAAACGGCATACTGGTCTCATTACTTCTGTGCTTTGCCAAGTTTACATATTTTCAGCTATCCATCTGTGTGGCCAGTGGAAGCTTGTGAAAACCCCTAGCAGTGGAAGTTCCCTGTCCCTTTATATCTGCAGGTGATTCCCAAAACTCCTTTGTTCCTGAGTTCATGGTAAACCAGCATGCAAATAAAGAATGTTTTCTGAAATCATACCTAAACCAAAGCAAATCTGATTTTCACTGGAGCAGTGACACGTACCAATTACCCCACTGAAGTCACATTTTCATTGCCTGCTTTGAGGCCCTTATATTAGTCAAAAGGTCAAGATTATCAGTGCAGCAGAGAAAGTGTAGCTCCCCACACACATGCATGCACATGCACTTCCCTGATCTTTTGAAACATTCTGGGAAGGGGAAAGCAACAACATCCCCCACGCTCAGCCTCTAAAGCAAATTTACCAAACCAGACATTTAATGTTCAAAACAGGTTTTTTTTACAGTTCTAGTACCTGCCATAGGCTCCTTTTTCACCAAGTGGGTGTTAATAAGTTTAAATAAATTTAATTAACAATTACAAGTAACTGAAGAAAACAGACCTACCGTATTCAGAATGCCATTCTTTGCTGCTGTCATTTCTAAATTCAGCTTTTGAATTTCTTCCTTTAAAATATATTTTGTGCATGAAAACATACATAAGCTTTTCAGAGTGGCTTTTAGCCATGCAGCTACTAAGCACCTCTCATATATTAAGGATTTATCTTTGTAAGAGCCTTCTGAATGAAGGGAGAATTATTCCCACTTTGCAAGTTGCGCAGCTATTGTACCCTGTTGGTCCCATACCTGTGCCCGTATGATGTTACCACACTCCAGTCCCATGCCTGTATTACTGTGGTATCTGGGGGAGCCAGGATGCTCCTGGCTGCAGCAGTGTTGATACAGGGAGCAAAGGCTGCACCTCAAGCAAAGAACCGGCATCTGGACTGAAAGGGTGAATTGGACACTTGGAAGTCAAGAGAGAACAAACTCCAGGCTTCTCCTCTGTGTGGGCAAAACTGAGTTTTGCTGTCCTAGCATAAGAGGCTAGAGCCAGCCCAGTGCTGGGCTCACAAAGCACCTAGAAATGGTCACAGAAAACAATCTCACAAAATCAATTAATACAAAGCCCTAGTGCTGGCTCAGGAGCCCACCGAGCTAATTGCTAGAGATGCGGAGTGAACTTTGGAGAAGACTCACCCTGGGTTTGCCCTGCTCTTATTGTTCTTCCCTGGCATCTTTTATTAGCCAGTGTTGGGAGACTTGACTATGGACTTAGGTGTATCCTCCTTTGATTCAAATCGCTGTAGCTCTGCTCTCACACCGTTATGTTATATCGGGGCATTTCAGCCACCGGGAAAGCCTAGGGCAGAGATGGGAACAAAAGCTGGGGACTGCGCCTTGCCAAGTTGCACTTGGTGCTCCAGCTGCCCCTGAAAAGACGAGAGGGCAATGGCAGCCGGGTGCTTCCCTGCTGGCTCTGCTCTGCCCTGGCAGCAGCAGCTCCCAAGGCAGCTTCCTTGGGCTCTGCCATGGCCAAAGGAATCACCACAAGTTTGGCTGCCCTTGATAATTGCCGATTTTGCCTATGTCCAGACCTTCCCAAGGCCACACAGAGGGGGAAGCTACACCCAAATTGCAAGTCTCAATATAGTAGCTTAACCACAAGATTGTCCTCCCTGGCTTTTTCTCAGGCACATACTGCCTCAGTCAGTCTATGCCAAATACAGCAGAGAGTCTTACAAAACAAGGTTTCCTCCCCTCTCCCCAAATTCAAAGGGGTGCATTCACTTACTGTTTTAAAACAAGGGATGAGCCCAGGGAGGAGTTCTATCAGGAGACTACGGTTTACCTTAAAACCTAACCAAAGCAGGCACAAATTCAGTCCAATATTCTCTGGCAGGGTATTTCATGACTAAAGCCATGTTGCTGAAGATGTTACGTGCTCTCCAGTCCACATTCTTAAATCCATATTTGCTCTTCTGCCCAACAGCACAGAGATAAGCAAAGGAGGGGGTTGTCTGGCCTGTATGCTTTGCCTGGTAAACAAGTAACCACTGTAGCACAGATTACAGCGCACACGCTGTCCCTCCTTGTGCTTACCCTCACCTACATCTCTGCTCTAGCTGCATCATTCCTGTGGAGTGCAATGCTCTCTGATGGTCACAGAGCACCCTCCAAGGTAATCTCCAAGACTAGGAAAATAAGGGAAGACATTCTGTCACCTGCTGAGTCAATGAGAGCTTCAGTAATTCAAAAGGACAACATTTCTAACAGTGGAAGCATGATGCAGGGTGTGCTAACGCCCAAGCTTGCTGATCGCTCTGTACTCCAAATTCTGCCAGATACAGACAGGTATGATTGCTAGAGGCTTTCTCAACTTTCATGCAAACTTTGAATCTCCAGAAATCCCAACATATGTAACCCTTGAGGAGGCTTAATGTGAATTCTTTGCTCCCATTGTTCTCCTGTTCACATGTTGGGAGACTTCTTCCTGCTTCCTCCTTGTCAGGGGAGACAGCTTCAACAATATGGATTTTATTGTACACCCCCTACATCCCACTTCTGCCCCTTGTCAATAGCACAGAGGCCCAAACGCCATCTCAGCTGCAAAGAGGAAATGACTATTCACAAGACACAAAGGTTTATGGATTTCTGCCTAACAAAAGATTATTTCTAAGCAGACTCTTCATGTACTGATGCCTTGTCTCTTCCAGTAGACAAGCAGACAGCCTCCAGTATGCCCAACACCAATGAGTGAGAGCATTCTCCAGGGCAGGTGTACTATGCAAGGTAGTCTCTTAATCTTCTCACATGCACAAGCACTATTTTTCATACCAGCTGCATCTTAAACACTCGGTTAAGATGGTGATTAGTGGTGGTGGTAGGGTGTCACAGTGGGAGCTTTCTTAAGAAGAAAAGGCTTTGATTGAGCCAATGAAAGCTGTTGCCAGGGAACCAGATGCCATGAACACACCACTCCAGCAGCGCAAGAATACAAACCATGTGAGTGCTGGACTGAGCTTTAAATGCATTTGCTGGTTGAGGCCTGAACACACTATTAACTCTTTGAGTACCTGAAAGAGTTCACACAATGAACCTGGAAGATGAGGATCTGTTACAAATGAAGAAGAGCAACACATCTCCCAGTATCTCTCTATTACACCCTGTTGATCCAAAAGAAAAACAAAGGGGGAACACTTTTGACCTTTAGTTTTTGACTGGCAAAGGAGGTTTGTTTGTTTTGTAAAGTATGTAAGGAAACTTCTCTTCAAAGTAACGCTTAGTTTTACAGTAATGTGAAAAGGAATCAGATAAGTGCTCAGATAAACCTATAAAAGTATTAATTTTGTTTTTGTAGGGGGTGTTACACATGAAGTTTGATGTGCACAGTTTGTTCACCAGTCAGTTGCTCTGCAAGAGGAACAGAATAGCTTAGATTCCATTTTTCCCAGATCTGAGCTGGTTTCCAACACAAATGTTACCGATTTGAATTTTATCTGATCAGTTGCCAATTTGTTTCAAAGTTAACTTTCCACTCTGATTACTAAACAGCCTTGTACTCTACCGACAGAGCATTTTTTTCCTAATGTAAATTCCACAGTGCTCTGCAACCCTACCAGTAAAACACAGCTAAAGCTCTAATTAAAAATCATGCCTGCCATATGTCAATTCATAAGAACTAAAATTAAACTAACAAGGGGCTGTAACCAAAACTTTTTTTGAACACAAGAGCCTGCCTGCTCTGTTTTGAAGCAGTAACATGTGGAAGCCTGGGTAGTTCTTGCAGGACTATGACTAGACCCAAATATTTTCATCTTTGGGCTTCCAGTTCAAATCCAGCACAGGTTCCCCAGTATAAAAAGCTGTTCCCACTCCATAGACTGAATGAAAGCCCCTCTGCTCCTGTGCAGCCAGTACTGGCTGTGTAACTGCTTTGATCCCACAGAGTCTGTAACCGTGTTGAGCAAGCAACATGTTGCTGACAGTATTATACTGAACTCCCCTTGTCAGTCTCCATTTCAGCCTTTTTATATCCTGTGGTAATGCCAGCCATCTAGTGAGCTCTGAGTTGGGGTCCAGCATACTACTGCCTTTTTATGCCTCTCCCACAGTGCAGAAGGCCTGGGGGGAAAGGACACAGCAATACCATTATAATGCTTAAGTGGCCATAAAGTCCCAGTGTGAGTCCTAACAATCTGAACATAAGGGACAATAAACCTTGGGCCCCTCAAATTTATTCTAGGGGTTTGGCAAGAGTGGGTATAGTGCAAAGCTGATTTAAAATCTCCACACAACTCCCGTGCCAATTCCTGCCCAGCTTGGTGATGATGGCGAATTGGGCTCCTGTGTGTCCACTGGCCATCCAAACAGGCACAGCATTTCACTGTCAAGATGACACTTACCGTTCATCCCCCCAGATCCCCTTGGAGTTCCAGCTAACGGCTATTCCACAGCTCTATTGCTTAGCTGAGGACTGGGAGAACACACACACATATATGGCAAACTACAATGCTGAAAAATGCACCACGTGCTCATACAGAGCACTTCTGTCTCCCTGGATTCTGCAGTGATTTACTTAAGGGTCCACGGGCCTGCTGTGGGCTTGGCCCTGAGACCCTGCATTTGTTACTGTGTTGCCATGAAAGGGGCTGCCTGGCTGCTTACAATTTAACTTCTGGGTTTAATCTGCAGATACACATGCCAGGCTTACTGCAGTTGTTCCCACTGCAGAGCCTCATTTCGGGCAGGACACAACCGCCTCTTTACAAAAGTTCTTGCGTAACCCTCATAAAACAGGGAAAAACAACACTGCAGCTCAGCTTAGGTTAGCAGTGAATAAGTGAAGAACTGGAAGAGATTTCTACAGGCAGAGCAGAGTTATCTAAACACAACTTTGGCACTGTATGAGGGCTAACAGCCCAGTTTTCTAACAAGTTCCATACAAAATGTCTAATGATCAAAACCAGTCAGTGTCTGCACTTCGTATTTTGAGGCTAAAACATACATGCACACAGCTAGATACTGCACAGTGGCAAAGGAAGCCATTCTGCTGTGCTGGCTTAGTGGGACACCAGGATGAAAGTGTCGCTTACTGAACAAACATGGTTCCGTGGCATGTCAGTGACCTCTGCAGAGCTCCCGTCAAAGATCCCACGCAGATGTGATCCTGCTCAGTTTGTAAGAGCAAACACAACTGCAGTGCAAGATGGTATTGTTACAGAAGCTAATAATTCAGTCTCTGCACTACGGAGAGGTGCAGATGTACTGAAGTTACCTTGCTGGAGAGTGGTATTTAACACTGGCTATTGTAGTCGCCCTCCCACAATGTGTTGCTCAGCTCCTCACCAAAGGTAATCACCCCAAAACATACGCGTTCCTTACACTTACACATACACTCATGCTGCTATGTTAGAGGAACCTAATTGAATTTACAAACTGGAACCTTCAAGAAATGCAAAGTGCAAGATGTGCCATGTGCAAGATTACCGCGTTTCCCAAATGTATTTCCCTCCTTCCCATACACACCAAGATATAACTCTCAGTTGACATAATTGCATGTTCTCCCCACACCAAGGATCCAAGCCTCAGTGCAAAGATTACACCCGCTCCAGCACAATAGTGACAGTGTCCCATAAGACACTGATACATCCTTTGTCACAGCAAGTGGAAGATGCAAAGCTAGCGAGGCAGAAAACAGTGCGAAAAGAAATGAGAGCTTCCTAGACTGACGTAGCTGACTGCTGCCCTGAACAACTGGACTCAGTCCCCAAACATGGCACAGAGTTTCTGTGCTCAGTCCTCAGGCTCCATATCCGGTCCCCTGCCCAACCTCTGCAACAAGTCCATCCTCACTCTCCCCTGCAGCCCACATCCTCTTCAGCTTTGTCCCCACTCATCCCTCAGTCCTTCCTTTTCCCTTCCTCCACGCCCAGCCTCCCCCGGGGTCCTCATGTCCTCTTCCTCTCCTTGGCACTGGCAATAGATTTTCCATTTCCTTCCTCAGACCCTACTCCTGTTTTCCTTGCTCAAATTGTTTCCTCCTTTGCTCTCAAGCCCACCTACATTCAGATCAGCATCTGGTCCTATTTTGAGTTAGTGCATAATTTTTTCCCAAGCAAACCTCTCGTTACAATCACTGTCTCAATGAGATACACTGTGATACTCACTGAAAACGCATGTTTTCCATAGCTGCTCCATACCTACAGATTTGGAGAGTTCATTTCAATAATACATTATTCTGAATTTACACACACGTATTTTAATGGCATTTTAAACAGATCTGAGAGCATTCAAGAATGTTGGATATTTAGTTGTAAAATATATATCCTTCTGAGACATAAACTAACAGTACTCACCAATAAAACTGACAATCATAAAAAACAATTGCCGATACAGCCCCTTCCCACAACATTAATGAAACATGGTTACGCACTGCTTAAAAACTATGTGGCACAGTGTTGAAGAAGAACTGCTACAGAAATGCAAAGCAGAGAATGAACGACAGGCTTTGAAAGTAAATTTAGATTGATATTCTCACCGAAATCTCTATTTTCTTAACTTCATTTATGTTTGGTTCAATTCATTATAGAGTCATGGAGAACAATCATCCTTGGAAGAAAATTATCCTAAGCTGGGGAGAATTTAGAATGGCTCTGCCACTACAGGCTCATTTCTATTGCTGTTCTGTTATAGAAAGTGTCATTTTTGCCAACTGAAGAAAGCAGCTCCTCTGTTTGAAGACGTATTTTTTTGTACATTTTCTATTGCTGTTTGTATATTGTAAAGCACTTTGAGCACACGTAGAGTGAAAGACACTGTATAAAATAAAGTTAAAAGTTGCAGTGTTGTAATACACTGTAAGTCTTTGTACATGGCAGCAGGGGGCACTTCCACAAGACGATGCTGAAGCGCAGTTGACAGACTACCCTGGTTTCAAGACCAGGCAGAAGTACTCACAGTGGGTTCACATCCCACTTCTGAAAGCAGAGCATGCCTGCACTGAACAACAGCTCCCCGCCCCTCTTGTTCCTACTAAAAATTCTCAAAGCAAGTTGAGTAGCTTAGTGAGAAAATTAAAGAAAAAGAAATCTCTACCTTTGAACGAAGTATGAAAAGTGCAAAGAATTGAACACCTGAGCACTGGAGGAAGTAAATATTTGAATAGGTCCTGCCATCCCAGTGCCAGTGGGGGTCTAAAGAACAGGAACTCCATTACAGGAATCAGGAACATAACTGAGAGGCTGAGACTCGTGCCTTCCCCCACAGTTACCTAGGAAGGGTGACATGTTCCTACACTAAGTTTCTGCAGGAAAACAGCTGAAGAACCAAGGAAAAAGGCATTCAGGTTACACAAAATCCTACACAAACCCATAGACGATAAGCATTCTACAAAACAATCCCCAAAACTTGTCTCTTGCAGCTCTAATAATACTGTTTTTCTCCATTCTCAGCTAATAATGGAATTTGGAGGGTGCCATAAAGAAAATACAATAAAGCAGCTTGGGAAGAATAATGTTATTCTATCCCCTTGGGGTATTTACTGCAGGGCGGCTCAGCCTTTAAATCTGAACATGGCTCTTGAAGTATTTGTGCTTACTTGTGCTTTCCCTAGCTGATGTAAAGATCCTAATTTCTGTTTGCCACCACAGCAACAGAGAAACAACCCCTGATGACAATAAGGAGGGTGATGGTGGTGGTTCGCAGATCCCAAGATGTTGCAAAGCAACCAGAACAGAGAGAACAACAAGTGCACAGGACATACAGGAGGAAAAACGTAACCAACTGCATCAAATCACCCTCACGCTTTTCAAAAACCCAGGACAGTAGTCTGGTTATTCTGCTATTTGGAGTTGCACGTTAGCAAGGCACAGAGTTATGAATTAGTGCATTTCTGAACAAAGAATCTGGCTAAGCACTCTGATAGTAAGTTTGCAGTTCTAGGGGCAAGACATGAGCTCGCTGATGTTCCTGGGGCTCAGTGCCTAATCTCTCCCTGGTAAACTGATGTTGGGAGGTTGGTGAAAAAAAAACAGGATAAATTGGAAGTGCATTATGAACCAGAGGTGAGTTACTGTTAGAAAATTCTCCATAGTAGCTCTCAGGGATTCAACATTTTCCACTTCAGAATGTTAACTAATGTTGAAATAAACCTTTTAATGACAAATTACTTTACAGTATCTTCTTTGCAATGAAAACCAAAATGCAATAATAACCAATGGCATAATATAATAAGAGATAAACACATCTGCTCTAGCTAAAATGTGAGAATCTTAACAAAATTATTGTTTGGGAAGCCAAAACACACAGGAAAGAACAGATTTCCAAAGGGAAAAATCATTGTCTCTGTGTTGTTAAGTGTCAGATGAATAGACAAACCTGTTAGTTCTAGGACTTGCGTATGTTTTCTTTAAGCCTACATCTGTTATACCGATTAAAAATAATACTTTGTTTGAATAGCACATTCCATCAGAGTTTCACAGCAGCTAAAAGAACAGACTCATTTATATGATGCACTTCAGTGTTGCGATGAAAAGTGAATACATTAGAGCCACAGTGAAAGACAGCTTTTTCCTGGGAGTTCACACCAACAGCACTCAGCACAGTGGCCCTACCCTGACTCAGTGGATCTCCAGAATTATTTCTGAAAGGATCATATTTTGATCCAGTTACACAGAAAAAAATGCAGATCAAAATTTACCCAAACTTTCCTCCCAGCTTCAGCACTGCAGTTCTACTAGAGCTGGAGGAGCTAGGAAGAAAGCATCAGCTTTGTGTATTTTTCACCCTACCTTGAGGTGGATTTTGAATCCCTGCCATACCTCCCATAAGAATCATGACTGTTCATACTGTTCAGCATTGCTATCAGAAAAGTTATTCTAAAATGTAACTTTTGGTCATTGGCAGCCAGAATATGACAACCTAACTCTACATCAAAGAAAGTATGCAAACACCACAATTACAAGAATAATTTGGAACACCCTGTCTTATTAGTTGCACTCAAGAAACCAGAGAGTTTCCCCAGAGGAATGCTTTATGCTTGTATTACAGTTTTCTCCCAGTAGCCCAGGACAACTGATCTATCAGAGCCCTTCTCACCCATCTCATTCAAGGCACACCAACAGACAACAGTCTCAAAGCCTCTATCTTACCTACACCCTTGGAAGGGCAGCCATTCCTCTAACCTCTGAGCGCATGGGGATACATCTCAGGCTGAGATGGACTCCCCCAGCTAAGATAGCATAATCTGTTTGAGGTAGATGTCTATTGTTGCCTTTCCTACAACAAAGCATGTTTCTGAGGGAAACCCCATTTTTTTTTGAGTCCCCCTATTAAGACCATTTTACAGCAACTCCCTCTTCGTTGTGTAATTAATATCCTCTCTGCTGATGATGACTTAAGGGCTCACGTGAGGAACAGAAAAACTTCTTGGGCTAGGAGGGGCCAGCATAAAAGAGCTGTGGACCAATTCAAATGCTACAGTAACATAGTTACTATCTCTGTAGTGCAGCAACTACCTGTCCCACCTCAGGCCAGGACCATGTTTCTGTTCACGGTACACCCCCCTTTCTGAAGAGATCGATTATACAAGGAGAAAAGGCAAAGGAAAAAACATTTTAAACTGAAACAAATAACAAGCTACAATTGCATTTTACTCCTAAGACATTTGATCCCTGAACTATTACATTTCAAACCCGTTAATTTCCCAATTAAGGAAAAAGAAAATGTTTTGCAGTGATAGTGGTCACGGATGAGATGCAAGAAACCAACACAAATACTCCAGTCTGTGACCCACGGTCTTGAGGAACCAGTGATGCAAACTGCATTGAATACTGATGTGAATATGGCTCTAGCAGGCAGGCTTATCAACAGACATCATCACATTTCTTAGCACAGCAATATACCATGCATGACAGACTCTGATTGTATGTAGGACACTTATAAGTGTTTCATGAGTTCAGTACTGCCCCTGCAGTACTTCTATAGTTAGGGCACTTCTCAGATCCAGTCAGAAGTATCCTAAAAGCACATTTGTTTCAATTTTTGTATTCCATAGCCCGTCAGACATGCTGGACCCCAGGTAAAAACTGTGAAGTATCCCTGAAGCACTTTTAAATAGTCATCCTTTGTAAATCTGTAAACACAGAAGACTGGGCCCAGAACAGTTCCACCCGCTCCTCAGCACTGCAGATGAACCAGGTTGTTCCCAGGACTGAAGGGCTGCTGTGGCTGTGGGAAGGAAAGATGCATTGGAAAAGGGCAGAGCTGGGAAGAGAGGGAAGAGAAAGCTCTGCAGATATAGGCTTGCTGCTCCTGCTGTCACTATGATAAAAAGAGAGATAAAAGCCACAACTGCCACTGTCAAATGAAACGCCACCCCGGTGGCAGCGGCAGCAGCCTGGCTTTACATGGCTGTAGATTTAGGCAAAGTATGTTGCATGCTTACAGTCACTGCCCAACACATCTGCGACCCTAAGCAAATGCTTACTGTATCTTTGTCTAGGGCAGGACTTGTCTGGACCTAATCCATAAAACCCTCTTGCAGTCGAGAATAAGCCAATTAAAGTCCCCACTGAAGTCACGTAGTGTGTTGCCAGATTAAAAGTGGGCAAAATCTTGACGATTAATTCACAGCCTGAACTCTGGCTTTTCAATACTTCCTGCTGTAGGTGGTCTATTGGAGAACACCGTGGCTCAGGTCCTAGCTGTGCTGTACAGCAGTTCTTAGGTACAGACAACAGAGCTTCATTTGATAGATTTGCTGATGACAGCAGATAAAGCCACAATGGTGAAAGCATGTAAGGAAAGAATAATTTCCTGTGTAGCTAGTAAGCCACAAATTGACAAACTCCAAATTGATTAAAGGTTTTGTTTAGTTTTTTCCTCTCCAATGTCTACCCTACTTTTTTCCTTCTCTGTCTTAGGATTATTTTAACTGGAAGTCTCACAATTTAGCAAGACTTCAAATGCAAAGCACATCACAAAGGACTGCTTGGGTCTGTCTCTTCCAAAAACCTACAGTACAAGAATGGGTGTGCTGGTTCTATACTCTGCAAATCTAGCTGAGCTTTCGTGGAAAAGGGGAGGTAGGAGAATGGGCCTCCAGGACCACAGGCATAGAAGAAAATTACAGATGGAGTTGCCCACCCTCCAAGACTTGACAAGAGCCATCTTGGCATACAGAGGAAAGCAGGTAAGAACCAACAGATTACATGAGGCCCCTGTCTCTGTTCCTCTAGATGTTAACTACACAGTGACTCCACGAAACCTCAAAAAGACTACTGCTGTTCACTGATGTTAACAAGCTGCTAATAAAATTACCCCCATATTCAAACATATTCTTTAGCATCATCTTCCTTATAATCTTCCCCTTTTCCCTTTGAAAGTTATCAGCTATAGTTCATTTGTCATGATTAAATTTGTACCTGTTCTGAGGTTTTAAATGGTGCCAATATGGTCTCTGTGTCTCCACAAAGGGTGAGTTATTTCTCAAACACATTGCCGTATGGAGAGTTGCTTTCTTTGAAGCCCACATGGAGCCGGATTTTGGCTCTCGTAAAGTCTGCTGGAATTTTGCCATCAGCATCACGGAGCCAGTTCATGTGTGGATTTCGTGTCTATGAACCCTGACAAGGAACAAACCTTCTCTACTTCTATGCAAAGTGGAAAAGGTTTTAATGCTAACTAGCCAAGGTTGGTTTTTTTTCACTTGGATTGAAAAGGAAAGTGTCAGCCATCCCACATGATACTCATCACACTGGCTCCCATATTTCTCGAGTCATGGTATAATATTCAAAGCAATTACATAATAGCATTTTGTATTCTGCATAACTCATTGCCATTAAAACTAATAAGCTACACCCATGCCAATGACATGATTTTTTTTCTGCAATGCAGCAACTCTACTTCAAAAAAAAGAAAAGGTAAAAAGCACAATAAGGCTTTTTAAGAGGATGAGACTTATCCAGCAATCTCTGATGGTGTGAGATAGTGTAGAGCTGCTACCGACATTTGTCTGGGAAGACTGCTTAACTCATTCTTGGCTCCACCATCAGTGATGTAATGAGTTCATCCCAAATTTGTGGCAAGAATTTTTTTTTCCCAACATCCTACGTCTTGATCTGTGCTATATATACACCCAATGATATGTTCACAGATGTCTACGACAGTAAATTCTCAAATTAAGCAAGCCCATGCTGTGCCACTTTCCTGATGACACAGGATATTAGTAAGTAAGATTAATATCAGGTAGCAAGGATCCTCATCCAGCATCATATATTTTCATACTCTGACAAATGCTTAAATGCCGCCTGCTTTTACATTGGAAGACAAGTCAGAGCTGACCAAACAGTTTAAAAACCAAGCACGTGTTGGTTTTTCACACAACCATTTCCTAGTAGTTGTTAATTTTGCTTTCCTATGACTCCGTTTCCATGCTAAATGTCAAAGACCCAAAGATTTGACATCAGGATATGTTGTGCCAACAGTGCATACAGGAGATAACAAAGACAAAATCTTTTCTCTTCATCTGCACTCTACTTCATGAACTAGGTACAGACCAGAATGAGGGCACTGACACGGGTTGATGGAGATTATATAGCTTTTAAGTACTGCAGCAGGCCTGATGGTCAGCTGCGCCTAGTTTCTCATGTGACAGAAAGGGTCATGCACAAATATGACTTGATGCCACCTTTGTAGTTCCTTGATCCTTAAGGCTTCCCTTTCCTTCATCAGCTGTCTATCCACACTATTTCTTCTGTTTCATTCAAGAAGAGTACACACAGTCTCAAGATTCTGCAAGAGGAAAAAGGTATATAGCATTCACAAACTGTGGGCCTGCATACGTGTGTGTAGAGCTGTATAGGTGGAGGACTGACCATTTTTCTTCCTCTTTTATGTGTTAGCTGAAGCTAACTGATTTATTGAAACTCACACAGAGCAGGGCATAAAAACACTGGCCTGGGATTTAGAAAACTTGGGTTTAACTAAATGGTCACCACCACTGAAATACAGAGAAACCAGAGCCTTTGACAAACAACTGCATCACTTGTGCAGGAGATCTGACAGCTAACAGCAAATCTGTGATAAATCTGGCAAAGCTAATTAGAAGTTAGTCAGCAGACGACTCTGCAATAGAAAGATCTGGTTTTGTCTTAATCCTGTGACATGCTGTTACCATGACAGCTCACTAAAGAAGCCCTGCTACCATCTTTGGCAGCCCTGGTAACCCTGCCCCAAAAAGGATCAACCCAAAAGGTTTTCCAGAATTCATCAAATCCATGAGCCCAAAGGGCAACTTCAGCTACCTATGTAAGGGATATTAATGAAAAAGCAAAATCAAGACTTCTGTGATATTTGCAATGAAACAGCTAGATTTTTAATTTTTTTCAGTTGTTGAACAAGATTGAGATTGACTTTGGCACATAAAGGGTCAACACTCCTCCAAGGTCTACAAACTAACTTCAGTTACTAGCAGCATACTAAAGCTTACTGCCCTCAAGAGCACGGCCTCCCTGCTAAGGTTTGTCAATAATTAAACAAACTATCTGTTCAGTGGTAACTGGCTCAATATGACCACTTAATATTATGTTCTCTCTTTCACATACAAACATGCATACCCAAGGCATCAACTGGAAGCAATGTTTAGCTATTATTAATCTGACCAGACCAGAAACAACAATCAAATTCCTCTTATGAGAATACTGACTTCTATATAATTTCTTAAAGCTGTCTTTATTTTCTGGTTTATTTCTTATCAGCCTACAAGGTGTTTGTAAAATGATGCACGCACAAGGCAGTTAAATACAAAATACTCTAGGAAAAAATCTTGCAAATTCATTTGGAAGCTTGGACAGTTGCCTCATGGATGTCTTTATTTCTTGATAATGTCAGCTTATTATCTAGGCTCCAGAAACATCCAAAGACCTCATCCCTATTGTGCTAAGCACTATACAGACACATAACTAATCAACAAGACTTTCTTCTAAGAGCTTATGTATGAAATTGCAATCTTCACTGAACATCATATTTAAAGGCATGTGCCAAAGCTTAACGCTATTTGTAGGTAAAACATTAGGAGGAGCCTAGAATATTTCAGCACTATCACCATCACGCAGTTTAGAGTGAACAGCAAGAGCAGTGTTTAAATCACAGGAAGCAATTTGGCTAGTAGTAATGATCTCTGATACCAAGTATTCCGCACAAAATACTTTGTATCCCAGCAACCCCCAAATTGCTGTTAAAATCTTAATCCTACAGCTTTACATATGATATGAAAATTTGACCTTTTATACAAGTACGTACTAATAATACCAGCTGAATAATTTGAAAGGTGCAACAAAATTCACCCCGATTCATATTCAGAAATGAACATTTTTCATGTTACTATTTAAGGGCATTTTAAAAAACATGCACGTGCGCTGTATGGGCATGAATGTGCACACACATAGATACAAATACTTTTCAGTTGTAGCATTTGTGTGAGCCTTAAGCTAGCTCTATCACATCTTACATAGTAACGATATCTACAAAGATAAAGAGTGAACCTTTACAAAGAGAAAGCCTTTAATCAGTCTTCTAATCAGAGTCTGAACTAATGAGGAAAGCCTCAGTGCAATCGAGATAGCTCTTGCTTAACTGCATCTGACATTTTGGAATAGATTAGGTTCTAATGGTCTATGGCAGAGCTTTCTCTTTAGAAACCTTGGGATGTCATTAATAAATATTGGCTATCGTATAGGGACTCCACACCTCTGTAGTTGAGACAAAACATCTTATAGGAAATCACTGCCTACTGTGTCATGAACCACATCAGTGAAGCCAGGCGCAACATCCATCAAAGATTAAAAGAGCAGAAAACGAACACTGCTGTGACCAAACACTTGAAATCATGTGCTGACTGCCACAAACAATTAGAATTCAGCAGGGGTATTCTCAGGCATTCACAAATCATGACTGCAGGAGACCTCAGGAAATGGGGCCACGATTAACCCATCCTGCTGTCCCCAGCCATAACAACGGGCCATTACATGGAAGAAGCTGCAAGCTTTCTCGTCAAGAAAAAAAGACTCATTTTCCTAAAATCTCACCTTCTGATCAGGATGTGAAGAATAGTCTGTTATACATGGAATCTTAAAGTTACAGAGAACAAGAAATCTGAGCTTAATTCTCTGGGTTTTGAGCAAGGAGGGAGATCTGCATTAGGGTTCTCATTTGGCAGCAAGGGGAACAGCTCAAAGGCTGCAGGCTTGGGGTCTCAAAGGAAGGCAGCTGCTCTTGTCCCCCAGTGTCTAGTGACAATCTCAACGCATCTCTGCTGAGTGCCAATAGCCTCCATCAGTTAGGACCCATGTTGTCGTTATGCAGAAAGCAGATCACTACAGGAAGACAGGTTGGACATGACATTTGCTTATTCTGGGTGGGTAAAGGAGAACGGAAAGCCCTTCTGAGCACCAGAGCACATGAAAAACAAGAAACGTGAAAAACACATTTTATTCTACAAACTGTAGAATAAAATTCCTAGGTTTGAATAATATTTGGCTCAAAAAAAAACCCCAAAACCAAAGCAGACAACAAGGCCAAGCCATGTGGAGTATTATGTCCATAGGCACACAAAAACTGTGGAAAGGCACCTCTTTTTTACTTTTTATTTTAAAAAGGGTCAGTTGAATTTAGTCCTATACTCTCAAACCTGCTGCAAGACTCCCTGAGATAGCCTGAGAACTGAAATGGAAACTTTCTCACCTGCCATTTGAAAAGGACATAGAATTGGATTTTCACAAAAAAAACCACCCAACTCTACAAGGGCTGGAATGGCTGGCGCTGCTGGCTAGCACAGCCCCACTGCCTCTCGAGTACCTGCAGTGGCTCTTGCATTTACCTGGACACCACAAGGTCTCGTGTCCCCATCCAACCATCTCTCCCATAGCCTCTTTACAGCCTTGTTCATGTAGGCCCTCATGCAATGGCCCAGTAGCTGCAGCTGGCTGTGGAGCTGTGCAAGACAGGAGCTTGCAGAGGAAGGAGTTTTGACCAGTCTTTTGAAGTTTTATCTTTTTTAATGTAAGTTTAGGCTTTCCAATATTCTCACATGCAGGCACATTTGTTGGCAAAGGCCTGACATGCTGCCTGACTCCATCTCAAGCTGAAAGCACGCAGTACCTTAAAGTCAAGTCTTGCACATTTTAAGAGGGCTCTCAGGCTAGACAGGCTCAAAAGCAGGAAACACCATTGATGTCTGTACAAGTTTTCTACTGCATGGTATCAACCTATTATTTACAATGGCTCTCGCTAGAAGAAATAATTGAATGCTGAGGAGAAATACATACAGAGATGTAAGAAAAGAATAATTAAATGCAGTAATTGGCTGTAGTGCAAAGGAAAATGGACAGGCTTCAACATGTCTCCTATACTGTGACACACTTGGGCAAGTACAGGGTGGCCTGTTTTGAGAACTGCCAATAAATACATTCCATGAATCTACACAAACTAAATGATGACTAACTGGCAGACATGATTATAGTTTTACAGAATTTGCAGCTTATGGAGGTAACTACTGTTTAGAGCTGTTATTCCTACAGTTCATTTATTTCTCTTCTGGGAGAGCATCTCATTTTCCATCTGTGTTCTCTCAGTTCTTTACAAGCCTGCTCACTGGGACATAGGGAATCCAGATCTTTCCAGCCCATGAAAAGTAGCAGGTCTTCCAGGTTAGTCCTTCATGAGCCACAGGAGTGACATGAGAGACACTCACCCTAATCAGGGAACAAGTATGATACATTGCAGAGTACTTGAGATACGGCACCAAGACCTCACGAACTTGTTTTCAGTTCTTACACTGCACAGCACTGTGACTTGTTCAGATCATTGGCAACACACTGCACAGAGGCAGAGCCTGGGACGAGGGCCAAAACCAGAGGAGGTGGCTAAAATCAGAATAGACTAAAAAGGTAACTGACCTTGATCATAGTTCTCTTAAATTCTGCAGGTAAGCTTAGCTGCGTACCTGTAGACATCTTCATAAGCACCTTCTGAGTTATTGATTACAGCCTGTTAACTCATCAGCAGCAGGGAGATGGGAGAGACACTACCACTGAAGTCCTCTTACATGTGTAATTGCTGCAGAAGGATCACAAAGGAACGCCTTGGCACCAATACCTCCATTTCCTGAACAAATGTGACAACCAGATTTACCAACCAATTTGCCCAGGCTGTTCATCCAAGAGGTGCCTCTTCAGACCCTCCTGAACCTGGGATCCTAGCATAATAGGCAGGCTGCAATGTGCAGGTCAGTGTCATTTAAAGTTAAATTAAATAAAAGAATTAAAATTATATTTCTTAAAATAATTTTGTTTATACTTAAGAATAACGCAGATGTTTCTGAAGTTACTACTGAGGGGAGTGTTGAAAAAAATCTATTGCATTACATAGAGGGAGCCAGAAGAAGAGAATGAACATTCACACACACATTCCTTCCTAGCCGAGTAGAAGGAAAATAGAGTAAACATTTTTCTCAGATAGTGTGATTCACAGGATTTGAGTCCAAACCAGGTTCTATTCAAATTGGTGAACAAATACCAACAGACAGAGAGCTTTGGCTGGACCTCAGGAAAAAAAGGAAAGCTTACATTCTCTGGAAAAGGGGGTTGGCAACTTATGAGGATTATCAAGATATAACAAAGCTATGCAGGGGGAAAATTAGAAGGGCCAAAGCTCAATCAGAACTCAGCTTGGCCACTGCAGTTAAAGACAATAAGAAGAGATTCTTTCAGTATATCAATAGAAAAAGGAAGACTAGGGAAAATGTAGGCCCACTGATGAATGAGACGGGTGCCCTAGTGGTAGAAGACACAGAGAAGGCAGAGTTACTGAATGTCTTCTTTTCTTCGGTCTTCACTGCTAAAGCTATCCCTCATGAATCCCATACCCTGGAGGCAAGGGGGAAGGTCTGGAG
>NW_009649570.1:6311623-6317916 GCF_000708025.1 Charadrius vociferus
AAATACATGGATAACCTTTACGGTTAGGGTGACAGAGCACTGGCACAGGCTGCCCAGGGAGGTTGTGGAGTCTCCTTCTCTGGAGATTTTCAAGACCCGCCTGGATGCAGTCCTGAGTAAAATGGTCTAGGCAATCCTGCTTTAGCCCGGGAGTTGGACTAGATGATCTCTAGAGGTCCCTTCCAACTCTGAAGATTCTGTGATCTGTGACAGTTGTTGAATTAGACCTCAGATTACTCTTAATATCAATATACAAATTGATAGTACTGCGTAATTCAGCTTGGTAAGTTAATAATGTTACTGCATGTGATACAGGAAAGGGACACAAATTTGGGACTTTCCAATTCATAAGCTTTCACTTCCATGCTCTCCAGACATACCAAATGAAGACACATTAAGACAGAAGAGTTTGTATCCTGAACAAATCTGTGTTCCCCAGATTTGGCATATAAATTTTGTCTCAAAGCTATAGTGAATAGCCACAAAGCTTAGGTATATAACCAAATGCTAAACTTCTAGGCTATTGAGATACAATGTTTTGTTTGGAGACAGCCTCCAACTGGAAGCTCACTTTATATCATCTTCCCCAGTTCAGTGTCCAAACCAGTTTTTGTTAAGCTTTTCAACCTGTACACATTCATGTAATTTCAACTCCAATGACACAGCCGGCATGAACAACTCTGCAACAGATACATTTCTGCTATTACTGGGAGTGATCACAATAGTTTTAACAAAGTGTTTTGAATGAAACAAGTATATTAAAGAAAGAGCTGTAGGAGGTATTTTCACTTTTTCAGGTGGTTTAACAAAAACCTGTTTTTCAGTCTATTGGGATTTTTTCACCCCCTTTCATATTTTTAGCAACAAAATGAAAAAAGAAAAAGTGGGTGGGATTACAGTTTATTCCCTTTCAATGGCTGAGGGACTGGAGGGGACTGAGGTTTTCAAAGTTCCATAAGTCGTAAGTTCCAATAATTCGTAAACGCATACACCTTCTTTTGTACACTAACAACTCATTTTCTTCTCCCACACAATCATTTCTCATCAATTATTGCCAACATGATTAGCATTTGCTGTTCTGCCTGAAGCCATGTATCTCTTTACTTGCAATCTATCCATTCCAGAGTGTATCAGGAATCCACCACTGCTTCAGGAAAGTTCCACAATTTATGGCAAGACACTACAGGACCTGTCTGCTGTTCGTGAAAAATATCACTTTCTGCTTGTACCATCATCTTTCTGCAATGAAATAACCCAACAAATCCATTTACATATTGCTCAAAAATCTTTAAATAGAAAACATGATGTAAGTCTATTTAATCATATGGAAAATGGAGAAAATGAATAGACAGTTTATTTTCCATTTCTCTAAAACATGAAAATGTTGGGGGACATTATACATTATCATTAGGCGTATGGAAGAGGGTTGGTTTTGTTTTATCTTGGGGGGGTGGATTTTTATTTTTATTTTTTCCCCACTGTGCAGGTTAACTGTGGAACTCATTGCCACAAGATACTGAACTTCGAAATGCACAATTGAAAAAAAAAAGACAAATCTATGTAGAAAAAACTCCAGACCTCTAAATCAAGGACTATAAAACCTACAGACCCTCTCAGCTGCTCCTTGTCAAGCACTAGGAGAATATAGTAGGAAAGCAGTTCATATGTCTCTCATTCCCTCCTAAGCATCCGTTACTGACCACAGAGACAAAATGCTGGGCTGAAAGAACCTCTGGTCTGCCCCAAGCAAGACCATTCCTATCCAAGCAGATGCCTCAATCCTAGCTTTGGCTGGGTTTAATTTCTCTTAACAGGAAAGCCAGCCCACAGTAATAGCGCAAACCTGCTGAAACTGAGACTGTGTTCCAAGCCAAGGATTTCTTATATGCTGTTGAAGTAATGGAAAGGCCATATAAGCTAGAGAGTGTGAGGAAAATTCCCAGTACAATGTGCCTCTCCCTACATCTGCCTCAGGCTTTTAAAACTCATTTCCATAGTAATTTCCTTCTCAACTTGACATTGCTTTGCTCCTGGTTCAATGAATACCTCCCCTGTTTGGTGAAATTCCTGCTAGGATACAGGATGTGAGCGCTTAATACAGTTTGCATTCAAATTACGTTTCTATGCCTTCTTCAGGATACACAGTTTTAAATTCCAAAGTACTGGTCAACACCTTAAAGAAAAACAAAATTGCTGAAGCAAAACAACACTTCCCGGAATACAGCATGAATTCTCAATTAGATTATAACTTACCCTGTGCCCATGCACATTCAGAGAGTAAACAAGGAGCTTTCCATGCACTGCACAAGAATCAAATAATTGCCATCCTTGAGCATAGACTGCTGAAGCCCAGCCATATCAACTTCTTCACGAATTCATAAACCAGCATCATTCAGTTGTTGCCAGATGCATCAGGATGGATAGAGATTCTTGCAGCCAAACCCACAACCTACTATCTTACAAGGCAGCATAGCTCTCAATGTTGGACAGGGATATAGGCCCACAACACTTCAACCTAAAAAAAAAATTAGACTTGTTCTGATCTCCCATAGATGCTGCACTTCTGCTTTGGATCTCAAACTTCTTTCTTGTAGAACTGAGTTTGTTTCTAAAGGTGCCTGAAGACAGAGAAAAGCTTGCAGAAGACTATGGAAGCCAAGAAATACCTGGCAGGAAGGGACCCCAAGTTCCTGTTTGGGCATTAGGGAGAGAATGGAGATCAGGGGCTGCAAAGAACAGTACCTGGAGCCAAATTGCCTCCTGTTCAGGAGTCCCACAGGTACTCATTGTTCACTGCTCCACTTTGCTGCCATTCAGCCAGTTCCTGGCCTACAGCTCTGCGTCCCCTCAGGCACCTGCAGGACTAGTATTGAATGGGCAAGATGGAGTCTGTCTTATAGCAAAAATTGTGCCAGCATATAGTCTGGCTTCAGCACAAAACAGATGGCAGTCACATTGCTCAGCATATACTGGAAGGTGTTTAGAGACTAGAAACATCCAAAATCTGAAAAGAAAATAAAATGTTTGGGGCTCACTGACTGTGCTGAGATGATGCAAAGAATGTAAGTGAAGTTTATGATGCTCTTGTCTCAAAGTCTGTTTCTGAAAACTGTAGGATCATTTTCCTAAGTAGTGTTGTGTTCACTATTCACTGACTTGACTAATATGCCTACTTATAAATAATATAGTGAAAACAGTTATAAAGACTTCATAGAAGAAAAATATCTTGCATCAATGTACCCATTAAAGTGTCACCTTTTAGGGGATCTCAGTCTATTACACTGAAGTCAATGAAAGTACTGTCAAGCCCATCTTGAGACTAAGCACAATTCCTCGGCTAAATGGTATATAGACCGCAAAGAAAGAAGTGGGGTTTTTTTTGGTTCTTTTTTTTAAGTTATCTATTTAAGCACTCCAGCTAGAAACAAAGACTAGAAAAACTTAAAACTTATTCCCTCTCTTTCCTGCTCTAGCCACACAGTCTTGCTCCCTTTGTGCCTGCTGTGGTATTCATACGATTCCAGGAAGAGCTGATTCAGCTCACTAAACCAGCAGAAAAACATCCCAGCCAAGAAACAAACATGAATAGAACTCAAACTGAAAAAAGAAAACTTAAAACCTTCTATAACAGATCCTTTTGATTGGAAACTGGGTTTTGGACTAAGCACAAGAGAAATCCCATTCCACTTTCTATGGAACCTATTTCCCTGAAAGAAAGAAGCCCTACAGTGACAAGAAATATGTGTGGTTTTTTCCATGCCATGGATCA
The DNA here is from genome assembly GCF_000708025.1 of Charadrius vociferus. Classification (NCBI taxonomy): domain Eukaryota; kingdom Metazoa; phylum Chordata; class Aves; order Charadriiformes; family Charadriidae; genus Charadrius; species Charadrius vociferus. The sequence goes on from NW_009649570.1 coordinate 6,315,393, forward strand.
GGCATATTTTTCCTGAACTTGATAGATTCCTGAAGAATGACAAGGCTTATAAACATGTAGCACATAAGAAAGCGCTGATTTCCTGGGCACTGCTGTCACTGCTAGCTGTGACTACAGGGCACAGGGAACGTCTCAAGTATTCACAACCTAATTGTTATGGTTGTGTGGGGCAATGCTCTGTAGGAAGGAAGCTCTGTTGCAATGCAACACATTTTAAAGTGTCATGAGGAAACATTCCTCCTCCACAGGGGCATCTGGAGTGCAGTGCCTTTTTTCCATGATAGATTCGGTGGCAGGATAAGTCTCCCAGTTGGAGGCACTGACCTGTTTTTACCTGTCATTCTTCTTCATGCCATCTCCCATCCTTTCATAGCTAAACAAGGATATGTGAAGAGTCAGGATGTTAGTAAAAGGACTTAAAATAAGTTTCTTCTCTCCTGTTCCATCTGCCACAGCCTCAGAAAAAGATGTGTCAATGGAGGAACATAGAAAGGTCAGGTTTTGGGTTTTGTGTGTGTGGAATTCGGACTGGCGTTTTTTTGTTGGTTGGCTGGGGTTTTTTAATGCTTCTGTAGTTGGAATAGCTTATATAATAGTCTCGGGGATCGCAACTTAAGTGTGTACAGAACTGAGACAAACCAGTGGTCCATCTGGTCCAGGATCTTGTCTCTGACAGTGGATAGTATTTGACACTTCCCAGGAAGGGGCCAAAAGTGAACAAAATAAGAAATTATGAACACTTAAGTTAGTGGATTGCCTGTCCTTAAGGAAAAAGTCCTTCCTGAAAACCACTAGTTAGAGATTGGCCTCTGAGCTCAGGGTCCCAGAATTAGAAGATATAACAAATAAGTATATGAACTTTTTTGGAATAGAGTTTGTAATTCCACAAGTACTTAATGTTTTGAAAATAAGGGGAAACTAAAAAGTGCATACTACTACTTCTTTAGAGCTGCAGACAACAGCAAAATGCTGGAAAGGCTGTGTAGGGGTATTTGTAAGTTAATCCCTGGGGCTGATCTAGGCACCTGGGATAATGACATTTGAAATAAAACAATAGTAAGTGCTGTGACTAGAAATATGCCAAGGAAAAGCACTTACAGCCCCACCCCATGCTATGAAGACGAGCAGGGTTGTTCCATGACATCGTTATAACACTACAACTGGGCTATATGTCTAAGGTTATATTCTTGTTAGAACATGATCAAGGTCCCAGCCATACTGCATATTTCAATCATGCTGTAATTGCACCAGGGGACAACAGTAGGATAACCAGGTCCTAAGATGCAGACGTATTTGAGGTGGAGTCAGAGAAAGCAAGAGAATATCCAGTAGTAGAAAAGACAGCACAGTTGAAGTGCCTTAGGGGAAAAGACTCATGTCTGCCAGAAAGTCAGAATAAAATGGGGCTTGGATAGAAATCCCATGATAAATTTGTCAGTGCAGCATTTTGATAGGTTTACTTGCAGGTATAAATTCATTAAAACATGCTCCTGTTAAAAATCAACCAGACAATATGCCTTGCAGTGGAAGCAAAAGAAATATGCCCTATAATAAGAATAGAGGACTGGTGAGACTTCTCAAAGTCTGTATCAGGGACTTTTTGACTTTCCTTACTATAGTATTCAACTGGAGAAACCCATGTTTCTATAGCTGGCTACTCCTTTAAAGGCATTGGATCAACCTTTACCCAATAGGCTGTTCCTAGAATACTGTAGTGCTGCTCCCTCCATGAAGCTGTTTCTGCAGAAAACAGTGCTGCAGAAGGGAGTCAAATCAAATAACATAGTTGTGCTTAAAAAGGAAAATGGAAAAGGGAAAAAAAAAAAGACAACAAAGAAAAAGGAGGGGAAAGAGAGGAGAAAAAGAAAAAAGGAAGAGAAAAGGGAAAAAAAAGATACAGAGATAAGAATTCGTATTATGCAGGCTAATGAGATACCCCTTTGGAATCAGTGAAAATTCTTCAGATGTTGGATCAGGCCAAATGTGCTTACTTTTATTGTGCTGAGGGTTTGACGGGTATCTTTATTCACTGTCATCTCTGTTGACCAGGTACCTATTCATTAACTGTTCTTCTTTATTTATGTATTTATCCTCACTCTAATAGCCAAAGGTTCCATTATTTATCAGGTTGAGATAAAAGCCAGATCTCAAGGTTCAATAAGAATTACAAATAGAGCTAATACATGACCAAACTGCAGCCTTGAGAATTATCTCCAAATTTCAAAATATACAAAGTGTCAAGCAGGAAGGAGTAATGACATCTGATTTGCCTTCATGCAGCTTTTCATGTAATACACATACTATACAGCTACACAAAGAACTAAATCCAAGTAGTAATGCTATTTTTTTTTTTTTAATGTTAAAAGTGCGGAAGTGCCTATATAGGATGCAGGGTGACAGAGAATATGTTGGCAGGAACTGAAGCATAACCATGATCCAGCAGCAACTACTAACTTTGGAAGTCCAAGCTCCTAAGCAGGAGAGCACTCCAATGTGAAGCTCTTTTCTCACATATAATGTCATT
>NW_009649570.1:6317957-6379398 GCF_000708025.1 Charadrius vociferus
AATACTGGCCCAAAAGGAGCTCTTGGTCAACCCAATACAGCCATTCCTGTGGTGGCAAGCAAAATTTATCTGGACTTTAAAAGAATATAAAAAAAAGGTCTTTGCTCTACTGAACTTTCTTTGAACACACCTACAAAGCAAGAAATAAAGATTAGAGACAATTCAGGGCACTTGACATCTTGGGTTTGTATTTTACAACAGATACCAGAAACACTCAGAAACACTACAATCTCAGAATCGTCACCCAGGGTTTACAACTCCCTAACAAACATCTGAAATGCAGTGAAACCCCAAATGAACTCCTGGTCACGCCTTCACTTGTTCAGATGCAGACCCAGCTGAAGACCAGGACTCAGAAATGTATTGCTATAGAGAAGTAAACGACATGCAAACCATCTTGTAAGGTATCTAGCAAAGGATTGCTCCCATCCTGAACTGCATCCAAGCAGAGTCAGCTTTTGCACTTTTAATCTGAAGGCATTTCGGAGCAGGTGTCTTAAATTGCTCATGTCCAAAGGTGTGTCAAAGCTCCTTCCTCAGCTGCCCATGTCAAAGTAGGGTAGAGTCTCGCCCCATATTGGACCAACTTAAAAAAAATCATATCAGATAAACCACCTCAAATTTCAGACTGCTTTGCCAAAGTTTGTCTGAATGAGCCAGGTCTCTTTGGCAAGTGAAAACTGGGCTGGATGTCTTGCAACAACACCCTTTCTTGAAGCAATCAGCCACTTCCAAAACTTTTGCCCATTCCTGCACAGCACATGAGGGCAGACATCTTAGAGGAGGTAAAAGTAGCATCTGGGAGAACCCAGAAATTAAAAGCAGACTTATTCAAAATTATAAGTTATCATGCTATATACCAAAATCCCACTGCAATGTTGGATAGGAAACAAAAACAATTCCTTAAACTGAGGGGCAGAGGAAAAGAAAAAAAAAAAATCCAGCCTGTGGCCAGAGCTGCACCTATTTGCATTGGTTGGAGCAGTCTGCAGCCGCCTTTATCTTGAATGCTGAGGTGTGGCTCATGTAGCTGGCATGCCCTAACATGCAATGCACATCTAGATTTGAGCATGTTCTTATCAGATCAAAATGGAGCACTGCTTGCTGGGACCCGTAGTCTCCGAGGGCCGTATCTCTTTATAAAGAGACAGAGGGCCACAGGGCTCATCACAGAACTCTGCAGATCACATGTGGGCCTCCCACGCTTAGTTTGCAACATCACACACTGCCAGAAGAAAGATCAGATTTGGAATCTGGGCTGCCAAGGCAACAAAGACTGAAAATGTTACGAAGACAGACTTCTCAGCTTAAGCAACGCAGAGAAAGAAAACACCTGAGATAAGCAGGTCCTCCAACAGGTACATTGCACTTGCCCTTTTTTCCCCCCACATACTGACAAAGCAATAGCCATGTCTTTCATTGCAATCAGCATTGACACAGTACAAAAAAAAAGAAGGGTGGGACAATACCTTTTCTCCCTAAAAACCAAAGTTGTTGATAGCCACCTGGTCATCTCCTCTTTTCACAACTGAAGAGTTTAATATCACCAGTCCAGAACACTGGAGACCTATGTCTGCCAGTCCTCTAGGTCATATTTATCTCAACTCCTGCTTCTCCACATAAGCAGGCCCATCACTGTAGCTCAACAACTGGCAGTATTAAGTTTGGGGGAGTTTCTGTTATTGTTTTTAAACAAATCTCTTAAGAGTTAGACTGCATTTTACATTGATAGCATGACAGCTTTTGGGATACATTACTTGAGATGGCATAGGGCTTTTTACATGTTTTGTGAATAAGAAAATAGAAATACCTAGGGAAAGCTTGGTTTGAAGCTGTTTCTCAGCAATCACTGTTTAATGCTTAAATGCTTTTTCCCTTTAAATGCAAAATTTGGAAACTATTCCTCTTGTCACGTACTTGAAAAGGCAATGACTTTCCCCAGTATACCTGGCATTAATGTGACTCTTGAACCACAGCCATCATACAAAAAAAAAAAATAATCAGGAGTTTGCAAACTAAAAACAGAGCAAGAGAGTTTTTCTGTGTATACTACAGTCCTACCCTTCCCTTTAGTTCATCTCCTGGCCTCCTCAGTTTCCCCACTCCTCCTGCCTGTGCTTTCACAGAGTTTTAGAACTAGAAGGGGCCATTAGGAGCCGGTTGGTCTGCATGCATCTGTAACACAGACCATAGTACTTTGGTCTTCACTTGCGCTTTTCCTTTTCTGTATCGTGACCGTCATCCTCATCTGCCTGTCTGCTCAGGCAGACTTGTCAGCTAAGAGGAATAATTTTCATTTGGCTAATGACATCCACTCCCAGAAAAAGCACACCAGATCAACAACAACAACAAAAAAATCACAGCGCTGCTTTCTTAAATATTTTGACATACTAGAAAAAGGCAAGTCCAGAAAAATATAATAAAAATACTGTAGTATAACACAAGTTATCAGAATCATCAGCATAGTCAATGAATTTACAATGTCACTTAAGAAATCTAGCAGAAAAACTCATTGAATAGGTGTTCATCACCCCATGATAACTGCAAGAATGTCAGATATGCATCTAGGAACAAAAATCAGAGGCACTATCCTTATTACTTTTGGGCTGGATTCCACATACGTACAATTCCTAATCAACTTTATATGAGTTGCATTCATTTACCAGTATGAAAGAAACTTCAGTCCCATTAATAGTCATAGATTTGAGTAAAATGTCTATTATTGCTTAATAATCAAAGATAGTTGAAGGAGAAGACAAAAACCTGTGTGGAAAAGCCTGCCATGCAATGAAATCGGAATAGTCAAGTCTATGTCACACAGTCAACATATGCAATTTTCCCCCCAATTTCTAAGATTAGAAATGCTAAAACAAATGTTAGCATGTACTCCTAATTTGATTCCAGCCTGGTAGGCTAGCCTAGTTGGGAATTGCCAGTTCAGCATTGTACAAGGGTGAAGAATTAAGTTTTATTTGACAGGTTCCCGATACCAAGAAAAATTTAAAGATGTCGCTTAGAACTATTGTGCATTCTGACTTTGCCAAGTCCAGTCTCCTCAAAATAATGCAAAAGAACAACAGGAACACAACCATTCAGAAACTATTTTTTCCAAGAAACTGGTTAAGAGAATGAGTCACAAAAACACTGACTTGTACCTCCATTTCATTTACTTCCGTTACTCCAGGAGCTCTTTGTTACACATCCAAGCCAGCGACCAGCAGCCATGAGAACTTGTTGGCTCCTTCGCTGCATGATCTCATTTCTGGGCCAGAAGGTACAGCTAAGCAGCACCAGATGGCCATTGGAGGCTATCCAGGCATACATCAAGGTAGCTTCACACGATCCCCAACAGGCAATCAAGAGTTTGCTCTGGAGGAGAGGAAGGCAGAAGCAAGAAGGATGAATGCTAGCATGATGGGCCACTACAAGAAAGGCCAGTCAGCCTGCATCAAAAAAGACTGCCTAAAGTCATACTAACTTAATTTCAGTCATAAAACTAACAAGTTCCTAACAACTCATCACTAAATCTCATCACTCAGCAAATGGCACCTGATTGCAAGCACAACATATAATCCAAAAAGACTTCCAATTGAAATATACCTGAACTGTGTTTTTGCACATTTCGCACTGTTCACATCACAGCAAAGTTTGATTACCATCTCTGCTGCAGCATTAGTTTATACCAACATTTTAGAAGGCTCAAGACAAGATTTTATGTATATATAATTATAATGGTCTCAAATCTTTGTTAAACTGGCCGTTTCTGATGAGATGTGGAAGACATTGCACATGCTTTTAATGCTGTACTGTACCAAAAACTTCAGGGGAAATTTCAGTAGAAAGAATGCACAAACTCACCAGGAACTCAGCCAGAAGAGCAAGCGCTCTCTTTCCTATTGCTCTGTATGCACCCTATTGAATGGCCCAGCATCCCTCAGCATCACAATTACACACAGTTTATAGTTTTTAGGAAAGTTAAATTACAAGCAAATCTACTTACAGCATTCAAGTTAACTCATTTAAGGGTATCTCAAGTGTGTTTGTGCTGCTATGCAGCTATTTATGTGACAAATGCACACAGATTTTCTAGAAAAAGGCTTTTAATTTAATAGAAGAAGCCTATTAATTAATACTTCCTAATTAAAACTTTCTCTATAGGAAATCAGTTGTTTCTGGAAGCGAAGCCCTGACACAGAATATCCATATAATAACAGAAAGCATGGTTGTGCACCTAATACTTCACAAGTATTAAAGCCAGTAAGGCAGAAATTGTTTTTTATAAGCCAGTGATCGACATTAAAAATTCAGTACTCAACAGTGCACAGTTACCCAGTGGAATAAGACAGAACAGTTATTTCTAAGAGCAAAGGAAAAACATGGTGTCTATTATCATTTCTCAAAAGGATAATATAAAAATGCCTTTCTACATGCCCTTATAAATGCAGTTGCAGATCCATTACTTAAATTTTATAGCAAAACCCTATATTCTGTACTTGTGTAACAAACACTAATGGAACTTCCTTTAAGTTACTACAATTGCTCATCTTTTCAGATTGATAATTGTAAAAGAATCAACACCTGCAAATGCCTGCAAAAATAAAGATTAATTAGATGGCTATGGATAAAGATTACCAGTGTGGAAATCACAAGTTACCTTACACATTTATTCACTTCTGAAGTCTTTCTTTGGATTATTGATTTTTGTTTTTCCTGTTTAGAAACATACCCGTTTCATGCAGCATTTCATTATTTTCCCTGCTATGTCTTTTCTGCTGAAGATGATGAGCTATGTACCCAAAACAAAATCCCAGTATTAGGTCTCCTGCCACCTATAGCTGTAAAGAAAGACCCAGCATGCCAAGAGGGCAGGGCCAGCACTAAAGCTCCCAGCGTCAGTCATGTCCTTCCAGACAGCACTTCCAAGGCTATCTCTGCAGGGATTGCATATGGTGCCCTCCTGAAAGAGCAAAAAGGTAAGTCACTGCTGCATGTTTGTTCTATGAAAGGAATCTATAATTACTGCTTTTGTTTAAGCCACGAAGGCTAGTGTGATATTTTTAGTAGGAGTCCTGGGAATTGTAGCAACTGTTTTTATTTTTAACTTCTGCACAGAGGGAAAGCGGGTTGGGGATTCATTTCTGTAAATTCACATGTGCCAGATGCTATTGAAAAAGCAGGAAAATCAAGAGGATGAGAACTCTTTTATACACACACTATACATATACATCTTTATATATTCCAATATTTCCATCAGCATGGAAATGAGACCCCTGGGGAGACCCCACCTGAAGTACTGCTTCCAGCTCTGGGGCTCTCAGCAGCACAGGAGCGACACGGACCTGTTGGAGCAAGTCCAGAGGATGGCCATGACAACGATCAGAGGGCTAGACCACTTCTCCTCTGAAGACAGGCTGAGAGAGTTGGGGTTGTTCAGCCTGGAGAAGGCTCAGGGGAGACCTTATAGCAGCCTTTCAGTACTTAAAGGGGGCTTATAAGAAAGATGGGGACAGACTTTTTAGTGGGGCCTGTTGCAATACAACAAGGGGTAACGGTTTTACACTAAAAGACTAGACTAGATACAAGGAAGAAATTTTTTATGATGAGGGTGGTGAAACACTGGAACAGGTTGCCCAAAGAGATGGTCGATGCTCCATCCCTGGCAATTTTCAAGGTCAGGTTGGATGGGGCTCTGAGCAACCTGATCTAGTTGAAGATGTCCCTGCTCACTGCAGCAGTGTTGGACTAGATGACCTTTAAAGGTCCCTTCCAAACCAAACTACTCTATGATTCTTTGAAGTAATAGGACAATCCAGCCACGGGTGTGGGGTTTTCCCCTCTTTTCAGTGCACAAGGCAAGGGTATCCCAGGCCCCAGCTTCAGCTCAGTGCTGGACCCCCTCCCTGTCAGAACCCAAATGCACCAGACCTGCCTGATCAACAGATCACAATGCATCTTGCACACAGAGAACCCATAAACGGCTCCATTGCTACAGGCCGTCACGTGTCAGGTAAAATACCTGGCACTTTTGGTGTGGAAGTAAGAGTATTGCGTGAGAAGCAGGAAGCCTGGAAGCCAGCAGGGCTTTCATCCACATAATGGATGAAAGCAGGACTGATAAAAGCTGCTACATTCACTGCAAACCGTGTAAAACTCTGGCACAGGAATTGGTTGCACATCTAATGCTCAATGTGCAGGGCTTGGCAAATCTTGGCAAGAAAGGTAGTAACTCATTAAGTAAAAACAACAGAAAAAAAAGATTAGTGGTAGAACTTAACTCCAAAGATTTTCCATAAGAAAATTATATGCAGCAAAGACACCACATTGAGTGCAGCAGCAAGGTGTTTTGTTACATGCCTATAAAATACATGCTCTTCTCAACTGGCAACTTTGGATTCCAGGCCAGGTTCACCCCCAAAAGCAATGGTCAGTTAGTATCCACCCCAGAAGCTGCTCACCTACCAGAAAGAAGAGAGACTAAACAAATATACCTCCAGTCAGGAAGTTTAGAGAAGTGGCAGAAGGGCATGGAAAATCCAAATAAAAGGTCCTGTTTTGTAGGCCACTTTTCATTTGTATATATGTTCAGGATTTGCACTCCTGTGCATCATGGATGAAAATATCCTGTGCATGGGCTTTAGAACTGAGCGCCCAAATTGTGATACAGAGCTGCATTTTGGTAGCCCTTGCTGAAAAAGACCAAAACCCAATGCTGAAGAAAAATAACCAGTACATTTGAAAAGACTTATCAAACTGGATTTACTTTTGTGCTACAGATCACCCAGCCCTTTTCAGCTTCATCATACTCTGAATTACCAGATGACAATGTAAACAATTATTTTAAGTGCCTCTAAGAATGCAAGAATCCGCTCTCTAAAAAATGCTTTTGCTTTGATAATACAGATTACTAACACTGTTTGTTTTTATGTTTTCCTGAATATTATAAAAGCACTTCACTAGGCAGCTTCATCATGGTTCCTGATGATAAAGTACTTTGTCCATCATTATAGGAGTCTGTTCGTAATTCAGATATTCCTGTTCCATTCAGCTTCAATCCAGATGAAGGTAAACACTAACAATCCAAAGATTACTTTTCTTTTTACATAGGTACCTCTCAGTTTTCAGACAGTCTTGAATAATTGAAGAACAGGACCCAGTCAACATTTTTCTCACTGAGACAGAATCCATTCTGCTCATTCAAGTCACTTCTAACATCTGCACAGCAAGCTCACTTGTCCTGAACAACAGGAAAGACTGCAGCACAGCTATGGAGGGGTTGGCGATATCGTATGCTAATGAGCATCAAAGCTGTCTTGGAATCTGCCAACTGTAAACCATGTGTTCCTTTCCCTTGCAAAGTCTTAAAAAAGGAAGAGGCAGCTAGTTTGTTATCTGCTCAGGTATTTCTGCTATGTGCCTCAGAAAGCCAATGCGAATCATCTTCTGACAGACAAGTTATGCAATCTCCAAAAAACTAAGTTGCAGGCTAGTTTATGGGAAAGGAGTAGGTCTTGTTTCTTGTAAGGGCCATCATATATACAGAACAATGTCCAAGAGTGACAAATGCAAACAATAGCAACAAATAGAGCTCATATCTTTCAGAACTCACTTAGGAATAAGTGGGAAGTGTGTTAGGATTCAATGACATGAAGCACAGCTAATGACTACTGGTGCAGTAATGCAATCAATGCAGTTTGGATTTGCAAAGCTTTAAGAGGAAGATTACTGCAGAAGCATGTGTTTGCATCACCAACTCCTAGTCAATCTATACAACAACAGAAAAAAAGGTAAAAAATATTCTTCCCCACTTCTTTCCTTTCCTGATATTGTGATATTCCTCTGTTACTACAATGACACATTCTCTATGCCGCCTCTTCTTATTACTAAAACTTGCTCTGAGTTTTAACAGCCCAAGCCAGGACAGGTCATAGCAAAGCCAGCTGCCAGCAAAACTTATGTTTTCTCTAATTGTGGAGTTTTCAAACTTGATCTGTTACCTGAATATCAACTGTGACTTTCATTTTTCTTGTATCACTTGCAGTAGGAAAAGGTCTCAAAGGTCAAATTATGCCTCCAGTGAAACATGTACAGCTCCACAGAGCTCATATTCCCCCCCCAAATAATACAGGGAAAAACTCAGTGGGGGTAGGGGAAATGGCCTAGTGTAACAAGCTGGCCTTTGTTACTTTCTTGGGCAATGTGCAAACCTGGCAGTCAGAGAGCCTATTTTAACTAAGTTTCTTACAAGACCATTTACAAATTTGGCTATGACTCAAACAAAATTCTACAGTCAGTGACAGTCAATGTTTCCACAACTCACATACGACTTTTGTGCATTCTTCTGTGTTTCCTGGGTATAGATACATGTGAAGTATCAACTTCGTTTAGCTTTTCTTATTCCATAAAGAAGGGAAACACTCCTGACCCTGCAGCACTTGAGCTTTCTGCCTCTCAGTCAGTCAAAGGGAAACACTTCTGACCCTGCAGCACCAACTTGAGCTTTCTGCCTCTCAGTCAGTCTCGCTCTAGAGGGCTGGCTCCACTCGCAGGGAAGTGAGGTTGAAGTGAATGAGTATTGCCTTCCTTGGGGTCTGCTGAAGACAACTTAACCTTCATCTGCAAACAGGGACATCCTCACGAAGAATTACTCTCCTAGACCCTCTTCCAGTGGGTTTCAGAAGCAAAAAGCAGCTGTAGATCTCCAGTATTTGATATGAGGGCCTTCTATGAGCTACAAGCCAGGAACACAGTTAATTCACAGGGCACTTTTCTGGGTACAATGAAGCATCCTTTAAATGAAAGGAATTCAGAGTAGAAGCAGATTTGCTCTTCTCACCCTAAGCATGAGCATCTCAGCTCATTTCTGTTGCATAAATGAAGTCAGGGACATGACTGGGAAACACACTGGTAGCCTTGCTCAAACCTATTAGCATACAGTCAGCCTTCCTCTAGGCTGCACAGAATGAGAACGTATGTTTTAATTGTATTTGGGGGAAAGAACTCCAGTTCAGGTCAAAATATATTGCCCAGAAAGCCAACTGTATCCTGGGCTGCATCAAAAGAAGAGTGCTCAGCAGGTCGAGGGAGGTGACTTCCCCCTCTACTCCACTCTCCAGAGACCCCAACCTGGAGTACTGCATCCAGCTCTGGGGCCCTCAACGTAAGAAGGCCATAGACCTGTTGGAGCGGGTCCAGAGAATGGCCACAAAGATGATCAGAGGGCTGGAGCACATCTCCTATGAGGACAGGCTGAGAGACTTGGGGCTGCTCAGCCTGGAGAAAAGGCGGCTCCGGGGAGAGCTTATAGCAGCCTTCCAGTACTTAAAGGGGGCCTACAGGAAAGCTGGTGAGGGACTCTTTATCAGAGAGTGTAGCAATAGGATGAGGGATAATGGTTTTAAACTGAAAGAAGGTAGATTCAGATGAGATTAGGTAGAAATTCTTTACTCTGAGGGTGGTGAGACACTGGAACAGGCTGCCCAGGGAAGCTATGGAGGCTTCATCCCTGCAAGTGTTCAAGGCCAGACTGGATGGGACTTCGAGCAACTTGGTCTCGAGGACGGTGTCCCTGCCCATGGTAGGGGAGTTGGAACTAGGTGATCTTTAAGGTCCCTTCCAACCCAAACCATCCTATGATTCTATGATATACATTTTGTTGTGAAACATTAACATTCCAAGTTAAAACTATTACAAAAAAGACCAAACTTTATTAATGTAGCCTAAAACCAGCAAGAAAACCCCAAGAAACCTCCTAGCAATATTTATTTAGCAGAACACCTGTGAAAAACATTTCTTTTAGGAAAGGACTATGTAGGGTTTCAAACAATTCTTTTAAGTGAACAGGGAAAACAATTCTAGCACAGTGTTAAAGGTGACCCCTTTGGTAAGAAATGTCACATGCATGACACTTTAAAAACACGTGAAGGAAAACTGCATTAGCTATTTCTTCTAAAAATAAAGCTTCAAGAATAGTTATTTACCAAGGTAATACCTCTGTTAGGACTTAAACCATTTTGAACCATTACTAAAGCTGAAGATTTCTGACCTCTGTTAAAATTATTAAGGATGAATGTTATTTTGCAGACAGCATTACTGTTGCAGGATGTTGATTGAAACTATCAAAAAGAGACAGATCTTTGTCAAACGTCTGGTCACAGAAGTTAAGATTTCCTACAACCATGGAAATATTTTTAAAGCATAGCAACAAGCTACAACCGGGTGTACCTTATTAAGCTACTGGGACGTAATCCCAAGTAGAAAACTTACTCTTGACTGCATTAAGAACTGGGTTAGACCCTTGATACTCTGAAAGGCAAGAATAAAAAGCAAAATATCTTCTCTGATCACTTGAGACACATCTTTAATAATTATATTAAACTGTAACTTATGCATTTTCAAGTATTATGTGCACATGAATAGTGACAGGGGGCTAGGTAAAGCATCCTTCCAGGAGAAGCAATCCTGAGGAACAGAGTAAGACAAAAGAAAGAAGAAAGCAATGTTAACGGATTTTCTCCATCTCTCCTTTACAAATGTCACTGGACTATGCGAATGGAAATTTCTCAAAGGCTTATAACTTGACTAAATTTGAGGGACTTTCCACAGGAACAGCATGAGGCATACCAATAATAAAAAAATTACCCCTAATTCATCAAAAGACATCAGGTATCTACTCCGAAGCACAAACACATTTCAGCTTTGAAAGAAACTAGTCTAAATTTTTCTCTGTTTACTGTCGGAGACAACAGAATCAGTTTCAGGTACTGAAAAAATTACAAGACACCAAACCCAAGATTCTACTAATTTCCAGTTACAAGCATTATCCCTTGAAGCTTTCAAGAACACAGAACTTAAATAAGGAAATAATTTAAATAATTTTGGAATGCATTATTTGCTATCTTATATTTTAAAATGTTAAAAGTTACATTTCAAATCTTTCCCCAAAACTACCTAAACTACCTATTGCTATACTAAAGTATATCAATAAATAACAAAGACAGAAATCAGCATTCCCATAATCATTTAAAATCAAGAACTTTAAGGTGAATAATTAATGTAGTAAAATGTGATAATATACAAATAATTGACTGGAATACTCTAAAACTTGTGTATAGCTCACACATTTTCTTATTCATTATCAGATTTTTCTAGAAAGCAGTCTTTGTTCTGAGAGAGAAAATTAACATTTATTATACTATTTGTCAATTAAACCATGTCTTAAAACCCAGTAATTAATGAAAAATAAGAATGGACAGTCTCCAGTGTGCCTACCCTTGAACTCTACCATCAACAATTGGCATTAATTTTTTTCTTTCCACAAATGTTTGTTCCCAGGTTCCCAATTTAACATGCTGTTCCAATTGTCTCACTCCTTCAATCCTTTTAAGCACAATTATAAAATCCCTACAAATATTTTCACCAAAACCAGGTAAGTTAAGCATTACAAGCTCACGAACAGCTAAAATAGAACATAAGGCAGCATTTAAATACTTATTTTCTCATCAGGCAATTTATTCTTTAAATTTAAGGAATGGCGGATATTTTTGGAGAGCAAGAAAAGGCTGAAAATTGTTTTCCTTGCAGCAGTTATCACTAACTCAACATACGTCTTTCATTCCAAGTTACCATAGGCACTGCAACAAAAGACCACACACAAAAAAAAAAATCTCCAATGCAGCTCCACTTTGAGATAATTCACCAGAATGTAGCTTTCTCTAATCTTAACTCCCAGGGCAAAATCCTGGCCCCAGGGAACTTAATGGCAAAACTGCCACTAGTGCAGGAAGGTGAGGAGTTCTCTCGAGTAGCCCACTGAGGCATTTTGAAGCCAGTTACTTCTGCACTGGCTCCACTTTGAAATGCGCTTTTCTTAAGCAACATTTGCCCCAGCCAACAGTCACCTCTTTGTGGGACTGCAATAGTTTAGCTGTTAATGCTGTCTCTGTCAAGTCAGTCCTCCTACCAATGCATGTGTTAACAATCCATTCACATGCATTCCCTTCAGACTACACCAATGGCCATATTAGTGTCTAGTACCCGGACTCCCCAGCATGACACTGTACACCTCAGTGACACACACCTGTCATTCAGAGTTCTTGCTTCATCTAAGCAGATTTTCCCTGCAAACAAGCGCCCACTCTTCTGTGGTCTGTCTCCTCTTTCACCTGCACTTCAGAGGAGTATTCATCTGAAGCGGGTTCTCTCACTGTTCATGTATCATCCTACTTTTCCCAGTGCCCTGAGGCGAGACATTCCTATCATCTCAGTTTACCTTCCTGTATGTTTGTCTGCAGATTTCAGCCACATCGGACCACGGTCAGCTGTTCAGCACCGCACAGAACGCAAGTCCTCAGTGGGGGGCTTTCCATACTCTATTCTACAGCAAAAAGCCACTCAGTTCCTGCAGGATTCAAAGACACCTGCAAAAGCAAGAATGTTAACATTAGTGAAGAGTTCCTTAAAAATGAAAGACCCTTTCCTGCAATGATGCCAACATTGAAGTGTCATCAATACCACATCTTAGACATTAAGGAGAGTGGACAGATAGTACTTTCTGCCTTCAGATACTATATCCGTTAACTTTTTAGGACGACACCCATCCCCGAGATAACGATTTCATGCTTGTAATGATATTCTTAGAGTTTAGCGATTTTATAGAAGTGAAGACAGAAAGAAATCTGATTTTTATGTCAAACTACATCAAAACCAGTGATGTTCACTAACATTCACGTCAATATTTCAACTGAGGAAAAAAATATCCTAACACATTTGCCAAGGAGTAACAGACTAAGCTAGAGTCAGCAGTTTAAAATGACTGGCATGCAGGTTAGTCACAGACTAAGCAACGATTTTCTTCCAAGTTGGAACAAGAAAGCCTTTCCAATTTTATTTACAGTTTTTAAGTATTCAGAAACAGACTCTACTAAAGAACGGTGGAGGGGTTTTTTTTCTCCATTCTAGCCAAGAGATTCACAAGGGATTTATGAAGGTTTTTTTAAGAACAAGTAAGAGTCAACAGGTCACAGATGCCAAGATGCCCTCTTACTGCAAAAATGTAAATGCTACTGGTCTACAATAATATCAAGAATTTCCTCATTGTACCACACGAGGCAAAGTCTTTATATTTATTGTTATAGGACAAGCAGCTACAGGGCCCTCTAGTACTTTAGAGCAAAAGCACATGAAATTTTTAGCAGCTGTTCTCTGGAGGGAAATTTCAAGGTGACCAGAACAGTCCTTTATATGGATAAAAATACACTTATAATTAGAACAGACTTCTTATATGATCATTTTGCATTTCTTATTCATGTTAATAGATTGCAGGAAAGGTATAGATACTTGAAAAGACACAAAACTATAATTGATGTTATTTTAATTCTGTGTTATAAAGAAACAACCTACACCATCCTGTTTAGAACTAAAAAGCTACACCGCCTCCTTCTTGAAAACCTGAGTGGCTATGGGGAGCTATTCATTAGTAAGTAAGTAAAAGCACGCACAAAGTTCACAAGTTATTCCTGAGTTTCACAGCAGCACTTGAAAATTATCACACAAGATGCAGAAAACAAGGTTATGCAAGAATTCGAGAAGTGAGGATGTCTAAGATGAAAGGGGTAAGGGTAAGCTCTGGTTCATGGAAACTCACATTAAAATTGGTCATTTAGAGTTTTGAGTCATTTCTACAGGAGTTTGTGACTGTGACCCTGCTCTTGATGCAGCCAGTATCTTAACTATGGAGTCTACCTGTCTAAGGACAATCAGGCAGCCACTAACAGGGGTCAGCTGGAGATAGCTGCTTTCCCTCAGCTGATAACCCAATGTCCCAGTACAGCCTCCCTAAGGAGAAACACAGAAGATGCATCCTACACCCCACAATGCCTTTATACACAGGAGAAAGGGGGCAGACCCACCACAGACTTCTGATACAAGACTTTTATTTCAGCAGTGTGAAGTTAGCCAGACCCTGGCTAGTCTCATCCTTGAACCTACCACCACACAACTGCTGCTTCAATAAAGCAGTAGAAAATCTACATAGAACTATCCTGTCTTTGGGTATTATTTGCATATTAGTAGGTTTGTGTACCTGGGAACTGGCACCTTCCCTTTTCTAGACGAGAGAAAACAGATGAATTTTCTGTTTCTGGGGCTGTCAGTCTAGCTTGCTTGCTTGTTCTGTTTGTGGTTTTGGTTTATTTGTTTTAAATAATAATGCTATTAAAACTCACCCTTTAAGCAGAGACAGAGAAAACTATACAGACCCTGATCAAGATGCTCTCAATTTCATTGCAGGAGACTCTGAACTACCTTTTGAAACTGAAGCCAATCTTCACAGATATTCACAGGAAACCTCTTTGACTGAAGAAATGAGTAATAAGGTTCAAGCTGTATCTTCTAATAAAATTCAGTATGAAATAATACACATTTATGGGAAAACTTAAGCACACGTTGCATTAAGCGGGTAGGTAATTAGCAGACCTGGAGAAGGGCTTGCAGGCCCAAAAGCTTATCTATTTTCCCTCCTCCCGGTTATGTCAGTAAGTTTAATAAGAGAAAATGCTTCTCCCTACAAATTTTCCTTTGCAAAAACTTGGATCTATATTTTTCTAGAATTCCTCCCACATACACCCCTTTGTGGTTTGTACAGATGTGCAGATTAAGCCCCACTCTGTCACATCCAGGAGAGAATGAAATTTTCAGTGAACTTGCAATAATAGGCAGTCCTGAAGACACAGGATGCAATGACTACTGAGTCTCAGCTGAGGAAGCAATTTTTTTCTTATAAAACTTGTGGATCAGCATCTAGCCAGATTAAACAGAGGGAGAAATGCAGGATACCAGCCAGGGAAACAGAGGCTAAGGTAGAAGTTTAAACAGGAATCCTTACACTAGAAGGCGTGCATGATCTTACGCAAGGGTTAGAATATGGAAGCTAGTCTAATTTACTGTGGAGGATAAAAAAGGGGACAGAGCATCAATAGTCTCCATTTAGGCTACTTCCCTTCCTTGCCTTGGGCTTGCTCTACACACTTGCAATTAAAAAAAAAAAATACTACAACGAAGCTTTTGAAATCAAGCATACGAAATGCCTCAGTTTTGCTGCAAACCTTCTGATACATCAGCCATTATCATGTTAAGCATAGGACAGAATTCTCAGGCTGTGAAGGGAATCTTTTTGCTCTCACCGTTTTTCTGTGTCTTTCCCTGGGGCCTGACTTGGTCTCTCGATTTACTAAATTAAAGGCAATTTAGTAACAGTGGGAAGATTATTCCTATCAGTCACTGTTCAGTCCAGGTCCTCAATAAAGTGTTACTGGCAAGGCTGCAAAACATGAGAGCGCAAGCTGAGGTTTCAGGATCCAGTTGCCTCAACACATTTTTTGTATAAAGAGATGCAAACAAGAAAGCCTCATATCTGAATTGGCGATAAAACACCTCAAACTTGTGAGCAATGCTTGGAAAAGAAAAAATTTTAAGGGAAGTATATCATAAAAGTAGGTATTTCTCTCCTTACACAGTTCCACTCACTTCAATTATCATTACTCTGAACCGCAGAACTTTGTAACAAAACAAATAATTGAGTGACAGCAGAAGGGGGGGCTTATTTATTTATGCATTTCTTTTTTATTACAGGAAGTTTCTGGAATGCAGGCCAGACAGTCATTTCAATCTAACAAAAAAAACAAAACAAAACAAAACAAAACAAAGGTGAGTAAATAGCTACCAGAAGATTTTTCAGGATTTATGAAAGCAACTGTCCTCTACAAGGAAGAAGAGACCATCCCCAATGCAGCAGCAGGAAAACATGACTGGGGTCACTGTCATCAAGCCTAATCCATAAGTCTCTTTCTTTGCCATCAAAAATCAGTGACTACAGTCATAACCACTGTCCTGGACCTGCATATTGCACAAAGTTGTCCATAAAATTACTCATGTGCATAAGTAGTCCCACATGGTTCAGTGGGTCTCATTACATAAGTGTTAGCAGGGGTCTTAGGTCAGGATACTGCATTCCTTAAACCAGACAGATTCCCATTGAAGTGATTAGGAGCGCTTCATTTGCCAAGTAGAAAGAATTCCACAGGTATTTGTTTGAAGTGTGATACAAATTTACTTTGTCCACATTTCCACCTTTCTTTAATGTTTGCAGGAAAAAGCTATTTGAGTGCACGAGTACTACTGACCAAAGCAAATTTCAGACATATTCATAGATATTTGTACCACAAGTTTGTGTACACAGCTACAACCGCATGCATTAGTTATCTGGCCAAATCATAATGAAGCAACAACTCAAATTTCTGTCTCTCACACACACATTTATTGATTCCCAAGGGCATGTGAGATTTTTGTTAATTTTTATAAATACAAAGAAATCGTTGCCCTTTTGCAACTGAAGGGTGGGCTACATTCAGTGCCAGGTAAATCATTTGGTTTGAGCAGTGAGCAAGAGCTGCAACAGTGAAATGCAGTAAATTAAGCAGACATCTTGCTAAATCAGCATCACAGGATTGAACCCTTAGTGCTATTCACTACAAATAGATCTATTGGATTATGGGTCATTAGTTCAACCACTTTTAACAAGTACAACTAAATAGGAATGTTATTAAACATTTATCTTCAGAGGCAGATTTACTGGGGGAGATAAGGAGATTGTACAGACTCTCCATTAGCACTGCCTATTTCAGCATGCATTCCTGTCATAAGCACCTTTCATTCATAAAAATATCTCAGGAACCCAAAGCATCCTACAGATGTCTGCCTTTACATGCTGGTGACTGCACCCTGGCACCCTCCAGAAGCTAACCCATTATTTCCAATACACATTATTTGGTAACTTCATGCTACTTTCCTACTCCATGCTGTCAAGACAACAGGGGAAAACTTTTCAAAAAAATACAAACCAAAAGCTGAATTTCGCAGTAGTCAGTCAGTCCTAAGGACACCAAGACACTGACCTTGCCACTAACAGCAGTCCACCTGCATTTTTTGAAAACCAGAACAATTATTTAGAAATGCAATTTCTGTCTCCTAAGGGTTTATTTAACTCTTACCCCGGGCCTCCATGTCTGACCCCTGCCTCCACCCGACCCTCCCACTGGCTAGAGCAGGAGAGCCCAAGGCAAAGAACAGGGCCTGCCTGCAAGCCCCGGGGGTGACTTAGAAAAAAAAACCTAGACAAAGAAATTCTCCCAGATCTTTTGCAGATCTTAATCACAGGTCTTGAACAGGCTCCCCAACCAATCTGTAACACAATGGCACCATCAAAGTGGCAGAAAGATCTCCGCCAACAGGAATGGTTTGTCAGAGCAAGGACAGAGAAAGAGCATTAGAAGAGAAACAGGAACAATTTACCACGTTGGCTGTAGAGGGGAACGGATCTTACTAACTACATCTGAAATCATCACTGACTTACTAAGAAAAAGGGTAATTAGACACACAAAAGCAGTCTCTCTCCTTTCCCTCTGAGGTCAGTTTGGGTTCTTGGAAATTTGTACCTTGGCCCACGTGCCATACAAAAGTAAGGAATTAATTAAGCAGGAGGAGAGTGCAGTTTTCACCCCCGTGGTCTATTGTTTCAGCCCCTGCAGACACTAACATTTGTCACTGCTACAGTTTACAAGCCTCCGTGTCTGTGGTTTCCCCAAAAGACATCAAAACTATCTAATTTTTTATTTAAAGGGCAAATTCCAGAAGAAAATAATCACACTAGGAAGGATGAGTTGAGAGGCTATTTGTTGCACGTTGCTAGCAAGAAGGTTGCAGTCAAAGGCAGAGTGTAGTTAGCTGCCTTTGCCTTACCCTTATTCTGATGGTTTCCTCACAGCCTTGAAAGAAGTCTTTATCCTGATTTTAAAAGCTGCATTAGTCCTTCTAGGTTTGAAGCTATGAAAGAAGGAAGAAGCTTACTATAATATCCTCAAATTCTTTGCATTATTGATAGTCAAGAACTGGAAAGCTGAGCGATAAATAGAAATTGAGCCTCTTTTAGTTAAGATTAAAAGAACAAATCTCATTCTACCATAACTGATACATGAATTACAACATCAATAATTACTCTTGTTACAAAATAATCGTGACAACTACGTCAAACTGCACAGCCATGACTATGCATCTAGTCTCTAGAGAGCCAAACTTAGTCCTGATTTTGTGAAGAAGGCAGGACTAAGAACCTGAAGAAGCCTTGTTTTCCAACAGTTGGACTCAGGCCTTTTTATATCCCTTCAAATGGGTCAAGGCTCAAGGAAGCTAGATTGTTACTCCATTCCAAAAGTATCAGACCTGTTTTTAAATAGCCACAGAAATAAACAAACTGAACCTTAGACAGCCTTGCGATATGAGGGATAGCTAGCTGAGAAAGAACAAACCAAAACAAAACTCAATCCCTCAGTTTCAACTCCTGAAATTCCCCAAAAGAGCGTATTTCACTGCTGAAAAGTGCATTTTTATGGAAGGGTGTTGGCTCTGTTATCAACTGCCGTGCCCTTACTAGCTCTTAAAAGTAGAGCAAATGTTAGGAAAGATTTTATGACTGGATGGGGAAAGGCAGGAGATAGACTATTAAAAAAGGTATAGGAAGGAGTTAGCACAGAGCCAAAACAATCTTGCAGCTGCATTACATTATCCCAGTGGGAAGTTGCCAGGCTGGCAAGCAAAGTTAAGCTCTATGCTCATGAAAGTGAAGCACTGGTACCACCAGCTACAACTTGCATTAAATGAGCTTCCCACACCTCTGTGCCAATCCAGCTCAGTCCTGATCTGCAACAATTTTGCCGTTCCACCCCTGGGCCTGTTTTACGCAAAGGCTGCCAGTCAATCTGAACAACCTATACATCCGAACTGTGTGGTGATTTACAATTAGCTTCTTTCAAACCATCATGTTAAATAGCAAGGATTGTTATATGTAAGCAACAGCTAGCAGATAGGTACTTCTCTGCAATCTGCAAGCTGCTACCCATCTCATAGCAATCTAATGACAACACTTAAAATCTATAACCCAAACGAGTTCCTGTTATTCATGCTAATTATTTTGTAGTACCACAAATGTACACAGTATTTTTTAAAATGCAAAACAGAGACATTATCTTTTCAAGTTGAGAGAGTTTACATTAACCCAAGATAACAACTTTGGAAAGGGAATTTATAGAAATAACTGTGGTAAGAAAAAACATCTTGGAAAAGTTTCATAAGGTAAAGCAGGATCAAGAAGCAGTACAATGGACAAATACCAAAAGGATAGGCTATGCATAGGGTAAGATATGGCAGAAAGCCCGAAACTTTTTTCATGTGCTTGTCAGCATGACAGAGGCTTAGTGTGCCAGCTGAATGCTTTCTTTCACTTGCAACTGTATCTCCATAGTCACCCACTAGACCTTTCAACAGCATCCAAAACCTACTGCTTCCAGAGACTGCCATAATTTGTGGAGACCTTCCCTGCTGATGTAAAAGTGGAGCCATAATACAAACAGTAGTGTGGAACCACAGAAACACAACCAACCTAATTCTAGTTCTTTACTGTTTCATAGGGATACAGGCTATGTTGTTGGTTTACAGTTGTACAGCTCCTCTAGGTTACACAAGCTTTCTGGGAGGAACAGATGTCACAATAATACAAATTTCTCTGCCATTTAATTCAAAGTACTTTACAAACATTAACAAAAACAAACTCTGAGCTATAAAAGCCAATTATAGATGGGATCACCTCACTAGTGAAATGCAGCTGCCTCTGCCCTGCAAAATTGCTGCTAATGGTTTACAGCGACATTACACAACCATCCAAAGCCAGGAAAAAGACTGGCTATCAGGCCACATTCAGGAGTTAACTGTTAATATGTTTGGATTTTGCATGTTTTTTATGCAAGTGCATTGTCTAGTATGTTGTTATATAGCTTTATGACAAACTTAACTTGCCAACTCAAGAAAAGGGAAGCTTTTGGTTGTAAAAAACAAAACAGCAAAACCAACACACACCACAGATGATTGAATTTTTCAGTAACTAGTGGGCTGGATAACACATTTCCAAATAGCAGAGCAACCAGCATAAAAGAGCTCTCATTACATAATAGATTATATTTAAGAAACTCGGCAAATCTGTTCACTGCCCATGTCCTGACCAGCCAGTGGTGTTTGCAGCCAGGCAGAAATCAGTTCTTTCACAGACAGCTGTTCTTTATCAGCTTTATCTGAATGCTCAGATAAAGATGTAGAATGATAGACAAACATTTCAAAGTTGGGAAGAGGTAAGACCACAGTACTTCATTTTCCAACTAAGCTTTGCTAGCTTGAGGCATGTTAGAAAGGCCAGATTTTATACTTTACCTTTTGCTTGTTTGTTATCCACAGTCTACCCTATGCCAAGAGGAATATAACTGAAGACTTTATGCAAGGGATCTGATAGTCCGAGAACACAAATCTTCCACAAACAGAAGTCTGATCTTATTGCAGAAGCAGTGTCTGAGATGGCAGCAGAAATCTTCAAAGATACAATTTCATATAAGTTTAGAGGAACAGGAAAGAAGACTAAGTCTTCTTCCTGTACTATATATCCTCCCACAATCACATAACATTATCATGAAGCTGCAGAGTTGCATCTGCCATGAGAACAATAATGTTCAGCACTTTCAGAATGCAAAGAGCAGTACAAAACCCAGTTTATGTAGTCTAAACACATGGTTAATATTCCTACAGGGAAACAAAGGTCAAAGAAATTAATGCACCTTCTAAATTCTGATCTACAGGCCCCAGTTTAGAGCTGTTCTTGGTGTTTCTGATCTTTGAACAGTCTAGTAAACAGGCTAGAGTTAACACACCTGTGTTGGTGAGTGAGTTAATCAGTTCTTTGGTTATAGTTTCTTCACACTGTCTCCAAATTCAAGTAGGCATTGCATCACACTGGCTTACATTAAATATTTTTTTTTTCCACAGCTCTTTAAAGTGTAAAAACAGGGGTTTGTTTTGATTAGATTATTCCAGAGCAACATTCCAGGGGAGTAGATCCATTTTGTAAATATAGAACACATGGAGTCTCACACACATCACTGTAGTTTTCTGCAATATGTTGAATCTATTGCCCTTCATGGGGCAAATGCAAATACATTACTTTACTAAATGTACTGACTATGGTGCTCTGGATTACACCTTCCTGACTTGATCAGTTACAAGTCCATCCTCTCTTCCAACTGAACATCCCCACAGAGATGTAGAATTCCAGAGGCAAATCAGTTAAAGAGTGTTCTTAAGAACCACTAGGGAACATTTATTTGCAAACAAAGAAGGTTCCCAGTTGTTTCGCTTACATCTTCATCTTTCCCTGAACAACTTCAGCATTTACAACAGACACTAGTCTCTTTTCTTTAGCTAGGTTCCACATGGATGCACAAATTCCTTCTCAAAAGTATCCAGCCACAATACAGTAGCACTGGGGGGTTGGAGGGAGAATTTGTTGGAAAAATGCCATCTGTATTTGTGGAGCTCTATAAACGAAGATATCACCAATCTGATACACTGTAGGTCAACTCTTCCTTTCTTTAGTGTTCACTTTTCAGCAACTCAAATCACAAGGCATGAAGTCAATAGATATTTAAGCTATTTAAATAGCACCAAGGATAAAGGTCATGCCTCTGATGTGATTTATCTTCACAGGAACCCACCCAAATCTTGGAAACCACTGCCTTGGAGATAGGAGATTCTGGGGGTTGTATAGATAAGAGGCTGGTATATTCAAACTAGAGATAGCTTTTACCAGAGTATATTTAAATAGCTTAGAGCAAGGTCTTAGGTAAAAACAAACAAACAAAAAAAGAACCCCAACAATGTGATATACTCAGGAAAATGCCCATGAAGTTGTGAAGAGCTGTGCTCTCTTGCACTGGCTGAGAGGCTGGTGTTTTCCCAAGCCCGTCACAGTAAAGGAAATCAGCAGTCAGGTCTTCTAGTAACTGCTGCCTCACGGCCCAGCACTGTTTTCAGTCATGCTCCTTGCTTTACTTCTAAGGTAAGTATAATTCTTTTGTGCCCTAGTAGTTTGCCCCTGGCCTAAAAAGGAGGAAGACAGTTTACCCCGTTGCAAACTTCAAATGCAGTTCAGTGAGCCAAGCTAAACAGCTGACCACGCCAAAGCAGGTATCCCACATTGCCATCTTCCCCCAACCCATCACACACTCCCCCTGCTTCCCCTTATGCCAGACCTGACACTTGCTTAACTTCTCCACTAGTCCATCAGCTTGCTCACCCAGCTGCACAATTGCCCAGAGGAAAAAAAAAAAAAAAAAAAAAGGAAATTAAAAAGTAATAATAATAATTAAAAAAAATGTCGTCTGACAATGCAGCAAACTGGATCGCTCAGTCAAAGGTCAGTTGAACATGAGAACTGATGCCAGTGAGAAAAGGGAGAAGGGAAAGCCTGTGGCTTCCCCTGAACGTCTCAGGAAACCAGTTCCTAAAGAGGTAGCAGAAACAGGCAACGCCAGAACCACCACTGCACAGCCACATGCAAACATATCAGCAAATAACCTGGTAAATAATAAAAAAAGTAGTGAAATCGGACAAACCTATAGAGGAAGGGCAATATCTCCCTGGCTTTCTATGCATATTACCACACTCGTGAAAAACATGAAAAAAAGTTCACATGACTTTAGAAAGTTTTGAGCAGTTCTGCTACAAAAAGTCTCATTTTTGTCTCAAGTTAACTCTATGAAGCAGAACTCCAGCTTGTGTAACAGACAGCAATAGCACAATTAAAAAATTCCACCTGAGGCCAGCTCTGTTCAGCAACCAGAGGAGAGGAAGAGAGCTAATTAAAAACATGTTCTCTAAAATCAGAAGTGGTTAGTTGCACATACCAGATAGAACATAGTATCTGTCACAGGCGACTGACCTCAAAACAGAGGAAGGAGCAGCGGAGGTGAATGTAGTTACAACAAAACACACAGTCTGAAGGAAAAAAGTGATTTAAGAGCTACTAGAATCACCGGTATTTGTGCTCGGGTGAAAAGAACAGCAGATGTGGAGCTAAAGTAGATACTAAGGGCACGTTCATGCAATCCTGGCACAGATAAAACTGATGATATAATTGGGAGTCTTGCCTATTTTCTTTGAGATCAGTGTCTCAGTAATTTATTAAGTTCTCTTAACCAGTTAGTCCAGATAGGAAGGATTTCAGATTAATTAACTACAGGCTTAAACCTGCAAAGGGACATTTTGCATCTCAGAGACCACCTCACACCTTGCAGGAAAGAGCTGGGGGTATCTTTTGAAAACAAACATGGGGACCATTACTGTTCAATTTTGAAATTTTCCCCACATTGCCCAAATCTCTGTAGACTGCAGCAACTATCATTTTTGCTTCTATGGCAGTCAGAAAGCTCTTGAATCATTAACATGGGAATATCAGCATTGCTATTACTCTCAGACATTTCTTTCTTCACTTTCCAATGTTTTCTCTGTGCTATCTGTCATTACCTTGTTTTCTCATTTTCCTTTTCATTAAAGATTATTATTCAAGGGAGGAAATGTAGCACAGTCTGAGAATTCATTCAGCGTGAACGGAGAGAGACATATGGTCTAGTGACTTAAGCAGAGGATCAGGAGCCAGGCTGCTTGTAAGACCTAGCCTGACAGTACCCCTCTTGGTCTTTGTGCAAGTCATTTAAGGTCAAATACTTTTCCCTTCCCACAGCCAAAAGTTCAATAGGGGGTCAATTCCTTTGGACAGAAGAAAGGGTTACCCCACTAACATTGATGCTCTAACTTGTATTGTAGCTATGCTGTCCTTGTGTGAAGGGCAGACACTTCCTTTAGGCTTTTATCCTCACCACAGTTACAACACAGGAGATCATGGGCTCAAATACTTCATGATCACGTCAATGCATAGCATGGCTTTATAAACACCACAGGCATGGACAAGCTGTGTACACTACATCAGCTGGTCAAGGCAAATTTGACTTGGATAAGAGCCTTCTCCCAGCATGACTGAAATAAAGAACATGTTTTTTTTCTGATCTGCTCTAGCTGCAAACTTTTGTGTCTGCAAACATCACACAAACTATTCCCAGCAATAACTAGTGCTGACTGGTTCACCACAGTCATCCCATGAAGACAACTCACTGTGGCTGATAGCCAGTCACCTTTCGTCTCCTTCAGTCTCATGGCACTGGGATTAAGGAGGCATTCACACAGAACGGGGCTCTGCAATGGACAGTGTGTGTGGACTCCAGGTGCTGTCCCCCATGAGCATCCCAGCCTTCCCATCAGGTTGCTAAATCTTCTCTGCACACACATATGACAGAGAGCAGCAATGCTGCTTTCAGTCTGCTTTAGTTGTCCAACTGGATAGAATAATTCTCACTTGCTTAACAATAGAGTTGGGAAAAACACAATAATTCACTTTAGCATTAATGTGTTTTGTGTTTCTTTTTACCACACAGAAAAGCAGAACCAGACAAAGTAGATCATTCTCAGGAAAGGAGCTAGTTAAAAGTAAGTTATATGAAATTTAGTCTAATTCCTATGGCACCATTTGTTGGGTGCATGGACCTATAGCTAATTTCTCCCTCATTTTTCCTCTAGGAAATAGGAGCACTGCTGCTGAATCCAGAGAGACACAAAGTCAGGATTGTCTCTGTGGAAGCTTCAGATTAATGCAGGATAAACAGACTAAGTTGGACTTTGGTTGTCTGCTGCATTCTTATGACGTACCATGGATACCTGAAGCAGAACAGCAAGGTAACATCAATTCTGTGAAAGGTGCAAGATTCACAGTCAGTTCCTATCATTTATATGCAAGCTGGTACATTTTCAGAACAATAAGAGTGAAGGAATTTTCTTAGTAAGGTGAAGAGATTAAGTATGGATTAGACTGAATCAGCAAGACTTTGGTTCCCTGTTCCCCTCAAAAACAGATATTAGCTTGAGAGTCATTGCTGCACTTTCCTTTCCAGGTTAAGAGAAAATACAACCAACCACCCATCTTTCAAAGCTTCTCCAACAGCCAGGTTTCTTTGTCCAAATTTTCATGACAAGAATTCTGAGCAAACTGAAGGTTGTCCAGGTACTTTACACCTTCAGATCAGTTTCAAAACATGGCAAGCATCAGCACTGCCACAAAAAATCCAAACAAAACCAACAAGCAAGACCTATATGCACTCCTTCCCTTATTCCTTCTCCACATTCTCACACTGATGCTACATCACCTCTTCCATATATGCCAAGCAAAAGCATTTGTTTGAATGAATTTGAGCTTAAAACTAACCGAGTAAAAAAAGGGAAGGTTAGTAAACCTCAATTCAATCGACTAAAAAGCCACACAAACCTTTTGGCCATGCTCAAGTACATAGTATTTTAGTAAGTGTCAGCTGTAAAATATTAATGAAAATAACTCTCAAAGAGTTGTACTGAAACTCCCTGATCTAAACCCCTAGATTTTAGCATTTTGAGCTAAAGCTGTATTGAGAACCAAAATACAGGGCCTTTTGAAAACATATGATTTTCCTCCCATCTAAAAAGTAAGCAGAATCATACTTGTCATCCTTGTGGACAAAGGAAGAATCCTACTAAACACCACCCTTAGCACCAGCTGAGAGGAGGAAGTTCGGGTACAAGTTTAGAGGGCATCGGCTATTTGGCAATCACTCACCACACAGTCATTAAGCAGAATATGATTTACTTTACTTTCAAAGCTGAATGAACTGCCACAGAGAAAAGCACCATTACTGTGTGCTAAAAATATCCAAACACAGGGGGAGCACAGAGGAGTTGGTGCACTGTAAATTCATATTCCAACATATTGCACACTAACTTTCCTGTACAGACAAGCCCTTAGACTAATAGGCACCTGGGAGTCTTCAAGTCTGAGTGCCCAATAAATAAAAAGGCCATTTTATTTTTTTTTTTATTGGTGCTCTGGAACCAAGCTCTGATGTCCCTACTCAGACAATGCTTCCATTGAAATCAAATCTTGGTCTGTTATTAAATACCATTTCTTTTACAGCTGCAAGCTTTCCGGGTTAGAGGATAGGGATTTCATATCAAGCCAAATCACTAATCTCAGTCCAAAGGGGATTGTGCAGGCATTTATTTTGATTTTATATGTACCTAGATACTGCTTGATTCAATACACTTGCACTGATGCCTACTGAAGTAACCCCCCTCATGTCTACCAATTCCCAACTCAGATAAATTCAAAACAAACAAACAAACAAAAAATAATCAAAATTCAAATTTAATCTCATTTTAAAAATTTTTCCAGATTCAGCTTTGTTTTGGACAAAGTTGAGGACCACTAAGAAGTTTGAAAATCACTAACACAGCTTTTAGTTCTAGTTTCCCAAGCTTTAAAAGCATAATAGACCCTCAGAACAGAAAATGGTGTATGTTTGAAGGCTCCACTGCACTGAGTTTAAGGGCAACGAACCTGGTGAGGGGTCTGGAGAACAAGTCTTATGAGCAGCAGCTGAGGGAACTGGGGTTGTTAGTCTGGAGAAAAGGAGGCTCAGGGGAGACCTTATCGCTCTCTACAACTACCTGAAAGGAGGTTGTAGCAAGGTGGGGGTCAACCTCTTCTCCCAAGTAACAAGCTATAGGACAAGAGGAAATGGCCTCAAGTTATGCCAGGGGAGGTTTAGATGGATATTAGGAAGAAGTTCTTCACAGAAAGGGTTGTTAAGCATTGAAACAGGCTGCCCAGGGAAGTGGTGGAGTCGCCACCCTGGAGGTATTTAAAAGATGGGTAGACACGGTGCTTAGGGATATGTTTTAGCGGGGGTTTTGGCAGTGTTAGGTTGATGGTAGGACTTGATGATCTTAAAGGTCCCTTCCAACCTACACAATTCTATGATTCTATGATCAAGTTATTTTGACCTGTTCCCCTCAACCACCATCATCTTCCATACTGACAGATGAGGCTTGAATGGAGTCCACTGAACTCAGTGAAACACCAGTAGAGATGAAGTTAATTCACTGCCAAGAGTTCACAACCCCAATCACAACTAGCAGTCCTGTTTCAGGTAACCTTGATACTCATAGCCAGGCACTACTAGGAATTATTTGCAATTCTGTGGAGCTGCGAGGAAGTGACTGCAGAGGTGAGCCCTAGGCTAAACAAAGCAGACCCAGCCAGCATTTCCTTGTTAGCTCCTTCTGCAAGCAGCTGCTCAGTTTCTGACACAAGAACCCATTTCCACCCCTGAGGTATCCAGCCAGCACATGAAGGAAACAATCCCTTACATCCGTGCTATTTTAACTTCCTTCCTGCTACACTTTCTGCTTTTTTAGAATGATGGGTCAATGACAAACATTTTCCTTCTAGGCAGTTCACTCACTTATAGTGGTGTTCATGGAAAGTTTGACAGCTTTATCTTCTTTCTCAGCTACTTACAGCTGTGACTCCATTACTTTGAAGTCAACTTGGATTTGGTTGGAATGAAGTGCAGACATCAGTGACTCAGGCTTAGTGTGTCACCTGCATTTGTTATCTTGCAGTAGACAATTTAATCAATTATACTTTTTTTTGTCTAGGCAGGAGAACAAGACAAAAATGCTGATCAGCATTTCACAGGGTTGTTTCTTCGCTGCTAGCAGGCCATTTAACATCTGATAGACCATATAAAAAGGTCTTTCCAGGGGCTTAGAGTGTTTGGGTTGTTCTTTTTATAGTGCAGAAGGTCATTAATGAGCAGGCGAAAGCAGTGTGGAAATAGCTAGACAAGTCTTGTTGAGTTAATAAGAAACTGTCATTCTGCTTCAGTACTTTCTCATTAAGCCTAGCAATGTTCACGTCTAAGGAGACTGATGGTACAAATCTATTTTAATGCCCAATTTAGTTCCCCAAGACTTGAGTCAGAGCAAGTTTACCCATCCTCCCCCCCCCCCATGACTTTTTCAGTTCAGCAATTTCTGAGGAAAAACCCTGCTCTTTTTTTTTTTTTTTTTACAGAAATAGCTCAAAAGCTGAAATCCAGATGTTTTTAAAAAAGATCTAGATGTACCTTGACTTTTCTGAACAGAAGACCAGTCACCCCAGCTTTTACTGCTGTGCTTACTATTCCAAGCAATCGACATAGTAGAAGCTCAGCATCACATGGATCACAAGGAAATGCAGCTCAGATGTCAAAACTTACACAACAGTGACCTTCATTTCCATCAGCCTTATTACACAATTCATTTAAGTGAAGATATGGGGTAAAACATAGCATCCTTGCTGGGCAGTTGCTGATGCTTGGTCACTGCAGGATCAGTCTCTACGTACCATTACCCCAGATCATGCACAGAAAGCCACACCGTCACTGACGCAGCATTCGGTAACTTAGGCCTAGCTTCAGGCATATGGAAGTCCAAGAGAAGAGGGAAGGAACAGATTAGAGCGAAGTTCAACAAAGGAAACTGATGGAAGAGAGCCACATGTTCCCTTTTGTTCTTTACATGTACAAAACCTTCATGTGTGTATCAGGCCAGAACTGCTAACACCGAGCAATATCAGTTCTCTCCTGCTGTTTTTAACACTAAAGAAAACAGTGCAGTGCATTAGCGAGGGAGTTTCATTCTCTTATCTGTTATTCTCCAGCATTTGTTAGCTAAACCTCTTAACTCTCCCGGCTATCCATTGCTCACACCAGGGAAGTTCCTAAAGCACACCTTTTCACACAGCATGGGTTTTATCTCATAGTTGATTTCTCTTTTCTGAACTCCACACATACGGAATTTCTTGTTAGTAAGCCCATAACGACTGTACATCCCAGCTCTGAAAACTCCCTCTAGAGCTGTTTCCACAGAACTCATTTTTATGTTAGTTTCTTTTCCTTTTCTTCTCCTTACAACAACCTTCCAAAAAGTCCCTAGATCTTTCAAGGCAAAGTACTACTTCCTGCAGCGCAGATACTGTGGTAAGGAGCTGAAGTTGCTGAAGGTTTGAAATCTCAAATCATTAAGGTCATACAAGGGTGAAAAGCATTTAAAGGACTGAAAAATAGGTGAGAAAGGTAAGATGCATCCCAACATACCAAAAATACTGCAGGATTCCAGTGATGTAAATAAATTGTTTTCATTATAGGCCATACTGTTTTTGTGGGATGCTTCAGAAACCCACTGATCTGAGATAACTTGAGAGAAGTCTCCCGTTGCTGTATTCCATGAGTGCTTCCCACTATCATTCACTGTTGCATAAACAGTGCAAGACAACTGCAGAGTCTTTTTCCCATCCAACTACAATTTTGTCAGCTGAGCACTGGTAACTTTCTCAGTACTAGCTCTCCTGACATTTGTGCAGCTTCCAGGGAGGAAAAAAATGAAGACTTCAGTTAAATCTATACTACATACCTCCCACTACCTCAAAGCAGACTTAGGGCTGGTGTTGGAATCATGCCTAGCGTTACCACAATCTGCTCTGCACCATGTGAGGACACAGCGGACAATAGCATGAGACCACAGAAGCAGCAGCGTGGGCTGGCAGAACTGACAGTACATACTAGTAAGTGATTGCTTTATGGTCAAAAAAAGACTTTTAACTGCATTTTTCCGGTGAGGGAGAAGGGGGCAGCAAGGCAGCAGAAATAACATAGCCACTAAGACCAGCAAGAGCTAAAGTTCCAGAGCAGCAAGCACACATGCTTTGATTGTGTTTCTGATTCTTTCTGCAGATGGTCAGCTCTGTGACGTAAAGTAATTTAATTGTAATACAATATGAAATAATAAGAAATAAGCCTGCAAACATAGCAGTAAGAATTCACACAAGGCTTAAGAGCTTCTTAAGGACCGAACAGAAGTGAAAAAAAACCCCGAACATAGTCTCAGGAAGTTTCCTTTTTTGTGTTGTGGTTGTCATTGGGAAAAAAAAAGATTCACATTTAAAGGCTTCTCTCCATTTTGATATTTTTATTACCTAGCCTGCATCATATAGGTTTGGCTGTTCTTAGCATACACTGCTGATTCAGGATACCTGAAGTAGATCTCCTGAAGTCAGTATTTCCCATTTAAAGAAGAAACTCTGTTTGGTAAAAGGTGGTTTCCTTACTTTTCCATATGCACTTCAACTGTTAGCAACAATTGCAAGATATGTCAGCAAAATTCAATTTTTCATGTTGCCATCACTGCTTCCTTCTTGCTGCCTCATCAGGGCTTGCCTTTGGTTGTACAGGGCTCTACATGCCACTATCACATACAAGCTGATATCTGACTCCTTCCTCAATTATGATTCAGTCAATATAATCAGCCAGCATGGTGGAACTATGCAGGCGTTGCCTCCTTTTTGGAGACAGAAAGATACTGGAGTTTTTCTCCCCTAGGCAAGAAACAAGAAGTGAGATGTGATTTGTGATGAAATTCAGAACCACGCAAAACTTGCCTGGTTTCAGATTTCATTACCCCCACACTAGAAAGGTTTGGCAAGGTAAGAGATCCTCCGCCAATTAAGGACACATAACATCAAGAATTCAGGAAGTTTCCAGCATGCAGTAAGGTGAGAAGTTTCAGCTACATTCAAGTCTTCTGTTGAGATTTGTGCAAGCTCTAAAGTCCTACAGGGTTTTGCTCACGGGCCAAGAAGCTGCCAAGCAACTACACATGCCCCAACAAAAGTAAATAGACCCATTTCAGCTTTGCAAATGGCCATGGGTAACAGAACAGCTGGGAATGCTGTGTTCCTTCTTGGGCTTGCAATATCAGCATTACAGCCAAAATAAGACTGGTGTACACTCTCAGAAGGAAACTCAGAACAAGATGGTAGCAACTCCCCCCTACTAAAGATGCACCATTGTCAACAGTGTTGACAATGTTGTAAGTCTCAACAGCAATGGACAACTTCAGGAAGAACAGTTCACGCTGTTACACTGAATTTGATCCCCACCACATCTGACATAAATTCCAAGACTCATAACAACATCTTTAGTTGGAATTCACGTTTCCTTCAGCCCTTTCCTGACCAACATCCCATGGCACATGAGATGGCACCCATTTTATAAGCTCCTTTGAGACAATCTCTGCCCGTATCCTACGTAAGTCATTGCAGGAAGCATAAAAAAGCAGAAGTGTGGATTTAAGCCTTTTAATGGGTTTGTGACCCTTATGCAACTTTGTCCAGATATTTGGGGGTGAAGGGGGGGCTTTAGAAGGGAAAGATCCTCCTCTACAAGAGTTCTTTTATTTGCTTAAAAATATATGTGAGCTTTCACAGTAACACACTTCAGCATTGTGCCCTGACAGCAAATCATACCATCTAAATGGCTTTTCACACATCCTTGAAACAATGGCTCTCTCTACTGGTGCCTTAACATCCTGTACCACAGCCCAGGTCTGCAGATAAAAACACTGAATACCCAACAACAGAATGGCTTACTTTTTTTTCCAGGGAAAATCCTGCTCCTTCCTCTCCAAGCCTGAGGTTCATTTTTCTAGTAGGTGTTTCCCAAGTACTGTCCTTAAATACACATTGGAAAGACAATCTTCTCCTGCTAAAGAATTGCTTACTTCTACAGTTCAATTTCTTGCACTTTCAGCTAATCCTAGCAAGAAAACTGTCTCCTGGGGCTTTGTCAGGAAGATAGATAGATCGTTGTTTACAGTTCCCCTTGCCTCTTTTTATTATTTATTTTTATTATTAATTTACCCAACAGTTGAAGTCTGATAATTGACAGCACCACAGCGTTGATCTATCAGCTTCAGTCTGGCTCATGGGTCAACTGCAAACTTATTTTAATTTAAAAAACAATCCCTTTACTACTGCTGCCTGCTCAAAGATTTGGAAGAACATTTGAACCTCAAACCTTCAATTCTAAAATACTACCTAAAAACACCCCAGAAGGGGGGGAATCCCTCCCCACCTCCCTGAGCAGCACTATTGTCACATTTGCCTCTAGGAAGTCTTTAATCTTAAACCTAAGTTTGGAGAGTTATTTTGGGTTTTTTTTTTTTTTGCTTTGTCCCTCAATTCCCAACTAATTCAAGAAGGTAACTACTAGTTCGTCTTATTTAATCCTTATTAAGGCTTATTAATTCATTCTTTTTACCACCCTATACCTTGAGAAACAATACATTTGATAGGACTATCAGAAATCCATAACTCTAGCCAGAAGAGATTGCAACAACAAGTTCCAAAT
Organism: Charadrius vociferus; assembly: GCF_000708025.1. NCBI lineage: Eukaryota > Metazoa > Chordata > Aves > Charadriiformes > Charadriidae > Charadrius > Charadrius vociferus. Next base: position 6,350,033 of record NW_009649570.1, read on the forward strand.
TTCTCTTGGGGTGAGGGAGTTAAACACAATCACCATTTTTTCCCCCCCCCATGTTAAATTTAGAACTAAAACCATTCTCTCATCCTATGGTTTGGCTACTTATTTGCTGAGACCAATAGCACTGAACCACAGCTGCAGCACAGATGTTCAGCAAGGAAAACTATTCTGCACAAATCTGAGCCTGGCCTAACCTGACCAAGAGTTGACCTTCAATTTTACAGATCCAGACAAGCAAATAGACAGAAAACCTGAATACAGTATTACACAAACCCGCTTTGACCATACAACAACCTTTACTAAAGATGTAAGTTCACAAAACCAGCAGATTTTTAAATTTTAACTTTTGTTCCTGAAAACAAGACTCAGACTATGTTTCCACTTCCTTTGTTTCTATTTTAGTCAGACAACTTAATTATATTATTGTCTATCACATTGTCTAGCACAGTGAAGCATCAGAGTGGAATTTCTCAGCAATCGTACAGCAATCTTACGCCAAAAATAGATGCCTTTAAGGCCCATATTCATAGCAAGAAAGGACAGTCATTGCCTCCTGTTTATGCAGCTAGAGACATCTGTCTCTGTCAGAGACCAGAGACCCTGTCAGAGTCCTCAGATTAAAATGTTTGATTGCTACAGCATCTGAGCACTTTTAGGGTGCTTTGATGAGACCTCTTAAAACTAGGACTGAGAAAAAAATAAAAGGTTATATGAAGCTTACTGCTCAGGTGTAAATCAATTCATTCAAGTTAAACACATAACCATACACTCCAGTCTAGACAGACTCTAGAGGAAAACTAATGAGTTATACAGAAAATGTATACTAGAAACAAGCTGCATGGTGACACCGCAGAAAACTTAACTATCTACTTAGGTTCCACAGGCTTTGCACTACTTGGATGATATAAGACAACTATAAATTAGCCAGTTAAGCCAGGTTTATGACTCTTCTGTGTAGTGATGGGATGCTAAGTACTAGGGACTCTGGAAACACAGGGAGAAGACACACACTTAACACATATTGCTCTCTACAAGTCTATAGGCCTGGACAAGTCTCTCTGCATTTATTTACAGTAGGTGCTCAAGAAGGTGGTCTTCAGTGGAATTTATGCCAAGTGACCTCAAAGCAGAATCAGTTTTTAAACCAAAATGAAAATAAAACTAAAATATCCAACTGACATTAAGAATTTTTTTTGCCTTCTCTCTGATCCTAGTAAGAAAATAAGCTGTTTTATACAGAACTAGTGTTAAGCTGAATGTAATAGTTATTACATTCCATGCTCAGAATGAACATTTGTCTTTTTTTTTCCCCCCACTACTCTGCTATTGTGGCAAGAAGAGTAACACGCCATGACAGTACTAAGTCTTTTATACAAAATCCTTACATTCAGGTCACACCTATCAGATTCAACTGCCTACTCTAGACCAATTTATCCTAAGACAAGAAGCAAAATAAAGCCTCTCATTTTTCTTCTGATTATGCTATTGATTTACAAATGCGTCTCCTAGAACCAAACAGGACTTCACAGAACACTCACACAGAAGCTATTAATTAAAACGTGAAATGTCATTATTCGTAGCTTGATCTTCAGAGAAACTGAGGACTTACTGCTGCTGCTAAAAGTCACTGGAAGCTATGGATTCACATCAGTCCTAAAATAAAAATGAAAATCAGACCATGAGTTTTTAAAATACTTCAAGATCTTTGGATGGTGTTACAGAAATGAAACTGTAATTATTAAAATATTCACCATTATTAAATATGCAAGGCACCTGCAAATGAGTCTTTGGATCTTCGTTGCAGTGTAAGAGAGAGAGCGGGACTCGCTTTCCTCAGTAATGAGGAGACAAGTGATCTCCAAGGAGAGTAGCAGCTACCTGCTAGGGCCATTACAATTACATGAGTTGTTCATTATATAGTACTGACAAATTATTCTGAAGGGTTTCGGGGCTTACAGACGTGCAAAACATGGTGAGAGGTTAAGGGAGGAGTGAAACCAAACCTCAAGATTTTTCTACACCTTACCAAGCTTTTTTTTTTTTTTACACTGGAATTTTGATGGTTAATTTTATTGTTGTTCTCTCCTATCTCCCAACTTTTAAAAGACAAGATATAGAGCCTGAATCTGGATCAAGAGTTTTGAGATCTCCCAGTCCTCAGGAAACACAGAAGGAGACCTCTGGAGTAAAACCAAGTAACTCGGAAAAGCAGTATGCAACAGAAGAAGAGACTTCCCAATGAATAGAGAGCTGGAAAAAAAACCTAAACAGTTGGCAGCAACTTTGGTATTGTAAGTCCTATGGCAGCAAAACTTCCTGCCCCTTCTCCTGGAATGTCTTTGAGTATACATTTATGTCAGAGACTGGTTTCAATCATGGTTCAGAGGCTGAATGCAATGCAGTAAGTGCTGTCTGGCTTGTGGTACAGATTCTGCCTGCTTCTATACCATCAGGATAAAGCTGAGGTGGCAAAACAATCATTCGTTTGCAGATGAAATTGTATATAGCCAGCTGCTAAGTGACATGTATGTACATTTAAGTACTGGCACTACTGATTTACGGTGGAACGCCATTCTTCCTTATAACCCCTCCATAGGCCAGCAGCACTGAAAAAATAGAGCCGGAGCAGCAGAGGACAAGTTCCAGCTCAGTGTTCTGAGATCCCATCTATTTTCCCTCACTGGTCCAACAACTGGTCTTAAGTTAAAGTGAAACAGGAGGGTCCCAGTGCACAGTAAACAGCCAATCTGGTAGTAGAAGGAACTGCAGGAGCAGTTATATCAACAGCAGATAATGGACAAAAACCAACAACCCACATAAAGCAAACAGCAATTCTTCACACAATCAACGGACATTGGCTTAGCTTTTAGCACAAATCCTAAATCGTAATTTATAGAGGAAAGTATTTTCCTTTATATTTTCCTCAGCTCTTCACCATCGGTGGGTACCCGGAACAACCTGACGTTGTCTTCATGTCTCGGATAGGTTTTCATGCAGAATTTTCAGACCTGGTAGCACACAAATACATTTCATTTGGGGTGCTTGTAGAACAGCGGACTGCAGCAGTTGTGGTGAATTCCTAGTGTGCAAATCCTGAAGAGATACAAATCTTCTCTCATCAGCAACTCTTGTGAGGTCACTAACAAATTGGAACAATTTCAGCATATGCTGCCTGCCAGGAGACGAATCACTGCCCCTTATCACCATATATTGTAAGCACAGACATTTTGACACTTTTTTCCTAGGATGTGGGAGCTGCAGAGACTAAAGTCATGAAGAGCATCAGACAGAAGTTGACAAAGGTGGATCCGGCATCCAATATGCAGAAAAAGAACAGTAATAAAGACTGACAACACCACAAGGCAGAATTTGCTAAAGGTAAGGTAAACAAACAAAGAGCAGATCTTTCAACACCATGCTGAACATCATTGCACACACCTTTCTAGTTATTTCAGTGGGAAATATAGCAAAAGTATATAAGCCATTAGCATGTTATAGTTATTTTCTTCAAAACAGAATGGAAGAGAGTGTCTAGCTAACTTTATTTATGTGCTTTTGCTTGCTAGTTGCTTGCAAGATCAAAGACCAGGGAAAATTCTTGTATGTAGCAATTATTTTGTAGGTTTTGTAAGTGGTAATAAATAACTGTTATTAAAACTAATTTAATTATTATTAGGCCTCAAACAAGATATATCAAGCATCACTAACAGTCAGAAATATTTTAACTACAGTTAGAGTAAGTGTAAGGGTTTGGGTTTTTATTTTGTATCAAAAGTCAAGGATTGTAAATCGTACTAACAAGCAGACACAGTAGCGACGTTTTTTTCTCTCTGGACCATCCTGTAAAGCAGAAAATCCCAAAGTATGTCTACTAGAACACGCGCTTACAATAAATGTGGTTTGAGGTTATTTAGGTATGTTTGCATTAGGGTGGTACCTTGAAACAGAACGTTGGATTTTGTTGGGCCTTACACTGTAGGCAGCAGACTTTCAGAGACAGAAAAAACTTGTGCAGGCCAGAGGCAGCACGAAGCTCACAACTCACCTGCCTCATATTGCAGCTTCCCTCTGATGGATATCACAGCCTTCTACTATTTGTCCACAGAAGGGACTAAGTTAAGTGTGAGCATTTAATGTAGACAGACAGACAAGAGCTTCAGCATTTAGGAGAGCAGTCAGAGCAGCAGTACCGTTGATTACGACACAATAATTTATTATAGGTTAATGGTTGTCTGCATCAAAGTCTTAACATTTTCTCCCAGTTTTTCTGTCTGAAGTTCACTACAGTCCTGACGATACATTTGTTGCACTTTTTGGACCATGACAATGAAGATTCAAAATAAGATTCTTGGTGTATTTGCTTAACTCAGGTGGAGCAGTACACAGAATAGAGGCAGAAAGACCAAGAAGAAAAGTTTTCAGAGTCACCAAGTTATATCATAGAGGAAATTCTCTTACCTAGAATGAGATTTAGATGAAAACACGACACTTGCATCCTAGTTATGATTTGTTCTGACACTTTCCCACACCACAAAAATATTATGTAAATCCAAAAATAAATACATTAACAGAAAGAACAGATTTACCTCTACACGGAAATATTTGTACTCTGAATGAACAATCACCACAGCATCCACAAGTATGTCACCCAGATCAACAACGTACTACTTCAACAGTGATTTTGCCACATTAGGTTCAGAAAGCTTTGTGTTTTTCCAGGAAAACCAAAAGAGAAAAGAGCCACAGGGATGAAAATGGCCCATGCAGAGAAGGGTCAAGGCAGAGCAAGGCGACCAGAGCTGAGGCGGCAGGTGGCAGCGGCCAGCAAACCCGCTGCTCTCCTCCCAGGGAGGACGAAGCCCTCCCTGACAACCAGCCCCACACAGATGGCTGTGGCCTTCCCCCTGGCTCAGGCCGCTTGCCTCCAGCGGTCACCCCAGCTAGCAGCACCCACGCAGCAGCAGGCAGGAGCAGCGGGGCTGTAGAGGTGAGAAATGCTGCTTGCGGTTGTGGGCAGGGACCTGAGCTGAAGCAACTCCATTGCAAGAGGGATACAAAACCAAGAAGTCTTAGCCGGTGTGTCCTTACCTGCTACTGCAGGAGGGCAGCTCTGCCACCAGCACCCGCCACAAGATGGCCGTCTCCTCAGGGTGTCCGTGCCCCAGCACTGAGGGAGAGCCAGGCCCCCTCTCCTCACAGGTGCCTTCCCAGCCCCACAACACCCTCACAGCGCACCCTGTCACCACCCTGGCCAGAGGCTTCCCCTCAGAGGGGCAGCACCAGGGGCTCCCGCCCAAGGCACGGCACGGGGGGGCTCCCACCCCGCCAGTCCCACAGCCTCCTCACAGGGCAGCGCCTCCCCAGGCAAGGCGGGGCCCCTCGGGTTACCCCACGCCCGGCAGAGCTCACCAGCAGCCCCAGATCGTTTTTCACCCCAGGCACAGGTGTAGCCGAGCTCTGGTCACCCCCACACTCATTTATCCTCATTAGCAACAAGCTTTTTTGGATTTTTATTTGCCTGAGCATCATCCACACAGGCAGGTATGGGATGAAGCCATCGCTCTTGGAGGCTTTCTGGCAGGTTAACTTGACAAGAGAAAGGAAAGGAGCAGGTCCCACCTGCTGTGTCCCAGCACCCCATGGCAGCCTGGCTGAGGGTGACAGGAGGAGTGGGTGAGCCCAAGCAGTCCCCCACTCCCACGCACAGCCCAGGCCCGCCCCAAGGGCAGGTAAGACATGCTGGTTCCTCACCTAACCTAGCCGACCTCCTCCGGCCAAGCAGGGGCAAAGCTGTCCTTCCTACCATTGACTGGAGCTTCCTCTCAGGAAGCCCTAGCAGTCATGGAGCCTCCACCCCCCCAGGGCGGGCTCCCATTCACGCTCTCTCAACTTCGCCCCTTACGGTCCCTCTCGCTTTTGGCTCACGCAGCACACCCGTGGGCGTTTGGCCGGCAAAAGCCGCCATTCCCCGACCATCAGTCTTGTTTAAGACCGGTCTCTAAGAAAAGCCGGAGCACAGAAGCGCTCCCCGATGTCTTCTTCTAAAGCGACAGCACAGACCAAGGTAAAAAGGCTGGTGGGATACGCTCCAGAGCTGCATCTTAAATCCCTGCAGCTCCTGGAAAAAAGTTTTCCTCAGCTCTAGTTTAGAACTGGGGAAATACGGAGTGTTTGTAGCCTTCCCATTTCACCACAGTAATCCCCTAGCTGACAGGTCAGCTACCAGACTTTAAGGCTTTTTTTTTAGACTTTATCTATTTCCTCAGAGTGTCCTCTTTTCTGGGACTAGATGAAACTCCTGTGCCTGCTCCCTCATGTGTTGCAACTTCAAAACATTTAGAAAAAATACAGGGGGAAATATGAAGTTGGCAAAGGTTTGGAGAATACAGCTTACGTAGCAATTTAGTGGGACACTAAATACTAGGAAATTAATAGCATGAGTCATCAGATATCCCAAAGGCGAGTACCTACTTGAAGAAAAAGAAAAAAAAGTAAAACTTTTACGATATAGAGAAAACAGGCACTGTTGGCCAGTGACAAGAAAAGTCCTACATGAGTAAAATCTACTTTAATAAGTAAATAAAGCATATATCTTTCAAGAATTTTAAATCTCAATAATAGATATATCATTCACAGAATGTCAACTTTAAGTGCATTATTAATTATATTCCTGTTCTCCTCCTGGAAAATGGTGAGAAATCTGCACAGGAAAAAATAAGAGCAAAGGCAGAAAGGCAGCTGCTACAAGTGGAGAAGAGGAGGAAGGAACAAGAACAGAAATGGAAAGAGCAGCAGGAACAAATGGAAAAAGTGAAGGCAGATCTGGAAAAGGAACAACAGAGAAGCACAGAGGAGATGTGGTTAGTGAGGATAATGTTCTTATTTGAGAACAGAACATTTGAATGGAATGATGACATAGAACTACAGTAGTCTTTGCTTTGCTTTTTGTCAGCCAGATGTATGCATCTAAACCCATCAATGTTCCAGCATGAATACAGACATATATAACAAAGCATCTTCTAATATAATAGAAGACTAATAACACATAAGAGTGTAAAAGAGCCAGCAAACTGATCCAGTACCCCTGGGCAAATTCCAAAATAGATGATACTATCACAGACCTTTTCATCTGAAACGTACATAAAGTTCCCTCTTTTACCAGTATATTAGATTTTTTCTTCAGTTTAATATCATCTACGTATACTAATTTAACTTTTTTTTAAATACTTTCATCCACTTAACATTACTCTGAATTCTGAGTCTGTCCTAAAATTACAATTTTCCAACTCATTAATGAAAAATCAGTATTGACAGTGAATCAAAGTCATTAAACAGATTAATTTTTTCAGCCAATTGTACCTAGCTTACAGTGAGTTCATGATGATATTCCACACTTTCCATACAGCCCCAAAACCACTGCTGAGCATTCTCCCTGGCTAAAACCTCAGCACAGTTACAGGTACGTGGTTATAAAGACATTTCATAACAATGTAGGTTATTCCTTAATGATACAAGAATTTTATACTACAAAATTGCAGTAAGAGCACTTCAGCTCTTTACCTCTGCTGACATAGCTTTGGGGGAAAAACAAACAAACCAAAAAACCTACACACGAAAACCCCACAACAAATACTTAGGACAAAACTTTGGGAAACCCACTGTTGAGAGATATTGTTTAGCTTAAATAAGTAAGGTTTAATTAGAATAAATTACTTAGGTTTATAATATAGTGTGATTTACGCTGTTTGCTTAGCTTTACTTAGCATGAGTAGCTAGATTTGCTGAAGCCTTTAGGCCGCAATAGAAATAATTTTCTTAGTAATTTTTCCTAGCAGCAGGTACAGTGCTGTGTTTAGTATAAGAAAAATGTTGATAACACACTGATGTTTTGATAGTGCTTTCCCTAAGTCTGGGACTATTCATTTCCCCATGTTCTACCAGTGAGCAAGGGTGCACAAGAAGCATAAACCAGAAGATAAGGAGGCTACAACCATCAGCAGAGAGTGCAAATCAACAAGATAAGAGAAGTCAGTGGCCTGCCTGGACACAGAAAAAGAATGCAATAAGCTGTTAGAAGACCCCAGACCAAAAATCACCATTGGACTAGAAGACATATGAACAGCACATGAGGGGCAGGTGTATAGGGTATAATTGCCCAGAGATTTCTTTGTTTGAGGTCCCCTCCCTTTTTGGAGGCACCCAGTCCGGGCTGACCTTGCTGCTATACCTTTCAATTAAATTACTTATTTTTATAAAATCTGACACTTAAGACTCCGCTGCGAGAAACCTAGGGTCAAGCCTGAAGAGGGAGGGAGCGCACCCAAGAGTAAATGTGTGTGTGAGGAGTTGAAAGGGGCACCCATTGGCCCACTGGCCTCACCTGCTGCAAAGGGACACTGGTCCTAGCAGTTGGGTGGTGTGTGAATGCTCAGGCAGCGGCTTTGTCCTTTACCACCACCAGTATCAGAAACAAGCACTGATGTAATATAATTATCACATTTCTGTTCACTTTTTGAAGTGTTCTTCTTACACAAAACAACACATTCTGACACCATCTTATTGCTTTGCTTCTATTTGCTTCTTCAATTTACTTTTTGATTAAGAATGGTATTTACTGGGGAGAACAGTGACCTCCTTGGGTGATTTTGAAGAGCTGCAGCCTATGTAGGCAACACTTTGGAGGGTATCCCCTCATCACAGGCATTTATAAAAACCAGGTTTGTAAGAGTAGCATCTTTTAATCAGATGGTTAAAAAAAAAAAAAAAAAAAAAAAGGACGAATCTGACTTATAAAGCATTTTTCGATGTTAGTACCATGCCTTGCTTAACTTTATTTCAGGAGAAGTAGGCAGGCATTCAAGTTAAACTGCGGGACTGAGAACCCCGAGTTAGCTTGGAAGCTATATCTTAAATAGCACTCAGTTAGGCAGATCTTGAGTTTGGTTGTCCTTAACTTCCCATTCCCAAAATAAGGAGAATATTCCTTCGCTTCACAAACCTCCTTGACTTTCTTTCAAGCTCCTTACTCCTATTGTGAATTCTCATGCAAAAATTCTGTTTACATCTAAATCTCAGCCAAGGCTTTCTATTGTCTCCCTTGTTTGTTGCACAGGCTGGGTTCTTGTCCTGGGTTTGCATTCTTGTTCCACAAAGGTGCATTCCATTTTTTTCTTCCAGCTCTTGCACCCTGAACTTTCCTAGCTGTGCCTGCGCTCTCCTCCACATCTTTGTTTCATGTGAACCACGTACCTGTATCCCATAGTCCTCACATCCTCCTCAAAAGCACACATGTGAAAGTTAAAATTCAGGGATTTGCCCCCTTATAGACAGTATGAAAGAAAACAGACAGTAATTTTTTTTAATTAATACTAATTTGCGGAACCAACCAGACATGTTAAGTATCACTAACCAGCACACGATCTCTCTTTATTCTAATTTCTCTCCCTTTCACTTTGGCAATCTGCTTAGCTCTTTGGGCTAGAACCTGCTCTTCTTCTGGCAAGAATATCCAGCAAAGCCAAGGTTGCTACAGCAATTAATAATCATTTAAATTTTAGTTTACAGAAACTAGAAGTAGAGGCACTAGGAGGAGGTGGCAGCAAAGAAGTCACAATTAGAGAAAGCAGTACAAGAATGTATTTGGCAGCAGCAGGACAATTATCATAGAAAGCCTCTGCACAGTTCCAGAAGAGACAGCTAGAAGAACATGAAGGAGCAGGTGGTCTATGGAAAGGCTAATGCTTACTTTAGCTGCAGGTAATTGATCTGAATGGATGATTTCCGGTAAAGACATAGACTTAGCCTGCGCGTCAGCCATGGAATTCCTGTGACACTAAGCCACAAACTTGCAGTACCTCAGCTGCTCGTCTTCTATTAAATATATACGGTAACAACAGTCCTCTCTTCCACAGTCCCTGCACCCTGAAGACAATAAATTCCACAGCTTAACTATGATACAACTGTGTAAGATGCTAGCAATAACATTTGTGCTGCATCTGTTCATTTCTTGGTGTTTTCACTATACATATTCTCTGAAAGCTTAAGTCCCAGTAGTTACAGTTTAAAAAAAAAATAATCTACTGCTAACAAATAGTTGCAGAGGAAGGCTTGAAAACCAAAATGCCAAGCAGATTTTAAACATCCAATTACCAATTAAGACTGACTCGTGTTTGAGACAACATTAAATACTTGCACTGCAAGTATTACAACAGTATTTTCTTTCTATTTGTAATTGATAAAAAAAAAATCCTAAATAGGAAGTATGTGAGCAACTAATAGTTGTTGGTGATCTGTTTCTAAGAGGCAGAAAAACACAGACAGAAAAAAGGAGCAATTTGGTTAGAGGAGGAACGCCAGCAGCTGGTGGAGATGGCAGAAGAACACTTGGAGTATGAATGGAGAAACTGGGAGAAGACAAGATATGAGGCTGAGGAGCAGATAAAGAAAGAGGAAGATGCTAGACCAACTCTAGAGGAAGCCAAAACACAAGCACAGCTTTTAATCAGGTATGTAGCTATTCATCAATGAGCGAGTTATTTTTCTCCTCAGTAATAATACATCTTTACACCTAGTGCCAGACTATAAAAAAAAAAAAAAAAATTCTTTAGTCAGGAGTTCTATCAGTTAACACTGAAAAGCAGAATCGGTACCTCAGGAGCCAGTTAAGCTGCCTTCAATTAAAAATTCCAAGATATAATGCAGTTCTTTTGCTGTTTAACCAGTTTTCCAATATTTCCACAAATTCCATCAGCAATTCATATACATCTTATTTGTATTCTTTAACTGTTTGAGTTTTTAGCATTCATTTACACCACAGAAAGAAGCCCAACTAGATTTCCCCACACATCTGAACTATGCAGTCCATCTGAGCAGACTCCAGCATAGCATGCTTCCAGAACTCATTTATACCAGCACCCCCAACACAAGAACTGAGAGTCTGCATGCCACATATTAAAAAACTGCAAATAGCATAACAGGCCTTCTTAAGGGAAGCCTAGATCAATCTGTCAGGCACAAAGCAGCACCAGGGTAAGAGGATACATGGGAACTACAGCTGAGCAGGAATAACTATCGCCTGCTTGCTCTATTCATACTGTTGTGAGAGGAGAACATACTAGCCCACAAGAAGGTATAAGCATAAGCTAATATTTTCTTCCCCAGCCCATTCCAAACCTTGCTCAAAGCCAGCTCCTGGGGGAAGTCTGATCTGTCCAAGCTCACTACCTCAGAAGGCACTGTACACACTGTGGCAGTCGAAGAAACTGCCAGTGAACCAGCAATGAGCTAACTGAGCATGTGGCTTTCGAGTCATAGCACCAGCTTTCTAACCCAAGAAGGAATTCTTTCCTGTGTCTGCAATCCACTTTATTAATGCTGTTTGCAGGCAAAGAGGAGATCTGGAACAATATCTGCAGTTCCAATGAGCACTACTAATAGAAGCTACTGGACCAGAACACACCTAAGATGTTCCTCATCCACGGGTATTTTCTTATTTTCAGCTGCTTGAAAAAACTAGGCCTGAAAACAATACAAAAGAATAAACAAATGTTTGGTGCCAAGAATGGGTCATTGCAGTGAGCTCTTTCAGTTCCAGTCTAATTCAAGGTTCCAACCTGATTCAAAAAAGAGGAACAACATTTGTTGTCTTGATAGATGCTACTCTCATTCACAAATTATTTTCCCAGACTGCAATAGCAGTCTCTGTGTACATCCTGTTGATAGCAAGTAAAAGCATTCATACGTTATCAGCCAGGAGAAATGAATCCAGACAGACCTCCTCTTGAGGTGCCAGAACACATTTAGTTTATCCTTTGCTGCTTTATCTCAGATTCTTTGGTCCATTTTGTGTTAAGAGAGAAAACAACGGAACTGTCAGTTTACAAAAGGTACAAAGACCTCAGTGCTCACTTTTAGAGGAATCCTCCAAACCAATAAATTGCAATAAACATGCTACTATTTAAGAAAAGGCTAGATTTCAGTATCAACAATAAGACAACAACAGAGAATCTTTAGCAAGATAGGAACTTTTCTTCCTTGTAAATCAGGCTTATCTTATTTTCTGCTTCTCTAATATTATCTAGCATAAGAAAGTTTAACATTCGTAGATTCAATTTGTATTGAAGTTCCTGTAGAGTCTCCTGTGGAGAAGTGTAATCAATTTTTGCAGTCTCTAAATTGAAGTTGTTAAATTAAATATGCATTAAGTAATGGTTCTAAAAGCAAACCAAAACCAGTTTACACTACTTCCAACTTGCGCAATTCCTACAGTTCTCTGTATGGTGTCTCAGAAGCTGGTGTTCTGATTTAAGAAAACTTACATGAACAGCAATAATTCAAAAGTGCATACAGAAGATGTGCAGCTCAGCATAGATATTTTAGTATTATTTTCTTAAAAATAATTTCCATTTAAAGTAGTAAAGTTAAAAACTAGTATACAGTTGTAGTGCTTCTGAAACAATACATGGTTAGTCAAAATTTGTAGCAGACCAAGTTTTTAGCATTATCTGACATCCTAACTGAAGTCCAAATCCTGCCAACATTTACACATTTAAATTAAAAAAAAAATCTCATTTTGTCGAATTGATGATCATGTAGGTATATTTATACTCAAGAGAATACACAAATCCTTTAAACACACAAGCTTTAAGAAAATCTGTTGATGCTGATTTTGTAAAGCGCTTATCAATACAGCTTTTATACACCACCATAGTGAATACTGAAGATATTAATTTCACTATTAGGAATAAAGCAAGTATTAGTTTCCACCTTCCACTGTATAACTGACTCAGTGAAGATGGTTTCATTCTCCACCACTTTTTTTTTTTTTAAACACTTAACAAAAGCAGCCACCAACAGCTGAACTCAGTTCTTTTAATATACAGGTAAGCATGTAAACAAAGACAAGGAAAAACTGCAGGAGAAAAAAAGATTCTCTTCTCTTTCTCCAACATATGAAAACCAATCTGATTTCCAGTCATGTGCTTCAAAGCTATGAGTGGTTTAGAAACTCCACTCCATACCATCTTTTCAGAAATTCTTTGAAAAGTATTAGTTCTTCCAGAGAAATTAAGAAAAATCAAGTCTCTCTACTCCTTGACTTCAAAATTCAGGTTTTATTTCAAAGTACAGCTTCCAAGAATGAACTTCCTTAAAATCTGTGTAGCATGTGTCTTCTCATTTTACATGAAGCTCTCAATACTAATCTTTGAGGCAGAGTACAGTTTTCCTGTTATTACTGTTTTATCAAGTTATAACAGTAAAGACATTGCTTTAGACCAGCAGCTCCATTGAGGCACTAGCTCTTGAGGGTTCACAAGTCTGAGAAAGAGGTCAAATCAGTTTGTCACAGGTACCATATCCACTCTGTGAAGAGATGTATTTTAGGACAAGGTTATACAATAGAAAGAAATCTTTGCCTTGAGCTTCATCATACTGAAGCTGCATTCTGCAGGAAACCCTCCTCCATGGTCTCATGAGAACTAAATGCAGTGCTTCAACTAGAAAGTGAAACAAATGAGCATAGGAAACAGATTTGGAAGAGGAGAGATAATAGCAAGCAAAGAAAGATGGTGCAGCAGCTAGACTACTAGCACCAAACCCAGGGGATCTGGATTCTGTTCTCAGCTCCACTTTCAGCTTCCAGCGTGACCTGAGTAAACTACTGTCCCCTGTGCCTCAGGTCCTAATTTGCAGAAGAGGGATAACGTGAATTTGTCTACTAACAAGATCATTATACAAATTTAAATTAGAAAATGATCTGATAATAATCACAAGGCTGTTTTTTTTTCTGGTATTCTGAAGCAGATATATTTAGTATGCTAAAAAAGCAATTTGAGAGAAATGCAAAGAAGCCACGTTGTTCTTCATCACAGTAGCAATCCCGCTTCCCTCTAAGATTTGAATTACATAGAATACTTCAAAAAAACCCCATATTCTGACATTTTGTAAACAAAAATTTTAATCTTTAAAAAAATTGCTTAGTGCAACTATGTGTACAAAAGTATTACTAAATCAGAAACAGGAAAAACCACAAGCATGAAAGAAAATGCATTTCTAGCTTTACAGCGAGTGCCATAAAAACTAATCATTCAAAATCTGCAATTTCTTCCAAGTATACCAGGACTAAAGTATGTCTTTAAATGAAGGTGGCATTCATAGTGAACTTGATTTACCAAACCAAATTAGAAACAAGTCCTATTTATCTGCAGAAAGACTGAAGCAGGGACAGTGCAGAAACCTTTGCTGCACACTACCCTGCCCATAACCTCCCATCTGAGCTTTCATATGCAGTAACATATTCTCAAACTGACCATTTAGAACCTGCACCTAGCCAGAATATGAAGTGGACCCTCGTAATGATACCTGATGAACTATCGTGACAGTTCCATGTCATCCATCATAGTGAGATTACTTAATGGTACCATGATCATATGAAATGTAGACATTAAAAAACATCTTCGTATTTCCGTCCAAGTTGTATTTTCTGTTTACCTTTTCCACATGAAGTGAAGCTGTATGTAACTGTATGTGAATATTCTCTAACAAGAAAGGAAACAGCTAGTAGTCCCAAATAGTCACCTGTAAGCCAAGCAGATCAAGTATTTTACTAGGGCAAGTAGAAAAAAGTAACTCTTTTAATCTGAGGTATATTTACAGAGCACATTTTTTTCTGGCTTCCACATATAGTTACTGGAAAAGCATGCCTTAATTATAACTTTTTATGGTTTTGCTCATTTCCAAACATTTGAAAAGAAAATGCAAGTTGTTTATAAAATTGTTTTTCTTGTTTATTTTAAATGAAGCTGGTACAGACAATGTCCATTCAAAACCCACGTCCCAGGCCAATAGGTACAAACAAGAGTGTCAAAGTAACACCAGTTGTCTGCTGTGAACATTCTTGCATGAATACCTGCATGTACTAATTGCTATATGAAGTTAAAATGCTTCTGGGCTCTTCTGGCAAGATTTAAGAATCATTAGGGTTTTCAATTTTATGTCTTCAGCAAAGCCATCTCTGGAGCAAGGTACAGATGACAACAGTTCTAGCTTTTCCATTTCCAACTTGGTAATCTTCTTTGTTGGGCCATCAGCACAATTTAAGCAAAATAGCTCTGAGTTATGGATACACAATTTCTCCACAGTTTAGTTCTCTGAAAAACTTCATCTCGCACTGAAAGTTATAGTCCAGGAGTGAAACAGTCACACATCAAAACTTCAGGGCAGATATGGAAGTCATTAAGAACACTCGCCCACATGGCAGATCTTACAGCCTTCGTGCCCGAAATGCACGAACCTAGTGAACATATAAATGCATGTGTGTACGTGTATTTCTAAAGGGGAGGGCAGAAGGGAAGAGGGGAGCAAGGCTGCAGCTGGATCACAAAAGTTCAGCACAATGAAAACAGAAACAATAGTGTATAATGAGCACGAGAATTCAAAATACCAGACGCTTGAAAATAAATTCCCAGAGATGGGGTGCCAGTTTCAATTCAGTGTTGAACACCACATTACAAAAGAACTATTATTTAAAAATAAAAAAGGATTAAGGGGGAAGAAAACAAACAGAAGGATCTAAACTGTTGAGTGACCCCCCGTCTGTTCCTGATAAACTTCAATCACATCTTCCTCCTCCATCCCCAGCTGTGAGAACAGAGAAAAACAGCATATAATTGTTATAAATCTGGTGTACTGAATTCAGAGCAGGTCCTAGACAAGTTACACAATAGTTTGTTTGTCTGTCCCATCATAATTCATCAAAGGGGTGAAAAAATTTCAGTCACCATCTCACTAGCCAACACTCATGATTTTTAGTCCTTTTCTTCAGTCTTGTACATCTCCATCAAAGCAAAAGTCTTATCAGTGAAGTCTAAATCTGCTTGTGGAGCAGTACACATCAGCCTCAAAATTGCTGGCTTTACCTTTCTCTAAATCCCTTCTTGGGCAACAGATGCACAGGAACATAACCAACATGATAGCAAATGCACCAGCTGTGCAGCCACGTGAATTATATATAGCACACTACAAACTCACAATACAGATAAGACCTACAGCTTGCAACTCAAAGCCTGTTTACAACTGTTCTCTCAAAGAGGGTAACTTGTTCAGTTTCACAGGACACAAGTTTGCATAGTTTTTCAGAAGGTCACTATTATAACAGTTTTTCTTCCTGCTTTGTCATAACAATTGGTGGAAGTCATTGGACAGCACAAGTAACCTGTCTTCTGTTTATTTACACTTTCATCTACTAAATACAAACTTTAGCAGTGACTACATCCTCCCTTCTGAGACAACACTACACATGAAGGTCCGATCAGTCTCTTTCTGAACAGCATATTGGCCTTATTAAAGATTCTAGTCAGACAAATATAGTCAGACTATGTTTGACTAAATATAGTGCATAAAGAAACTCCTTCATTCTGGTTAACAGTCTAGCAGAACAGATAAATTAACCAATTTGGCATTTAGTTTCTCCAGTGAACTACATAACACCTTTTTTCGAGGAAGAAACTCACCTCCTTGGGGGTATGATTATCAGTGATTCTCTGACCCTCGAAGAGGAACCTGAGTGAATTCATTGGAACACCCTAAAAAAAGAAACAGATGTACAAGGAAAAAAGCTTACTGAAACTTGCATGGATTTACAAGAAAAAACATTTTTAATCAAAACACCACATGTGAAATCGAAAAAGAAAGCATTAGTTCCTGTTACAGAGGGAGCTCAGCTAGTCTGTTGCAACCATGTAGACTACAAAGAAGTGAGTCAAGGAGCATGATAGTGCTGAAATACATGTTTGTTCCAAAGTCTCACTGGAGTTTTAGCTCAACAACTTGGAAGCTTCCTTAGCTTTTTTTTTTTCTTTTTTTATTTATAAATAATGTACTGACTACACCATTACACTACAACATTACACATGAAGGCTTTGTCCTTTGTCTTTTACTGAACTGCATATCAGCCTTATTAAAGGGCCTAAGACAACAGGAGGAACACGTTTACTTCATGAACTCCTACCCTTGCTTTCCCAATCTTATATCACCATAAGAAGGAATAGCAACCTTTATGGTTATCAGTTCTGCAAAAGCTCTACACTGGGGACAAGAAAGAGCAGAGCTGAGGGGGAGAAAAAGGAACAGCACTTAAACAGGGAGAAAGGAGCAACCCAATGGAAAATAAAGTTAAGTTGCAGTATGTCTACTGTGTTAAAGCAGAATATCATGTTCACCTCAACAAATGAGGCAAACACCTCATCTTTTTCTTCTCTTTCAAGTTTGACCAAAACAAACGCAAGTGAAGTATGACCTGGTTTGGACATTGATTAGATCTCAGAAACAGTTTTTGCAATTAACTAGGCAGAAAAATTCACAGGAAAACAGCTTTTTGTGCTGTTCCAACAATCCCTCTGGCCAACTTTGAAGAAACATTCACAGTCCCTTTACCAGAGAAAGGCTATTTGACACCAAAACCCATACTGACTGCTGATGAAGGAAATCAGACTCTCCAGAATTCAGCCCAGGAGATAGATATAGCTGTGTTCATTCAAGCAATTATTTCTTTCTTAAAAAGAAAAGCATACATTTTCATCAGGACTGCTGCATGAATTATTTCCAAGATCTTACTTTAAAATTTCAAGTTTTTCAAATGAATCACAATTTTAATCATTTGGATTTGGCTACAAACATATCTGGTGTTTGATCTTTTCTTTCCTCCTACTCCAAAAGGATAGCAAAAGAGAACACATTCTACAAAAGAATGTGTTCTCTTGACAAGTTCAACTTGTCTCAAGGTATTAAATAATACTTTGGGTTTTTTCTTCTTATGATTATATCTCCTGAAGTGAACTCCAACATAGTTATTAAAGAAAAGGCCACACAAGGCATCTATCCCCAAAGCTGGGGGTAAACTAGGCCAGGGCTTCTGGAAATAGCAGCAGTGAATCCACAATATCTGCCACAGAATCTGAAATTGAAGATATTTTTGTTCTGTAACAGTACTTATTATTTACCTACATCCACAATTAATGTTGCAGAGTTCTTTAACTTCAGGCATAATAGCTAGGGTTAATTGATTACCATATTAATGGCTGTAACTGCCTAAGGCTGCTCTCATCCTAAGCTGCAGTATTATACAGCTTTAAGGGAATTCCACTTGGAGACAGGAGATTTTACAGTAACTATAAATGCATGCCTGTGCATTTTAAAAGGTAACTTCTAAGTCTTCTACGCAGTCACTATATTTTCAAACAGTAATTTTAACTTACTACAAAATTCACAACTGCCTTAAATAGAAATAGCTTTACTTGTCAAGAGAAATGAGGAGATCCATCGTACTTGTACTGTCAGATAACTGTCCTGTCGGTAACTAGACAGAGCTTGACTGTCTCAACAAATGTCTTTATTTGAAAGAACAGTGAGAAAAGTATTTGGCTTTTTTATTTTCTTCTTTAAGATAGAGTGTAATTGTTTCACAAACCTGTCTTTGACAGTATGATTCTTTGAGTTTCTTGAGGTGTGTTGTCATTTTCACCTTGAAGTGAATTTCACTGCTGTCCTAAGAACAGGAAAGAAAAAAGTTACTCTCTTTGTAGTAACTGCTTACTTTATCTACACTAATTTTAATCCTTTCATGAAGAAAAACTCACATAAAACTAACACAGAAGGCAGTTTAACTATCACCGTGCATGCCTTGGTGCATCATAACATGAACCTCCCGGATGATTTATCAGTCACTAAATTCATCATGCACTTCTACAGGAAGCACTATTTTAAAACAGATGGCATAGTATAGCCTTAGGCTCACTATGGAGGTTTTGGATTGAAAAGTACTAAAAAACATATACATGGTTCAGTCTGTGCTTCCATCTTTACCGAGCTGATGTACTTATGAAATACAAACATACACATGCAGAGGACTTCTGGTCTAAGATTCCAAAAGAGACAAGTTAAAGCTTGCACTTCAAAACTTACAAAGCCTCATTCAATTAGAGCAATTATCTAGAAGTTAGTATACAGGCAAACTTGGCAACACAACATTAATCTAAGGAGAAATCTTAAGTCTCATTATTCTATAGTCCTTCCTACCGGCCATAAGATATGAGCAACTACAACTGTCAAAACGGGTACAGATAAAACAGACTGCAAGAGGTTCTGTGCAAAAAGCACATGTGCCTTATTTAGCTTTTGAATGTGTTCTTATCATTGGTGATTAAACCAGCAAAAGGTAAGCAAGTTCGTGTTAGTTCTACTTTAAGTTCATCTGTCCCCAGTCAACATCACAGCAATCACGCTAATACTCCAGCAAACAATACTGAGTTAAGTCACATGAGCTAGGGGTTCTTTGCACAGAAGGACTTCTGTTTGAGAAGGATCTCAACATTCACATTCCAACACAACTTGAATTCAGACTTATAATCCACCATTCACATCTACCAACGTGCCAGCCAACAGAATCCTCTTCCTACCCCTCTCCAAGAAAGTTAACGTCATACTTAGTGTACTACATGAACTCTAAAGACCTAAATTTATCATTTTTGCCATATATTTTCTTCAAATCCTTGGATAAATTAATCCCTCAATGCATTAGGTCCCGTAGTTGCAAGACAGGGATCACACTGACCAAATCCCAAGTCACAAGGATAAATTATTCAAACTTAAAAAAAAAAAAACAACCAAAAAAGAAAGACACCAGAAAGTATACCAACACACGTTACTGGCAATTGGTAAGTAGTTTATGGCAGGAGAGGATCCACATTGAAGAACTGAAAGTATCAACTTTCATTTGTTTATTTCTACAATACAAAAACTCACACCTCCACCAAATGTCAACAAGTAATTATGTAAAAACTCACCTGCCCAATGACTTTGAGTTTAATGTATTCCCCTTCTTTCTTATCTCCTAAGTCCTCAGCTGAAGGTTTTGCTTCCTGCAAGAAAAACATGACAAAAGTCTGATCAGTTCAACACTTTGTTATTTTCACCGGACAGTATGACAGCTGTCATCCTCCTTATTACATGAAATCAGACTATTCAAGGCACCTTATTTCTTCTTTTCTAGGTGTGAAAATAATGGCAAACACAGTATTATGAAAGGCTGTCTGCCTGCCTGTGAAAAGTTTAATTAATGACAGAAAAGAAACACTGTGAAGAACATAAAAGATGAGAAGGTTCATTTGGAAATAGACAACAGATGCAGAAATTAGAAGTATGGTTTTATACCACTAACTCCTAGTCAAGAAACTGACTGCAAAAAAGAAATAAAGGAAGTGCACTAAGAGGCTCAAATATTTGACATAAAAAAGAACATCATGAGGCAGTAAACAGAAAGCACTTGTGACACCCTATTGGGGTAAGGACAGTGAACCATGCAAACATTTTTCAGCCTATTGCATCAATAGTAGTCACTACTTTCCAAAGGGTGGTCAGCCACCTTCTTTTCTAAAAACAACATCAAGTAACAGCTTCCTTCTAGCATGTTTGTTTTAAGACCACAATTCTTAAAAGTTCTTAAAATTTTCAGTTCTAAGAACTACAGTGTTTTGATAGCTTTCCAGGATAAAAATTAATTGAACAGACAAGTTTGATTCAACAACTTGAACAATAAAACTCATCAAAAGGGTTTAAGTGTTATGTTCTGTAAGACACGAATTAAGGACATCAAAGTTTTCATGTTAGCTGCTGATAGACAAGACAAGTGAGAGATCAGGTACTATTAACCCCATCCCTTGCCTGTCACTACGTATTCTGTATCAGGCCTTTAGTTATGTTCCACTGCAGCAAAGAGATTTTACACAGACATTGCCTCAGGTTCCAACAGTGCTCAGTGAAGAAACCTTCCCAAGTAGTGAGAAATAAGGATACCCTGCTGATCAGGTTTCAAATCTTCTTTTTATATTTTATTGCTTAACACAGTAGACAAAATAAGCAAAATATCTACAGGTGCATGCCACATATGTTTTCCTAGCCCTAAAGGGACTTTTTGCTGAGTATATAGAAATATCCTTTGTACAGCTGGATGTGAACTTTAGGATCAAGCGCCAGAAACACATACTAACCTTTCGTATTAAGTCCATCCAGACAGGTCTCTGTCTCCAGATTACAATGGCAGACAAGCCTTTTCAAGCATTTTTTTTTTTTCTTAAAGAGGTTAAACACGCACAATTTCTTTGAATGTTAGAGTTTCAGGGAAGGGCAGGGGGGAACATCTGCAAACACCTTCTCTATCTGTACCAGTCTCAGTGTGGAGGAAAGAGAGAGGAAGTTCTCTTTGTATCAATTTGACTCACTGCATCAAGCCAGATCCATTCAGTTTCTGGGATGACCAAAAAAGTATGAGCCAGAAACTCCACCTGGTTTGAATACTTTTTTTTTTAATTACCCACCTGGGCACAACCTGGACTGCTGGGACTGATTCACCACCCTTCAAGCTCAAACCCAAAAACTTACCCCAAGCTTTCAAGAAACTAGACGCTTACCCTCATGTCACACTTTTGAAGTGTGAAAGGAATCTTTACTGGTAACACAGTCACAGCAACTGTGCTGGCCACCAAAGGTTTCCCTTTCTAACATAGCTGAACTCTAACCTCATGGGACTATTTGCAGGAATAAAAATACACCAGTTTCCACTCCTGACTGAAGAGAAAGAAGAACAAGAACCTGCAACTTGTCCTGATAAAAATGCAGTTTGTGCAAGTTATTGTCTGTATGCAGGATTACTAACCTCTAGGAATCAGAAAGAGATTCTTATATCTACAAATCTGAAATCCGTAACTTCAAAACAATCTCCTGTTTTGCTATCAATGAAAGAATTTGTAAGAACATCATGTCCCTTTACATGACATTTCAGGTCAGTCACTGTCTTCATTTACTTTGCATAAGAACCAAATTGCATGGCAGCATATTATCCCAACACTCCAGGCATTTGTCGTAGTTTATACAGTTCTGTGCATTGTGACAGATCTACCTACTTAGCTTTCCAAAACAAATCATCTTATACAAGGTATGACAAATCATCATTGCTACTATGACAGCGCCTCTGGCCAATATGAGTGGAAAGCAATGATTCATAAGATGTTTGATTCCTACCCTCAGGGAAAAAAATAAAAGTGAGTTGGGAAAGCAGCAAACAATAGAAAACAGAGGGAATTGGAGTCTTGAAACATCGTACCATAAAGATGCTATGTTTAAAGCCCCAGCAACCTCTCACCCCCCAAATAAGAGCAAACAGAGCTGCAATTTCAGGAAAAGACAAATAAGATCGAGTCAATGTTGACAACACCAATAACTGAAGCTTAAAAAAAAGAGCAAAATATTTTAAATCTGAACACAACAAGACCCAGCAAGTCTGAAACAGCTCCCTGCATTTTGTCAGTGAACTACAGTGCCATTCAATGCCAAATGGTAAAGCTACACAAAACCACTTAAGAACAAAGAAAGCAAGGAGACTGCAAAGTTACTAAACTACAAGCATTCACTAACAAAATCCTGCATCAGCAATCTGCAAGCAAGCCTCCAGACTTTTACTTGCACTATGGAAAGAACTGGTGTTCAGGGCATCTCATGAAACACTACATAAAAAAAGACTACCCTACAAACAGAACAGGAATACCACAACACTCCAAGTTCTAACTTTTCATTAAATGCCTAAAGTTTTAAAGGCTTCATTCCACAGTTTTCCCAAATAGCACAAAATGACATTCCTGGTACTGTCTCACATTTATATATCAACACTAAATTCATGACCTTAAAAAGCACCCAAAGTTTCGCGGATGAAACACACTGGTATTGCAACTAATGAAACCACAAAACAAACATTGTAATGAAGTACATTGCAAGTTTCCTCCTCCGATTTTCTGTAGTGCTCAAACTTCAATGACCAAGCCCCAAACCCCCCTATATTATCTAAAGTGTGCTGAATATTAAAAAACAATCAACCAAAACAAAATTACTAGAGGAATTGGACTACAACACACTTCCTAACACAGTTAAAAAAATGTAAGAGTTTATAGAAGTGGAAAAATGCATACAAACTATAGCATTCTTTATTAATAGTACATGAACAAATAAAATGCCAGCATCTAGATGCAATTAAAGCAAAAACAGCCTGAGACCCTTGAAGGGAGGGGAAAAACAATTCTTTTTGTTTCTGCTTAGATCCCACCAAGCAGCCATGGGTTTGTGTGGTTTTGGGTTTGTTTGTTTGTTTGTTTGTTTGTTTGTTTTAAGTCTGCCCCTGTTGCAAGTATTTTCATTCATCATAAAAGTTAATATCCTACTGGAAATAAAGTAACTAAATCAAGTATGCTTCTTTATTTACACTGAAAAGACAAGTCAAAATTATCATAACTAGTGACAAATTGTGTCCTCTTAACTAAATTTCAGGGCCAAAAAGAAAGACACTCTAACCAATTCAGAGTTCTGGGTGGTCCAATTATTCCTGCAGGATTGATAAAACAGAGGAATGAGATTTACAGTGCTGCATTACCACACATTATACTGTTACTTAAGTACCTGTTTAGCTCTTGTTGCTCAGTCCCCCCGAAAGTGAATGACAACATATAACAATGTTTAGCTTATCTATTAAAAAAAATAAATACCAGGGTCCTTATTCAAAATCCTTTAAGATAGCTATCCAAAAAAGGTTATCACATACAATGAATTTTACATGCTTCAAGCAGTCCCAAAGAACATGTATGCATTTTAGCAGAACTTGCCTGGAGAAGGAATTACCTAATGAAAGCTTCTATGTGTTAAAACATGCCTTCGTTTACAAATGCAGAGAGCTACAGAGCAGGTCACGTGAAGATCGGTCTACAAAACCTAGTTCAGAATTTGCCCCCCCCCCCCTTTTTTTTTTTTAATGCAGCCACTTTTACGTATTTTATTACACTGGAAACATGTCCCAGTGGGTGCCAGCGATAGCTGTGCTCCTAGCTGCACTCTCACAGGCAGAGATCGGCAGCAGCACCATGCGCACCAGCAGAGTTGCATTGTGTTTGAAAGTCGGGGGCGGGGAGGAAGACCACCAGCGCATACAGCAACGGTTTCTATTCACGGGTCATAATGTATCAAAGCTAGTCCTCAAAGGAGACGCAGTAGATACTAAGCTTAGCCTTGTCTCTGGATAGTTTTAATTTCCTGGCTGGCACTAGTGCTATTCTTGACTTCACAGCACTGCAAGAAACATTTGTAGATACTGACATTGATTTTTCCAAACTCGAATCGTCATGACAAAGTTAGAAAACACTGCCATATGAAGGCAATATAAAAAATAAAGCAAAAAAGAACACAAATTAAAACCGGAATGCTGTTTTAACTTTCCACCAGCAGGTCACATAGCCTAAAGCAATACTTGTAAGCAAAGGACTGTGTACATGCCGCCGAGCAAGCCAGGAACTTGCGGTACAAGTAACTATTTAAGTCCCCGGTTGAGAAGTCAGAATTGACAGGAACATAACGAAGCACAACGAGCTAAGACAGGACAGAGCCTCGATGAAGGACGGGGTGTTTAATAGAGGCAAGCAACAGTCAGCTAAGAGTGTGGGTTGTTTCCCCCCCCACACACACTTTTGCATTCCTAGGGCAAACAGAGAACCTGGCAGGTCTACCCTAACCCGCACAAAGCCTGCTCCGGGGGAAGAGCATCCTACCTCACGCCTGGGAAATGGAAAATGAAAGGAAACAACTGTTGTGCAACACGGCTCACCCTCGCTGCACTCCCGGGTTTCCAGGGCCGGGGCTGCCCCAGCGGCGATCCCGGCCCGGGGACCCGCCCCCGCTCCGGCCGGACACCAGCCCCGGCCCCCGGGGACTGCCCACACTAAAATTGCTAGGGCTCTAAGCACTGTAATCTCTTACTTCTTTATGAGGTTTGTGCTTGTTTTGCTTATATGTCACCAAGTGGGTCATGACTCAAATTTAGCCAGCGCTGTTATTAATGCTGAAGCAAGTCTTCAGCGGGCTATTTTTAGCAATCAGGGCTGTTGTTGAGAGCTTGCGATTGCTAAAAATGCCTTGGAATGATTTCACAAGCGATACTGTCTGTGGTGGAATTTGCGCACCAGCTGTCTGTCTTCAGGCCAGTTGATTGTGTTGACACGTATTCCCTGTGATTTGTCATCTCTGACTCCCGCTCTGCGATGGCTGTGACAGGCGTGCTATCAGTGTCTGATGGGAGAGAGTGAATGAGGGGGTAAGTGACAGCAGCAGCCTCATTACTGACAGCTTGGGAAACACTGAGATCGCAGAGAGGACTTTGGCCTTCACCGATATTTGATTTTTCCTTTATCACCCCATCTGATGAAACGCACCTCATTGCTGCCATCTTCCCTGGGAAGCATCCGTTCCATGGCTGAGGCCTTTTCTTGGATCCCCTCAGCAGGATTCAAAACATTTTGCTGACTTAAAGTGCATTCCTCTAGGCAGAACAGTTGCTGAGCTTTATTTGCTGCAGAAAGGCACCTAATGGCCTGCCCCAAAGAGAAAAAAACGACAGGTATTTTTATAAACTCTGCTAGTTACAGGCAGTCTAATGACTGAAAGTATGGATCTGCACCGGTGTTTTGTCCCAGCCCAGAAGAGGTAGGCCAAGTCACATAACCCTTCCAATAAAAGCTGCAAAAGTCACTCTCATTACACCTGCTTGTAATGATGTGTTAAAGTTTTCACTAAAAGATATATTTAACAACAAAACTCAGTTCTCTATTTATGCACAGTTTGCATTTTTTGTAATCCTAGCAACCATGCTAGTAATAGACATGGACCTGTCTATTACTAACTAACAGGTTATAACTAACAGGTCCAGAGGAGGGCCACAAAGATGATCAGAAGGATGGAGCACCTCTCCTATGAGGACAGGCTGAGAGAGTTGGGGTTGCTCAGCCTGGAGAAGAGAAGGCTCCAGGGAGACCTTATAGCAGCCTTCCAGTACCTAAAGGGGGTCTACAGGATAGGTGGGGAAGGACTTTTTACTAGGGCATGTAGCGATAGGATGAGGGAAATGGCTTTACACTGGAAGAGGATAGGTTTAGATTAGATATTAGGAAGAAATTTTTCACTGTGAGGGTGGTGAGACACTGGAACAGGTTGCCCATAGAAGTTGTGGAAGCTCCATCCCTGGAGGTGTTCAAAGCCAGGTGGGATGGGGCTTTGAGCAACCTGGTCTAGTGTGAGGTGTCTGTGCCCATGACAAGGGGTTTGGAACTAGATGATCTTCAAGATCCTTCCAACCTACACTATTCTATGATTTTAACAGGATCCCCATTTATTAAGCAAATTTGCACTGAGGCAGTTGCATTTGCACAAGCTTCTAGTGGTACACCGTGCTAACACAGAACAGATATCCTGCTTTGCATTAGCACAGCATAGGTATTTAGAGGTTTGCACAAGGAGCAACACCTACACCCCAAAACATTTACATTTAGACTGCAAGCTGTTTGGGCCACAGCAGGTAATACTAACATCCCTCTACAACAACTAAGGCAACTCCTGCATGGCATCACTGCTGGTGTGAGTGCACACTTGGTTCTAAGTGGCCAGTAAGTAGAAAAAACACATGTGAGAACCATAAAATAACAGTATTACTGTAAAATAAATCGATCAACAGAAGTCAGCCACACTGAAACAGGAGTTTCTTATCTGGATACTACTAGATTGTTTTTTAACTGTACCAGCTACCTTTGGGGAAGGGTAAGAAATCTCTCCAGGCAGGGCACATCCATCAACACAAAGTCTCCAACACTCTGTGTGCCATGTTCCCTTGTAATAACACCAAAGCAGCTGCACTGTGCCTGCACTGCTGCATTTCACTAACTGAATAGCATGTTAGAAACATACCCACACTAAGGGATGCACTTTCACTAGTTGGTGAAACAATGCAGTACCTAAACTCATGGGAATTAGTTTTAATAACCGTTAATTCAGAATTAACAAGGGAGAAAAAAAAAAAAAGAGAACCAAAACACATGCTATACAGAGCTACAGAATTAAGATGATCTTTCTTAGGCAAGGCCTAGTAGGCAGGAAAGCCAAATATGTTCCTACTATGCCAAGCTCACAGTAAGAGCTCATTATGAGCTTAATAACACAACACAAAGCACCAAAAGAAGCCATTCAAGGGCCTCACAGCAGCACATGATACTAACAGAATAGAAAATGACAAATACTTATTTACTTTGTCCTAAACATCACTGCTATTCACAAAAGAAAGTAGCTTTA
This sequence comes from Charadrius vociferus, assembly GCF_000708025.1. Classification (NCBI taxonomy): domain Eukaryota; kingdom Metazoa; phylum Chordata; class Aves; order Charadriiformes; family Charadriidae; genus Charadrius; species Charadrius vociferus. The sequence goes on from NW_009649570.1 coordinate 6,377,234, forward strand.
AGAGCAGGGAGGACAGCCTTATAGCGATAAGGCTAAAGGCTCAGACTATAGCATGAAATTTGAGTGTAAATCTTCATTTTACCAATTTTTCCTATGCAATTTTGTAATAAAAGCTGACGCTCACACAAGTCAGAATGTAGTTACATATCCCTATACATAGCAATAAAGGTATAACATTGAAATGTGCACATCTGCATACAGATTAAGGAACAGTAACACCACCTCTCTTTATTCACTTCTTACTCAATTGGTTGTGGACACATTACCTCTTTGGGATACAAGCTACATTTGTACAATGTTGGCAAAGCCAGTTTCCGTTCAGCCCATGAAAATTATGGAAGTACAGCAGCAAAATTCAGCTTTTCTTCTTTAACAGCCCAAACTCAACACACAGCATACTTAAAACACAACAAAAACAATACTGTTCTAAAAATACTAAATATACCTACACAAGCTTCTTCCCACAAAACCCAAAGTCATCCTTGCTGCTGCAGCCACCAGCAAGGCTACTTGCCCTAATAACCTCACTTACTTCTCAGGTGTTTTATAACTTCTCTAATCTCCGCTATCTGCAACTAATCTCAATCACCTGAGTCAATAAACTTCACCTCTGTTCCTTCAAATTGCTGCGAACTTCTCCAAAGCTGTGTATATGGTTTAGGGGCCAAGAGCTGTTAGTGGTTTTCTCAAAACTACTAGTCTATGTAGCCTGTGCAAAGCCTCTTCAGTCTGTCAAAATAACTTTTTTTATAAAACTGGACTTTAACCTGAAAACAATCTGTAATCTCATGATGCCAACATACGCACTTGAGAGTGCTTAGTGCTGGCAAATGGGATGAATAGAGTGTTTTAAGTCAGGCAGCTAAGCAACATTTACTTTTAAATTTGCTCGTCACTCCCCCTGATCCAGCAGCACCAGAAACAGTACTTTTAAACTAGGGGGAACCTGGAAATTCTCTTTCTGGTTGAACATAATTTCGTTGGCAATATTACCAGTTGTGGGACTTCAAACAAAACCAAAAATGGTTACATTATCTAAAGCACTTCAGTCTTTCCTTTAAAAAGAAAAAAATCTTGAATGATGTGAACCCCCAGATTTCTCTGACTATTGGCTTTCCAGTGTATACCTTACACGAGAAGCAGGAGAGGAAATGAAGGCGTGCTGACTCATACTGATGGTTGCATAAAATGCAGCAATGAATGTCTGATATTAATCAAGCCCAAGTGTTGCTTGGAGCTTCCCATCCTGCAGGCAGGAAAAACTCTGCCTCTGTTTTCCGTGAAGGTAAGCCTCAATGTGAAATAAGTGGGAATTTATAAAGGCAAGGACTGGTGCTTTTTGCCTGTACTCTACCAGCACGCAGCTTTTCAATTATTCAGTAGGGCCCAGACACAGGCACAGAAGTAGGTCAGCCACAGCAGTGTGCACAAAGACGCTCTTTGCCAAGCCAGAAACCAGTAGGTGGCACAAATGGACAGCTTTAGCCGCCTCCGGCCTCTGCCTTCCCCCAAACAGAAATGCCCATATCCTGGGGACACTGCAGCAGTGTGCGAAAAATAAGCAGCCTTTAAAATTTGTGTTTTAAATGCATGTAATTTGGCACTTGTCTGTTGGAGAAGGAAACCTTTTAAATGCACACAACTGTACTTAGTCGCAACGAATCCTTTACAAAAAAAGAATTCTATCTGTATGAAGGTCTGCAGGCAAGGCCTTGGGAACAGGCCTGAGGTGCGAGAGCAGAGCGGGTGGAACAGGATCCACTCCGGTGTGTGGAGAGAGCTGGGAGCGCAGGCTGAACCTAGGGCACTGCAGGCGGGCTGGATGCAGCACCCCAACACAGCCTGGGGTCACCAAGGAGGCTGCCAGCTCAAACCTGCTTTAGGATTCATTCAGGAAACAAAAACTACCTATACGGGCACCGGAGCCCTCGAGCACAGGCCCGTTTCTCGTCACAGTGTCTGTCCCCACTGCCAGCTGCCGCACCTGCAGGGCCCAAGAGGTGCCAGGCCGCGGCCTACTGCTCCCGAGGAAGCAGGACTCGGGTGAACGGCTGCTGTGGGTGCAGGCCAGGCTGGCACAGAGGTTCCCCCCCGCCATCCACACACCAAGCAGCCGCTTGAACGCTTACAGGGAGGGGGTTTTGTACTTCAAGACGCTCGAACCT
>NW_009649570.1:6380227-6394056 GCF_000708025.1 Charadrius vociferus
CTCCCACCCGGGGGTGGATTTGGTAGGAGGGCGCGCAGGCGTGGCCGTGCTCCTTTTGGAGTCTGCGGGCTCGGGCGCGTTGACCACTTTTTCTTCCTGGCGGTGCCTTCCTGGCTGATGTTTCAGTAGAACCTCGTGGATGCAGGAAGGGGTGCGTGGGAGACAGGCGGCATGTTCCTAAAGTGGGGCGCAGGGTGCCTCGGTCTGAGCGGGTTTCCAGAAGCGGGGTTCGTCGGCTGGCTGAGCACACGGGCAGGGTGAGCCTGCCCGCAGGTGTAGCCCGTGGTCTGACTTCCCTCGCTCAGCTGAGGACGTGTGCTGGGAGGAACAGACCGCTTCACAGGGCTCTGCCGGCCTCCTTATGAGGTGGCTCGAAGGCTGCCGTTTCATGGTAGTTTGAACAAGTCTAAACTAGAGCTGCTGCAGTGCCGTGCTCCCCTCTGGCCTGTTCTCTAGCTGGAGTGTTGATGCCTGTACAGTTCCACCAGCTTGTTTGTAGACTTTGATCATAACACTTGTATTTTTCCCCCTCAGTCTTTTTTTTTCTGGGTTTAGCTTGTGTGAACACAAGTGCAGGTGCAAAGAGAGCAAGGCTGCTGGTTTCTTTTGCCCTAGCCCGCTGTAGAACTGCACCATTGGTGCTCTACAGAGCACTATGTTTACTTCACCTGTCCTGAAATTTTTCCTGCTCATTGGGGTGCAGCTGTGCAATTCAGGCAAGGAGGATTTCAAGACATAACCCTCAGGGAGAAGACAGAAATACTTCTAAAAGCAGATAGCTTCTGTTCTGTCCATGTCTCCCCTGCACACACACATACACACCTGGGGAATTATATATGTGAGTTCCCCATTTGTACCTGGGGAACTAACACATACGACAGTCTCCCTGAATGTTTTGCTTGCTGGATGTTCACACTGGTTGTTATCCCGCACCTTCCAAGTTACTAGAAAAAAAAAAAGTTACCTCTTGAGTAGGCTCAAAGCTCTTGTGCAGTGAGCCAAGGCCTTTTAGTCAGGAGGGGTTGAAAATAACCCATCTCTTCAATTCTGAAAGCAGGGTAGGCATAAAGCAAAGGTAGGAGGAGGGGCATAAAGAGGATGGAAGAAGTCTCTCTGCAGAAGTGCTGCCGCACTCCACTGAGGCGTGCGGTCTGGCTGTGATGTGGGTGCAAAGCGACTAGAGGGCACCAAGCGTCAAGGAGCAATATTCAAAGACTGCAAATGGTGTCTGGGTTGATTGAGAGAGGTCAAAGCTGTCTGCTGGAACTAAGCAGACGTAGTATTTTATTAAAATACATGTTTTAAGGCAGGCTCCAGTTTTCTATGCTGATTCTGTTTGCCAGATACAGTGAGCCCCAGCTGCAGTGCATATCTGCATGGCAAGGCTCTTAATCGCATCGCTTTCCTTTCCTAGACAGGGCAGCTGTTCAGCTGCAACCTTGTGTCATTTTTTCACTTGTATGTTTATTCTGTATCAAAATATTCTCTGTGGAGTTTAGCTTTTTTCTTTTTAAAGCAGTCTCTAAAGATTGTCACTGCTGGGTTTGGGGGGGGGTTGTTTGGGGAGATTTTTTGCTTTTTAGTTACTTGAAGGTTGGACAGAATTTGTGCTTCTGAATTTTGGGAGCAGTCATGGTCACCCACTTCCATTTTCAGCAGTGCCCATAGATGTCCGTTGCCAGCATAACTATGCTCTGCCTTTTTTCGTTGGTGATGGAGAACTTTTGTCCTCTGCAAGCTGGGTAGCTCTCGAGTATCTCCTGGTAGGTGTTGCTCCCGTCAGAGGAGCAAACAGTCTAAATAGTAAGGGCACATGGGGCATAACCAAACCATGACAGTCTTGGAGGACTTTTTCCAATGAGTCTTACTATCTTGCAGGACACAAAATATTCATGGGTGTGTAATTTCTATATACTATCAACCTTGATTTAGCAGCTTCGATGTCTTCATTTTCCTCTGTGCCCCTGGCTGTTTATACAGGCTGAAAATCCTGTAGGCCTTGGGATGGGAAAGATGAATTGGAGCAAAGAATCAGCAGGCTGAGGGAAGGAAGAGTTGCCCCGAGATTTTTCTGTGCCTCAGAGTCTTGTGGGAAATGACTTACTATCTTTATTTGCTTAGCTACTAATTGAAGACAACCTTCTTTGACCTAGGTTTAAAAATCTGCAAGGCACAAAATCTCCTAATCCCAAGAACAATTTCTGTACTGCACCAAGTCAAATTGCAGTTGTGTTGCGTTTGTCTTGTGGGGACAAAACCACAAGATTTTTGAGTGAGGTGTAAAGAACATAATGTTGTAAAGATCTTGACTGTACTGTTCCCCTGAGCACTTTTCTAGGAATTTGCAGTACACTTTGTGTTTTATGAAATGTGTGTAGGCTCTGGGGGTGTAATTGTTAATCTTGTGCTGTTTAAACACTGAGGGGGATCCCCTTTGTACAGAGATGGGATTAAGCCACTGCTGCTTCTTAAGTAATTCTTGGCTCAGTTGGTTACCAAGTTGTGGTGAAAAGTCGTCTTTATAGAAATGTTCTCTTTCTTCCCTGGGCTAGCTCAGACTGATGAAAATAACTTGTGGGATTGCTCCTTCCTCTTAGGTGTTCCAGACATGTTTTTATTTTCCCAAAGTAGTGGCAGGTTTGGTTTTGGGTCACTGGGGTTGTGAATGAGTCCTGCAGAAGAGGTGGAGCAAGCCCAGTTTTGATAAACAAGAAGAGTGTTTTGCTTTAATGTGCAGGTTCAGAAGGACCCAGCAATTATTGAGCAACTTCTGTAATTCAGTTGAAAGTAAAAACACTGTAATATTGTGTGTATGTTGGTAGGATAAAGCTGCTGAGAGAGATTGGTGAAACTGGAGAACACCAAAATTGAGTTTGTTGACTCGATTAGCATTAACTTCCAGTGGTTGTATACACTGTAAATCTGCTTTAGGCCTTTGCTGAATGCAAGGTTGAAGGTTGTTCAAAAGTGCTTTAAATATAGTTGTGTGATTTTTTTTTTGTGTTTGTTTTTTTTCTTCTACAGGTTCTGAATGAGAAAAAGCTCCAAGAAGTTGACAGTTTATGGAAAGAATTTGAAACTCCTGAAAAAGCCAACAAAATGTAAGCAGCTTTATGTGGGGATAGCAGCCTGGCTTTTGGAAGGACATGACTGCCTGTAGTTATGCAGATCTGAAGTTCAGAAGGAAGTATTGATTTTTATTTTTCAGTATTGTAAAACCTAGAAGCTATGAACAATGATAATGTGAAGTTAGATACTCAGAGAAACTTAAAATGGAATATCAAAGTGAAAGAAATAACTTTTTTTTTCCTTGCAGTGTAATTAAGCTGCAGTAGTCATTACCATGTGCCACTGAAGCAAAAAATTGAACAGTATTTTGAGGAGATCTGGATGCTTTGACAAGAACATCCAAGCTTGTAATGCTGGAACTGGCTGAAATGACAGGTTTTTGTGCTTACAGAAAATCCTTAAAAAAAAAAAAAAATATATATATATTAATTCAGCTGAAACTAAGAGCGTGTGAATCACTGTGAATTGAGTTAGTGTTGTTGCCCATGCCATCAGTGAGTGTTAGCACCACTGTGTAGCTGCAAGGGGATTGCTGTGTCCACTGACCAAGTTGGCCTTTCTAGCAAATTGCCCCAAAGCTGGGAACAACGGTGGATTCCTTCCAAGTCTGTCTAGGGTGTTTTTATTGGAAGATTTCTAATCGGCTTTGGTTATAATAGATACCTCTGAACAAGCTATGCCTTGTGATTTGGATTTATCCTGCTCTCTAACAGTATTTAGAGGAGAGGCCAGAATATCCCACATCTGCCTCCTTGTAGTGTTGTTAATCTTGTCTTGGAAACATCATCTTGGCTGCTTGCTAGACAGGACGTGGCCCTTAATGGATCTCTACTCTGATCAAAGTAATTCCTATCTCCTGCTTTTCTGTAAAGGCATCAGTATAAGCCTGGAGCTTCTGTTGGGCTCTGTGAATGCTTAACTGAAGCATTTAGCTTTATCTGTGACCTTGCTTCCTTTACAGATACTTGACTCACACAGAGCAGTGGTTAATCAAAACTGGGATTAGTCAAATGCCTGTCCCTGACAAGGAATTTACTGGATTGAGATAGCTTCTTAACTGTAACTCTAGATATCAACACCACAGACTATGTGAGGGGGAGAGAGAGAAGCTGGGCCTAAGGATCTGACACAATGTGGTTAAACACTGTCCATATGATTTTTTACTTTGGTCAGCAGTTAGGTCATGGAAGAATTTTCTGTTGTTTGTTTTAAGCTCAGCTCAGAACTTTTATTCTAACATCTAATTACAAGGAAGGACTTGAGGATTCATGGGCAATGAATCAGTTCAATTTTAAAGTCTTTGAAGATGGTTGACAAGCATGTTAAATCTGAACTGTGCAGGCTATGCATTCCACAGAGGCAGAAGGTTCCCTTTTGAAGATGAGTGGGAAGATGCCATCATCAGTCAATCAGCAGTGACACCTAGTTAATCAGGGTGCAGTGTTGAAATGTCAATGTATGATGTCTGTCTTTAAATATGAACTACAAAGCTAAAAGGGGGCTTAGGTTTTCTGGTTATGTTGGTCCTAGAAATACTAAATAAAAATTCCTTTCTTTTTATTTTTTTAATGAAGTTTGTGGGACCCAGTTGAGAAGTCGCATCAGACTCAGAGTTAACCAGCGGGTTTAATGTACTTCCTTCTGTTTGAGGATCTGGGTATTGATCTCTGCTCTCCTGCAGTCTTAGGGAGAAGAGGGAACTATAATAGCTGAGGCAGAAAGAAAGTAAAATGGTTCTAGCAGCTGGTTTATGTACACTCATTTACCCGCTTGTATTTTTCTTCTATAGAGTAAAGCTGAAACACTTTGAAAAATTTCAGGACACAACAGAAGCACTTGCTGGTAAGTGAGTTAACACCATTCTTAAAAAAAAAAAAAAAAACAAAAAAAAACCAAACAAAAAAAAACCCAACAAACCTCTTGTCATGCACTAGTTCACACATAACTTACCTCTGCCCCTGCTCCGTTTCTTTGCTTAGTTTTTAAATTACAAATTTTTCAAAGTCAGCTGTGTTTGTTGTTTTATGATGTCATCCATCCAGTCTATAGTGCAGTAGAGGTGTAATGAAGTCTATTTTTTTTTATGCCATGTTTATTTCCCAAGCAGCTCATAATGAGCACCATGTAGAAGGTTTTGACTAATGTATGCTGCCTGTTGTCAATGATGGATTCTTTTTGAAGCTGAATATAACTGATTTGAGTCAACATTTCGTCACTACCACTGAGACAACAGGCAGATATCAGAGTACATATATTATTACAACTGCCCTTGTTTTATGGGTGTATATTAAGCCTGTTTTTTTAGCCTAAAAAATACCTGTATTGCACTTAAAAGAAATTCAGGAGTTTAAACAAAATGGAAAACCTTGTATTCAATAATATTTACTAATTTAACACTTAAATGCTTGATGCTGTGGACTTGTTTGAACAGAAATGATAGAAGTTCTAGGTAATAATTCAGAAGTGGTGTAACTATTACTGCTGAATGTGGTGTATGACATCAGTAGGTGGATGTTCCAGGCTGCATTTACGACTAAAGAACGGATTTTCATATTCTGATGTGGTACAGCTAGCTTATAAAGGAAGCTAAGGGAACAAGAATGGAGATACTACCATCGTACATGAGATGCAAGTGAAACAACTGAGATTGAAGCTGCTGTGTATTCCTTTCCCTGGTGTATTTTTGGGGTTATGTTGCTTCTGCATAGGTTTAGATTCAGATAATTTGTAGTTAGGCTGATTAAAAAAAGAAAACAAAACAACACCCTCAACAAGAGACACACCCCCCCCCCCCCCCCCCCCCCCCCTTCTACTACTTTGCTTCACGTTTACTTATCTGTGAAATGGGAGAGGTTATTCCAGACTACCTATGTTCCATTTATTTTGAAGGGAAGACTACGTATGTGGCTGTTTTAAGTGGGTTAGGAGCTATTGACCAGCTTGAAAGGTAGAAACATATCTCCATTGTAGAAAGCTTGAGAAGAAACTCAGCACAGCACTTAGATTTTACCCTTACATTTCATTAAGGTTCTGGAAATCAAAAATCACTGGCTTCTGCTCGATTTACTGTGTTGAAGATGTTACATCAATCACAGAAGTTCAGTGGAGCACAGAGCTGACTCGCGAAGAGAGTTGTATAAGTGCCTTTTTAAAATATATTGTGTGGGATTGTAAAGCTTTTGCAGATCTATTAATACTTGAGAATGAAGAACATATCTTTAAAATTACTTACTCTACATGCTATATTAAAAAGTTCTGTGTCTGACTGCCCAGTCAGTGTGTTCGGCATCATTCTTTACTGGGCTTTAGATAGTACTTTATCATCATCAGAGGATGCAAATAAGTCATTATTCAATTTAGGATATCATGGTTGCTGACTGAGGGATGTGGAAAATGGTTCGTTAATTAAATGACACAAAATGTTGCCATGTAACCCTTCCTTCGGAAATGTTAAACATATATCTAAAGCATATGGCATAGTGTTTGTAGAGATCCTTAAACAAAATTTACAGAAATAGAACTGAAACCACATGGAGAAAGGAGAGGCAACTGGGAGAAGGGGTTTTGATTTAGGCCTCCAAAGGAGCAAGTATGTAATTTTCTTCTATTTCAATTTTAACCACTGCATGGCAAAGTAGTATTGCAGCTCAGACTGGAGCTACTGTGGGCAGTTACAATAAAAATACCAAGTTAGGAGTACTATTTTTACAGGCTTTAGGAGGGGAAAGAAACTGCATTTTTGGTCTTTTTGTTTTATACAGCATCCACAGCTCTTGTAGAAGGCAAGCTCAGCAAGAACTTGAAGAAAATTCTCAAGAAAATAGTGGCAAAAGATGCCCATGAACAGTTGGCTGTAGCGGATGCCAAACTTGGAGGTGTCATAAAGGTGATAACTGGTTTTGCCATTTTTCCTGTTGTCTCATGCTACTGAAATCTTACAGAATTTTTTCAGAGATTTTGCAATCATTAGCAATGGATTATGCTTCCAATGCTGTCTTTGAAGCATGGAAGATATCAGATCTTATGAGCAAATGTGTACTGCATGCATATTGGGAAGAAGTTGTCTTGAGTGCACAAGTGAATGATATGGTAAAAGTGCACTGAGGTGTTCAGGCAGGTTTGCTTGATTTCTCTCTTAAGTATTGGTTAGAAACCCAGCAGATTAAAAAATTAATTTCCCTAGTGATTCCATCCAGAAAAAGAGGGGGAGGGGAGAGGAACCAAACAAAAAATCAGCCAGGCAGACACGTTTATTCCTCACTAACCAATGCAGCAATCCTGGGGTGATTACTTACTGTCTTCTTGGGAGTACACACTGTTCTGCCTTCCTCAGTCTAAAGCAGTTGTGCACAACCTTCAGTCCTTGCCTACCAGAGGAAGGAAGAAGTACAGTAGAGGTGGACTGCTTTCTCCAGTGTCCCCTAGGTGTCAAGTACCAGTTTCCCATCTTGTGTCTGATTGCTCCCTGTTCCAGTGATTATTTTTTTTTTATTATTCTGATCACCTCCTAATGCTGTCTTAGGAGACTGGTGTAGGCTGCAAAATTAAGAGAATTTAGCATTAAAGTGAATAATACCAAGGACTTTGAACTAATTATTCAGTTTTGTTCTCTGAAAAAGACCCAAAGCCCCCAACCCTCTACCTCTGAATTTTCTCTCTGTGGCCAGACTGTTTCTAGTAAACTGCAAAATTTCGAGTCTTCAGTTCCAGTGTCTGCATAGCAGATAGAGCTTTAATTATAAATCTTCTCTTCAAACTTCAGTTGTTACTCTGCAGGGAACTGGGGGTATCGCTACCTTGAGCATCAAAGATAACTTAAAACTTGTGTGATCACAGGATTGCAGTGGGAAAACCAGATATAATGAGATAAGGCCACTGGAAGAAGGGCTTTAAAGGAATGTCATCGTTGTGCCTGACTTTGGAACATTGTTTTCCATCCTGCAGGACAAGCTGAATTTGAGTTGTATACACAGCCCAATGGTTACAGAGCTGATGAGAGGAATTCGCTCACAGATTGAAGGGCTTATTACAGGTCTCCCTTCTCGAGAGATGGCAGCTATGTGTCTGGGTCTGGCACACAGGTGAGTTCCTAAAGCAGCTCTATTTCATCCCATGTCTGTCCCACTCCCGTGTCCTTGGCTATGCTGTGTTGCTTAAAGTGTCTCCGAGTATGTGACTGGTTTGGGCCAGACTGGCCACTGAAAAAAATGACAGTGATGTGGTCTGATACCCTGTAAGTCAAGGCACATTTGTATCTGAAATCTTGTTTTATAAAGGAAGAGCTTTCCAGTTTGCACCTACACTTTAGGGAAAAGCTTTATCTTCACCCAAAGTTGAAGTTGATAGTTTTCCTTTGCATATTATGTACTTAAGGATTTGGTTTGAAATGTCTCTGTAGCAATCAAGTGGGTCATTTAAAACTCCATTACCACTGAGAAGCAAGGTGAACACCATGATTTGCTGATTTATGCCAGGATAAATATCCCTGTAATACATGATGTAAATGTTAAAGGCGGAGTTGTCTTCCCATCTTGCTACCACTGCCTTCTCGGTTTAGTGGAGCAGTACGTAACTACAAAGTTGTTGGGTCAGCATGCGGTCAAGCATTTGTTCATGAGTAACTTTCACTCCATATTCTGACATGAGCTTGTCCTGTCCATGAGCCATTGGCAAGTTAGCTACAGCAAAGCAGTTCTCTAATTCCTTAAAAATAGATGCATGTTTGCTTAGAAAATGGGCATTAATATTGAAAAAGGACTTTGAAGATGCAAGTTCTCACTGATATCAAGTGTCTTTTACTGTAGCATACTGAGACATTTTAAACTTGCATTAAAGCCAGATGGTAATCGACTTTCTCAGACAGTGAGAATCTGTTCCAGGAAGTTTCTTCTGTTGCTTTACATTAGAGTTGCTGATATTTGCTACTTGGTAGGTACAGTTTTGTGGATTGCCTCCAGCCGCTGCAGAACTGGAAGTGCCGTTGACCAAAACTTTGTGGGGAGCCATGCAGAAAGAAACCAACAGCCAATTTCCTGCCACAGTACTCGTGTTCAGTCAGCTGCACGTGGTACAGATAGCCATAACTTTCCCTTTCACTCTGGTTGCGGGTTATGTGCATGTACACGTGTCGGAGCTGTTGTGAAACTTGTGTCAGTGTGGCTTCTGGCCACATCTGAGAGCAGTCAGTGGCATAAAACTGAGTTGGTATGAATGAATGTAGGGACAGCTATATTCATGTAAAATGGGAGAAGGTGAGACATCCTCTGCAGTGGGATGTCAGGATGCTGATGAAACTGTATTTCTGTCTCCTCAGCCTTTCCCGATACAAGTTGAAATTCAGCCCAGACAAAGTAGATACCATGATTATCCAAGCAATTTGTAAGTATATTTAGAGCTTAAATTATTAATGGATTCAGCTTAGGATAGCTGACTTCTTTACATTGGTTACAGAAAAGAATGGCTGGGACAGGATTTTCTGACCACTTCGGGGAAGATACCCTATGCAAGATATGCATAGAGGGCAATGTAGAAATAGACTCTCATGTTAGGCTTGTAAAACCCATTGCAGTGCGTAATGCTGCATTCCATCTCTGTGCTTTCTTAATTAATGGTAAACAGGCTGAAATTGTAAACGCAGCTAGGAAAGCCTCATTTTTCCTTGAAGACATCCACATCATAATCGGCATGCTTGCTGTGAAGCAGTGGTGAGGAATCCCTTTTGGAATATTAATTCCCAGACTGTTGTCAATGATGAAATATAGTTAAGCTGAAATTAATGATTTAATTCAGTTTCTTCGTCACTACCACTGAGACAACAGATGGGAATGTTGGTATTGCATTAGTGGGAAATATTTTAGCCTTGGGCTCTGTAGCAATATATGCTGTGGGTGTTATACTCTTATGTTGTAAATCTGGTTATTGGTCATATCTGGTAAATGGTGAGCCTGTTAGATTTGTGTTAGGTAGGTTTATGTTATAAAGGCAACTAAAGGGCTTAATACAGTCTTTTAAATCAAATAATTGAATACAAGATCAGTTTCTCACCATTAAAACATTTTTCCTTAAAGTTAGGTTGCTAAGTTTTACATCAATCTTGTGTGTAGCACTTTGGCTGACTGAGAGGAAGAATAACTACCTGCTGCTCCCCTTCCAGGGGAATGTACTTTACAGCTGTTAAAGGAGTCTGTCTAAGGCAGTCCAAGTGATGAAATGTTCAGGCCACACTCATGGGAATTCTAATATTTCTGTAATACTGTGCCTGGGATTATGTAGTTCTCTGAAAAGTGAAAACTTCTAATGTACTGCAGCTTATGTTTCATTCCAGTCTTTATGGGATAAAGTACTTCAGTTTGTCTACCTTTACGCTATTTAAATTTGTTAATTTGAGTATGTTCCATTTTTATATTACCTTTTTAGAAAAAAAAAAAGTCCACTGTTCTTTCTCTTAGCACTTCTTGATGACTTGGACAAAGAACTGAATAACTACATCATGCGCTGCAGGGAATGGTATGGTTGGCACTTCCCTGAACTGGGCAAAATCATCACAGATAACCTAACATATTGTAAATGTGTGCGGAAAGTTGGTGAGTAATAAGGAGACATGAGCCTGGACAACGTTGCGTGTTCGTATGCAATGCATTAACGACACTGATTTGTAAACCAGCTACTCACTCATGACCCCATATACAATCTTGCCTTCAACAGCAGCATGAGTAGGGCCAGTAGAAAAGTAGTGTATGCCTGCATCTGTATGTTGATGCAATTTACCATTTTTAAGCTTAAGAGAAAGCTAATACCATATAACCAGTCAGTTCTTCATGGACCACCAGCATGTCGTCTTAGAATCACAATTAGTCAGCAGACCAGTTGGGAAATTAGTTGCCAAAAACTGATGTAAAGAGAATTGCTGCCTGTTTGTGGGTGTTCTTGGAGGCTACAACTGCTATAATTATTCATAAGAGCAGAAAGAATGACCGCTATAATATTTTGAACACTTGCTCACCTCTTAGGGATGTGGTTTGTATTGATGATTTTTATTTTGTTTTTTAATAATGAAATTCACAATCCAGAGAGACTTGTGGTTTTACGGGAGCTTTTTTCCCCAGTTGTAGGAAGAATTACATAGGTTTGGTTAGTGGTAAATGACTGCTCATTTCCTGGAATTGTTCCTTTGTAATCTTGTGACTGAGAATTTTGCAGCAAGCAACTACTGAAAAGGTGAAGTATGCAGTGTTACAGAATAAGGTGGTTTTTTTTCTAGTTTCAAATTTAATATTTCCAACTATTCTCAGCTAGTATAAACAAAGTCAAAACATTGACATATTTTGGGAGTTAGGATGACAGGAGACTTGACTAACTGTTGTTATTTTGGCCTTTTATTGTTGTCTGTTTCTGTGCCTTTTTTTTTTTTTACTACTTCATCTTGCCCCCAGCACAAACATGCTTTCTTCTGTACCCCACAGGAGACAGAACCAATTTTGCCTCCTCTGATGTTTCTGACATCCTACCAGAGGAGATCGAAGAGGAAGTGAAGGCTGCTGCTGAGATTTCCATGGGGACAGAAGTATCAGAAGAAGATATAAACAACATAATCCATCTCTGTGATCAGGTATATACACGTGGATGAATAGCAACAGGAACTCCACTTTAGTTAGCCATATCAGAGCCTTTTCTACCAAGGAGAGGTTTTCCCAGGGCGTTGTTAACACACTTGTGATGGCAGTGATGATACCTCTATTGTTGCTCTCCTGATGTACAGACGTGAGGGTGCACAGTCACTACCTCATCTGAGCCATCTCAGACTGTTGATGTCTGCACAGTCTTCCGAAAATGGCAGTCTTTCTTTTAGGTGGAATTTTGACATCCTTGTGCTTTTAAGTCCTTGAGGTAATGGTAGTGTATAGCCTCTCTTTAATCTGCCAGTTTTGAAGCTAGGTGATAAACCCTGGGTTAAAAGTGTAACACCAAGGCCCCAGAAGAGTTAGGAGCCCTATCCTGCTTTCATCTGGATTGTATGTGAACTCCTCCTGACTTCAGTTGTGCTAGTTGGATCCCTTTGTGACTTTACCAGGGAGTGGCAGGGTTAGTAGTTCCTGTTCTTGGTCTAGACCAGGCTGCTTTTTTATGTGCGTTCTAATTGTGTGTATTTGTATGGAACAAGTAAAGAGCATTTATCCCATTTCAAGAGAATGGTGGCAAAGATTTATGTGAAAACTGAATGTTCCAGGGTTTTGTCCTAAAGAAAATGCCCTTACTAAGTATTTTTGTTCTACTTCGCTGTCTTTGGCATGTTGTCAGCTCCTTTATCAGGAGCTTTGCTGAGAAAATAAGTTGCATAAGAGAATGAGCAATGCAGATCCAATATACTTCATGGATGGAGCTCTGCTGTGGGAGTATGCCCTATATAAAGCTTTCTATAACTCTGGCTAATGCTTGTCTGTGCATTTTGCATTTTGTTGGTCTCCTTCATAGGAATTCTCAGCACTTCCTCATTTCAATATATTTAGCCCTTAATATTTGTTGCTCAGCTAATACTGATTCCTGTAACCTAACTCTGTGCCAGGTGATTGAAATCTCTGAGTATCGGACACAGCTGTATGACTACCTGAAGAACAGAATGATGGCAATTGCTCCTAATCTCACCGTCATGGTGGGTGAACTGGTTGGAGCAAGGCTCATTGCTCATGCAGGTGGGTTACACTGATCAGTGTAAATAAAGCTTAGATAACCTCATCAGAGATTTTTCTGATGAGGAGCTGGTCAGCTAAAACCATTATGGAAGGCCCTGATGAACGTCTCATGGTAAAGCGAGGGGGAAGGCAGCTCTTGAGGAGTCTGAGAATACCAGCATGAGCTTGGTAGTAGTCTGTGATGACAAAGTTCTCAGTTGGCCTGAATTCTTTTTGGAATATGAGGGCAACTTAAGTCACTACCTCTTCTGAGACACTTACCAAGCCTCCTGCTGCTAGTCCTGTTACTTCTGAGGTAAAATGCTGACAAACTGGCATTAGGCTTTTATATTCAGACTGGCTAAAGGTAGCAGTATTGTTTCAGTTATCTATGCTGCAGTTCTGTGATGACACGTTCTTGCTGCCAGACTTTGTCAGGAGTAGGCATTACTCCAGTGGAACATGTTTTACTGAGTCAGCCTTCTTTCCTGTTGCTGAAATCAGACTAAGATAGAGTTAGTTGAAGCATGAAAGACTGAAATGGCTTACCTGTCCTTTAGGAAATAAACATGAAGCAGCTCTCATAGAAATAGATGGCTCTGAGCTTCCTACTTTTGAATAGTGTAGGAATCTAGCCTCCTGCTTCTCTAGCTGCTCCTCTGACAAATTACTATCACTGTGTCACCTCCTTCTAGGTTCCCTCTTGAATCTGGCAAAACATCCAGCTTCAACAGTTCAGTTACTGGGTGCTGAGAAGGCACTCTTCAGAGCACTGAAGACTAAACGGGACACACCTAAATTTGGCCTTATCTATCATGCTTCCCTAGTGGGACAAACCAATACCAAAAATAAAGGAAAGGTGAGTTGCAGAATTGTTTACCAGCTTGGCTTTTTCCGGAGCATGAATATCTGTTGATGTGATGGCTTGAGCTTCACAGTGAGGCTCTTTCCATGGCTTGCTTTACTATATTACTTTGTGGTTACGTGGAAAATGCCACTGTCCCACAAATCTTTGAATGCCATTCATTTCTGTTTGAAAAAGTGAATGGGACTGTCCGTTTGACACATCTGAGTAATAACAGATGCATTCCT